>NC_059211.1:62981885-63320087 GCF_020615455.1 Coregonus clupeaformis | reverse complement strand
AATACTGTCTTAGAAACAGGGGCACAAACTCTGCAGTTGTTGAACTAATGTGTCGTTTTGAAGAGTTATTCTGCTGAAGTTCTACACTTGAATATGTTGTTCAGTACTGTAAAAAATGTTAAAGGGGCAATCTGCCATTGGTACATCCTTTTTTTGGACTTTTAAATTAACAAAGCGGCTTCGTTTCCAGATTCTCTTGAAGCCTCTTACAGATAAATAACCAAACCTACAGTTCAATAGAGTTCAGTACAGTAGAGTTCAGTACAGTAGAGTACAGTAGAGTTCAGTAGAGTAGAGTTCAGTAGAGTAGAGTTCAGTAGAGTTCAGTACAGTTCAGTAGAGTTCAGTAGAGTAGAGTAGAGTTCAGTACAGTAGAGTTCAGTACAGTAGAGTTCAGTACAGTAGAGTTCAGTACAGTAGAGTTCAGTACAGTAGAGTACAGTAGAGTTCAGTACAGTAGAGTAGAGTAGAGTTCAGTAGAGTAGAGTAGAGTTCAGTAGAGTAGAGTTCAGTAGAGTAGAGTTCAGTAGAGTAGAGTTCAGTAGAGTAGAGTACAGTACAGTAGAGTTCAGTAGAGTAGAGTTCAGTAGAGTAGAGTTCAGTAGAGTAGAGTTGAGTAGAGTTGAGTAGAGTTGAGTAGAGTAGAGTTGAGTAGAGTTCAGTACAGTAGAGTAGAGTAGAGTTCAGTACAGTAGAGTTCAGTACAGTAGAGTATAGTAGAGTACAGTAGAGTAGAGTAGAGTTCAGTAGAGTAGAGTTCAGTAGAGTAGAGTTCAGTACAGTAGAGTTCAGTACTGTAGAGTTCAGTACAGTAGAGTTCAGTACAGTAGAGTTCAGTACAGTAGAGTTCAGTGCAGTAGAGTTCAGTGCAGTAGAGTTCAGTGCAGTAGAGTATAGTAGAGTTCAGTACAGTAGAGTATAGTATAGTGCAGTACAGTAGAGTTCAGTAGAGTTCAGTAGAGTTCAGTAGAGTAGAGTTCAGTAGAGTTCAGTACAGTAGAGTTCAGTACAGTAGAGTACAGTACAGTAGAGTAGAGTAGAGTTCAGTACAGTAGAGTTCAGTACAGTAGAGTATAGTAGAGTTCAGTACAGTAGAGTTCAGTACAGTAGAGTTCAGTACAGTAGAGTTCAGTAGAGTAGAGTTCAGTAGAGTAGAGTACAGTAGAGTTCAGTACAGTAGAGTTCAGTACAGTAGAGTATAGTAGAGTTCAGTACAGTAGAGTTCAGTAGAGTAGAGTATAGTTCAGTACAGTAGAGTTCAGTACAGTAGAGTTCAGTACAGTAGAGTAGAGTTCAGTACAGTAGAGTTCAGTAGAGTAGAGTTCAGTAGAGTAGAGTACAGTAGAGTTCAGTACAGTAGAGTTCAGTACAGTAGAGTTCAGTACAGTAGAGTAGAGTTCAGTAGAGTAGAGTTCAGTAGAGTAGAGTATAGTTCAGTACAGTAGAGTTCAGTACAGTAGAGTTCAGTACAGTAGAGTAGAGTTCAGTACAGTAGAGTTCAGTAGAGTAGAGTTCAGTAGAGTAGAGTAGAGTAGAGTTCAGTACAGTAGAGTTCAGTACAGTAGAGTTCAGTACAGTAGAGTAGAGTTCAGTAGAGTAGAGTTCAGTAGAGTTCAGTAGAGTAGAGTTCAGTAGAGTATTGTTCAGGACAGTATTGTTCAGTAAAGTACAGTAAAATACAGTAAATGACATTGCATTTACATATTTGTCATTTAGCAGACGCTCTTATCCAGAGCGACTTACAAATTGGTGCATTCACCTTATGATAGCCAGTGGGACAACCACTTTACAATATATATATATATATATATATATATATATATATACACATATACATATATACACATATACATATACAGTGGGGAGAACAAGTATTTGATACACTGCCTATTTTGCAGGTTTTCCTACTTACAAAGCATGTAGAGGTCTGTCATTTGTATGTTACTGTATATATTTTTTTACTCTGCTATACTGTATTTCAGGTAACACTTGAGTCAATGAGGGATACTTATTTTCCACCATAATTTGTAAATAAATTCATAAAAAATCCTACAATGTGATTTTCTGGAAAAAAAATTCTCAATTTGTCTGTCATAGTTGATGTGTACCTATGATGAAAATTACAGGCCTCTCTCATCTTTTTAAGTGGGAGAACTTGCACAATTGGTGGCTGACTAAATACTTTTTTCCCCACTGTACTGCAGTATCATGCTCCAGAACTTTGGTGACTAATAAGTATTTTTTTAAACCTCCCGCTTTGGGCTGGATGTGTCTGTGTAGTTCATACATGCATAATCTATGAGCAGAATTAATGTCTTACCTCAATTAGCCACGAAATTCCTAGCTTGAAAGCGACTGTTTTTCTGGAACTTGTGCTGTGCCATTTTCGCTACATTTCCCCCCACGTGGGCCAGCCCCTAACAATTCAAGTTCAAGCAATGAGCTTCAGCCCCTCGCCATATGAGTGACGCTATTAAGAGGCTCATCATTCACCCACAGCAGAGCAGACAGAGAGAGTGATGACGTGGTGTACAAATCTGCACGTGACGTAGTACACCATTTTCAGGGACCCCTTTTGGCTAATGAGCACTACTTTCAGAAACAAAGGATTAAAATGTACCAGAGAATCTCTTTAAACTTACAGAAGGAAAATAACTCAATTTAAGTGTTGATATTAGTTGGCAGTGGTATTTACTTCAACATTATTGTGTTTTGATGCAGGCCCATTTCTAGTACCTTTTCAGACTATTTTCTAAGACCCCTTCTACATCTGTTTGAACAGAAATGTTTGCTTATGCCACGTTTTTCGCATAACAACAGTGACGTTCAATAGTGTTTTAATTAGTGTTTATTCAGGTCTCTATGTTTAAATAAACACTCTGTTTGTCTTCGGCAGGAGAAAGACCAGACTCAGAGGAACCAGAACCAGAGACGTCCAAACCAGCAAGACGACACGACTGCTCCCACTGCGGGAAGAGTTTTACCAAGTTAGGGAACCTGAAAAGACATGAGAGGACACACACAGGAGCAAAGCCTCATCACTGCTCCCAGTGTGGGAAGAGTTTTACCCAGTTTGGGAACCTAAAAATACATGAGAGAATACACACAGGAGAGAAGCCTTACCAATGCTCTCAGTGCGGAATGAGTTTTACCAAGTTAGGGTACCTGAAATCACATGAGAGAACACACACAGGAGAGAAGCCTTTCCACTGCTCACTGTGCGGAAAGAGTTTTACAGAGTTAGGCAACATGAAAAGGCATGAAAGGACACACACAGGCGAGAAGCCTCATCACTGCTCTCACTGTGGAAAGACTTTTACTGAGTTAGGGAGCCTGAAAATACATAAGAGAATACACACAGGAGAGAAGCCTTTCCATTGCTCCCTTTGTGGAAAGAGTTTTACCGAGTTAAGCAACCTGAAAAAACATGAGCGGACACACACAGGAGATAAGCCTTTCCACTGCTCCCTGTGTGGAAAGAGTTTTACAGAGTTAGGGAGTCTAAAAATGCATAACAGAATACACACAGGTGAGAAGCCTCACCAATGCTCTCAGTGCGGAAAGAGTTTTACCAAGTTAGGGAACCTGAAAATGCATGAGAGAATACACACAGGAGAGAAGCCTTACCAATGCTCCCTGTGTGGAAAGAGATTTACCTCATTAAGGCAATTGAAAGAGCATGAAAGAATCCACACCATAGAGAAACGTTAGCAATGCTCCTAGTGTGAGATGATTTATTTACTCAGTTAGGGCACCTGAAAGACCATGAGATAATACATACAGTGAAGATACCTTACCACCGTTCCAGTGTGGAAAGGAATATATCACATGAAATTATACTTAAAGTTTATGAGACAACACATACTTCTCCCACACTTGTTTCATCTTTTTTTACTGCAAAACGTTGTGCTTTTGTTTATGCCACATAAAATCAAGTTGTATGAAATGGACAAAAAAAGACATCTATATTTTTTTTTTCAAAACTAACTGAATATGAAGTAGACTATGTCAGCTTGAATTTATCTGAGTAAAGAACATCACGCTGCTTGCTTAGCGAGTACTACCTTCCCCCAATTAGCCACATACCTGGCTCGAACTCAGGACCTCTGCATTACAAACACACGTGACCGTCCTCGTTCAATCGTCTCTACCCGTCGCGCCACTCAAAAGCTAGCAATTTAACGGTACAAGCAAGGACACTTATGACTGAGGAGTGATTTTCACACATCTCGATGTGCTACATTCACCCCTCAAACTTACAACAGCGACCCCCAGCGTTGAGCTGAGGGCAACTGTAGATCCGAGTCACTAGTCACCACTGTAAAGGAGTTGACGTTGCTTCCTTAAGGTTGCTACAAGCCTCACGACTAAAGATTCGGATCTACAGGGTTTTTGTTCAATTGTTGACACTTAAGGCAGTGATACATACTCTGTAAATAAATGATCATTTTCCAACTCTGGCTTTGTGTGTGTGTGTGTGTGTGTCTGCGTGTCATTCCTCGAGCACTACAGATAATCAATCTATCTGCTATTTTCTGCGTTGGTGGCTGACTGATTATTTGTATCTTACAGAGTGTGACTTTAAGGGAAATAGTATGTTCAAATTTTTTTTTTTGTTCACCTTTATTTAACCAGGTAAGCCAGTTGAGAACAAGTTCTCATTTACAACTGCGACCTGGCCAAGATAAAGCAAAGCAGTGCGATAAAAACAACAACACAGAGTTACATATGAGGTAAAACAAAACATAAAGTCAAAAATACAACAGAAAATATATATACAGTGTGTGCAAATGTAGTAAGTTATGGAGGTAAGGCAATAAACAGGCCATAGTGTAAAATAGTTACAATTTAGTATTAACACTGGAGTGAGAGATGATGTGCAAATAGAGATACTGGGGTGCAAAAGAGCAAAATAAATAACAATATGGGGATGAGGTAGTTGGGTGGGCTAATTTCAGATGGGCTGTGTACAGGTGCAGTGATCGGTAAGCTGCTCTGACAACTGATGCTTAAAGTTAGTGAGGGAGATAAGAGTCTCCAGCTTCAGAGATTTTTGCAGTTCGTTCCAATCATTGGCAGCAGAGAACTGGAAGGAATGGCGGCCAAAGGAGGTGTTGGCTTTGGGGATGACCAGTGAGATATACCTGCTGGAGCGCAGACTACGGGTGGGTGTTGCTATGGTGACCAGTGAGCTAAGATAAGACAGGGATTTGCCTAGCAGTGATTTATAGATGGCCTGGAGCCAGCGGGTTTGGCGACGAATATGTAGTGAGGACCAGCCAACAAGAGCGTACAGTGGTGGGTAGTATATGGGGCTTTGGTGACAAAACGGATGGCACTGTGATAGACTACATCCAATTTGCTGAGTAGAGTGTTGGAGGCTATTTTGTAAATGACATCGCCAAAGTCAAGGATCGGTAGGATAGTCAGTTTTACGAGGGCATGTTTGGCAGCATGAGTGAAGGAGGCTTTGTTGCGAAATGGAAAGCCGATTCTAGATCGAACTTTTGATTGGAGATGCTTAATGTGAGTCTGGAAGGAGAGTTTACAGTCTAACCAGACACCTAGGTATTTGTAGTTGTCCACATACTCTAGGTCAGACCCGCCGAGAGTAGTGATTCTAGTCGGGTGGGCGGGTGCCAGCAGCGTTCGATTGAAGAGCATGCATTTAGTTTTACTAGTGTTTAAGAGCAGTTGGAGGCCACGGAAGGAGTGTTGTATGGCATTGAAGCTCGTTTGGAGGTTTGTTAACACAGTGTCCAATGAAGGGCCAGATGTATACAAAATGGTGTCGTCTGCGTAGAGGTGGATCTGAGAGTCACAAGCAGCAAGAGCGACATCATTGATATACACAGAGAATAGAGTCGGCCCGAGAATTGAACCCTGTGGCACCCCCATAGAGACGGCCAGAGGTCCAGACAACAGGCCCTCCAATTTGACACATTGAACTCTACCTGAGAAGTAGTTGGTGAACCAGTCGAGGCAGTCATTAGAGAAACCAAGGCTATTTAGTCTGCCAATAAGAATGCGGTGGTTAACAGAGTCGAAAGCCTTGGCCAGGTCAATGAAGACGGCTGCGCAGTACTGTCTTTTATCGATCACGGTTATAATATAATATCGTTTAGGACCTTGAGCGTGGCTGAGGTGCACCCATGACCAGCTCAGGTACGGTGGGATTCGAAATGGTCGGTGATCTGTTTGTTAACTCGGCTTTCAAATACTTTCGAAAGGCAGGGCAGGATGGATATAGGTCTGTAACAGTTTGGATCTAGAGTGTCACCCCCTTTGAAGAGGGGGATGACCGCGGCAGCTTTCAAATCTCTGGGGATCTCAGACGTTACGAAAGAGAGGTTGAACAGGCTAGTAATAGGGGTTGTGACAATTTCGTCGGCTATTTTTAGAAAGAAAGGGTCCAGATTGTCTAGCCCAGATGATTTGTAAGGGTCCAGATTTTGTGAAGGAGAAGCGGAAGGGCATGGGCAAGTTGCAGCGGAGGGTGCAGAGCTGGTGGCCGGGGTAGTGGTAGCCAGGTGGAAAGCATGGCCAGCCGTAGCAAAATGCTTGTTGAAATTCTCGATTATTGTAGATTTATCGGTGGTGACAGTGTTTCCTAGTCTCAGTGCAGTGGGCAGTTGGGAGGAGGTGCTCTTATTCTCCATGGACTTTACAGTGTCCCAAAACATTTTGGAGTTAGCGCTACAGGATGTAAATTTCTGTTTGAAAAAGCTAGCCTTTTGCTTTCCTAACTGATTGTGTATATTGGTTCCTGACTTCCATGAAAAGTTGCATATCGCGGGGGCTATTCCATGCTAATGCAGTACGCCACAGGATGTTTTTGTGCTGGTCAAGGGCAGTCAAGTCTGAGGAGAACCAGGGGCTATATCTGTTCTTAGTTCTGAATTTTTTGAATGGGGCATGCTTATTTAAGATTCAGAGGAAAGCACTTTTAAAGAACAACCAGGCATCCTCTACTGACGGAATGAGGTCAATATCCATCCAGGATACCCGGGCCAGATCAATTAGAAAGGCCTACTTGCTAAAGTGCTTTAGGGAGCATTTGACAGTGATGAGGGGTGGTCGTTTGACCGCGGACCCATTACGGACGCAGTCAATAAGGCAGTGATCGCTGAGATCCTGGTTGAAGACAGCGGAGGTGTATTTAGAGGGTACATTTGTCAGGATAATATCTATGAGGGTGCCCATGTTTACAGATTTAGGGTTGTACCTGGTAGGTTCGTTGATAATTTGTGTGAGATTGAGGGCATCTAGTTTAGATTGTAGGTTGTCCGGGGTGTTAAGCGTATCCCAGTTTAGGTCACCAAGCAGTACGAACTCTGAGGATAGATGGGGGGCAATCAGTTCACATATGGTGTCCAGGGCACAGCTCGTGGCTGAGGGGGTCTGTAGCAAGCGGCAACAGTGAGACTTATTTCTGGAAAGGTGGATTTTTAGAAGCTCAAACTGTTTGGGCACAGACCTGGATAGTACGATAGAGCTCTGCAGGCTATCTCTACAGTAGATTGCAACCCCACCCCCATTGGCAGTTCTATCGAGATGGAAAATGTTGTAGTTGGGGATGGAAATTTCTGAATTTTTGGTGGCCTTCCTAACATCTAACAGTGTGACTTTAAGGGAATAGTATGGTCACATCTTACAGAGTGACTTTAAAGGAATAGTATGGTCACATCTTACAGAGTGACTTTAAGGGAATAGTATGGTCACATCTTACAGAGTGACTTTAAGGGAATAATATGGTCACATCTTACAGAGTGACTTTAAGGGAATAGTATGGTCACATCTTACAGAGTGACTTTAAGGGAATAGTATGGTCACATCTTACAGAGTGACTTTAAGTGAATAGTGTGGTCACATCTTACATAGTGACTTTAAGGGAATAGTATGGTCACATCTAACCGTGTGACTTTAAAGGGGCAATTTGCTACATCCAATTTCAAACATTTAAATGAATGATGTATACTCTTTGACTCTTTAACAATATAACTTGTACAGTGCATTCGGAAAGTATTCAGACCACTTGACTTTTTCCCTCATCAATCTACACACAATATCCCATAATAACAAAGCAAAAATAGTTGTTTTGATTTTATTAAAAATACAAAACTGAAATATCATATTTACATAAGTATTCAGACCCTTTACTCAGTACTTTGTTGAAGCACCTTTGCCAGCGATTACAGCCTTGAGTCTTCTTGGGTATGACGCTACAAGCTTGGCACACCTGTATTTGGGGAGTTTCTCCCATTCTTCTCTGTATATCCGCTCAAGCTCTGTCAGGTTGGATGGGCAGCGTTGCTGCAAAGCTATTTTCAGGTCTCTCCAGAGATGTTCCATCGGGTTCAAGTCCGGGCTCTGGCTGGGCCTCTCAAGGACATTCAGAGACTTGTCCCGAAGCCACTCCTGCGTTGTCTTGGCTGTGTGCTTAGGGTCTTTGTCCTGTTGGAAAGTGAACCTTCGCCACAATCTGAGGTCCTGAGCGCTCTGCAGCAGGTTTTCATCAAGGATCTCTCTGTACTTTGATCTGTTCATCTTTCCCTCGATCCTGACTAGTCTCCCAGTCACTGCCTCTGAAAAACATCCCCACAGCATGATGCTGCCACGACCATGCTTCACCGTAGGGATGGTGCCATGTTTCCTCCAGACGTGACACTTGGCATTCAGGCCAAAGAGTTCAATCTTGGTTTCATCAGACCAGAGAATTTTGTTTCTCATTGTCTGGGTCCTTTAGGTGCTTTTTGGCAAACTACAAGCGGGCTGTTATGTGCCTTTTACTGAGGAGTGGCTTTCGGTCTGGCCACTCTACCATAAAGGCCTGATTGGTGGAGTGCTGCAGAGATGGTTGTCCTTCTGGAAGGTTCTCCCATCTCCACAGAGGAACTCTGGAGCTCTGCCAGAGTGACCATCGCGTTCTTGGTCACCTCCCTGACCAAGGCCCTTCTCCCCTGATTGCTCAGTTTGGCCGGGCGGCCAGCTCTAGGAAGAGTCTTGGTGGTTCCAAACTTCTTCCATTTAGAATGATGGAGGCCACTGTGTCCTTCCTCAGATCTGTGCCTCGACACAATCCTGTCTCTGAGCTCTACGGACAATTCCTTCGACCTCATGGCTTAGTTTTTGCTTTGACATGCACTGTCAACTGTGGGACCTTATATAATATATAATCAATTTTAGAATAAAGCTGTAAGGTAACAAAGTGTGGAAAAAGTCAAGGGGTCTGAATACTTTCCGAATGCACTGTATATGCCTAACGAGCTTAGTTCAACTGTCGTACCCCATCAGAACCCAACATATAAGTCTGTTTAACTCCATTGTTTGTAAACACTGTTAGCCTGAAAACATGGCAAAAACTATAATTGTTATATCATGGATGGTCAGTCCTTGCATCCATAGCTCTGTCTATGAATTTGAGAGTGGTTGTATTTCTCCAGCTTTTTATCAAAACAGGGGTGTGGTAATGCCTTGTTATTGTTTGAACTGCAGATTGCCCCTGTAAAGTACAACAAACAGAGGATGTTTTAACACATTACCTTTTATAACAGGGTTGATTCATAACAGGGTTGATCGTTACAGGGTTTATTCATAACAGGGTTTATTAATAATGTTCATATTCAGCTTCTACATCTGCGTAGAGGAAATGATCTGTAAGAAGTAAGAGAAAACGGGTTATTTACCAATGACTTGTTTCCATTGTTTTGCCAGAAGGTTTTGTTAAACTGTGCTACCGACTGCAGTCAGCAGATGGCGATGTGAGTATTTTAGATGATGCGTCGTGCGTCAGGTATCATCTCGTGGACGGGACGCTTCTTCAACAACAACAGTTCAGCCGCCTCCGTAGCCAACATAAAACCTTAACATCGAAGCTTTAGGCCAGTTTTGTGTATATTAACCTCCGTGTTTTAAACACACTGTCTGCGTATTTGCTAGTTACTCCATTTAATTTACGTTATTAGCTATATAGCTATCTGGCTAAGTAACACTAGGCTAGTCGCTAATGCTAACTAGCTAGCTAACATCCCCGACCATGAGCTCACTAAGCTACTCTCCTCCTGCTAAAGAAGAGGAGGTCTGCTGGACGGAGAAAGAAGCTCTAGTGAAAGAGGAGGAGGAAGAGGAGGATGTTACAATACAAAAACAAGTAGAGGGTGAAGCTGTTACCGTGAAAGAAGAAGAAGTTACAGAGGAAGAAGCGTTCAGAGTGAAAGAGGAGGAGGAAGAGCAAGATCACGTTTTTGAACTGAAAGAGGCGATAGAAAAGGAAGCAGTTTTTGTAGTGACGGAGGAGGCAGAGATTACTGTCACATTGGAGGAAGAAGAGAAGACTGGAGATCTGAGGAACACCAGTAAGTAGTATTTTAAAAACGGGCACAAACTCTGCAGTTGTTGAACTGAAGTTATATATTTGAATATGTTGTTCTGTACCATTTTGTTAAAGTTACAAAGAGTGGGGGGGTCACCAACAAAACGTAACAATGGATGAAATGTATCCTATTATATTAGACAGACTTTTCAGACTTCTAGACTAGACTTGGTTTCCAGCTGTTGTACAGCTTGTCTTTGTCCTAGTGATAAACTTGGCCTCAGGTTATTGAGGGATCTGATTTGGATTAAACATCACAGGAAGACAGTTTTATCATGTGGAGGTTTCATTCCGGGTCGTATTCATTAGTGAACGCTGTAGCAAAAGGTTTTTCATCGGAAAACAAAAACAAGCTTTTGTTATGGGAAAGGGGGATACCTAGTCAGTTGTACAACTGAATGCACTGGCCCACCGCTCCTACCCGCCAGGCTACCCGCTTGTCGTTTCATTTGGCCTATTTTCTCCCGCTATGTTTCTTGTTAATTCAATCCTGATCTCTCTGTTAAACTAAACGGAGTGGCTGCGGTTCCGGATCGTGGCTTGCTGTTGCTAAAAAATACGGAGAATGCCGGATCCACTAGCCTACCTCCTTCCAGCTGCTACTCAGTCACTCCGCTGCCGCTTGTACACAAAACATTTTGAACAACAGTAGTTATTTGTCTGTTGTAACAGTAGGCTATTGCAAACAAGTTGTCTAGAAATGTCATGTTCTTTTTTTCAGGAGGGAAGTTACATGCAGCTGTTTAGGCAAGCTATAAGTAGCCTATACAGTATATCAAACAAGCGTGTCACAGACAGGCAGTTAATAGAGATGTCATGTTATTTTTTCCCATCACCATTGCAAACAGGAGGCAGACTCCTGGCTAAATGGCAGCATAACTGTAAAGATTACATCATCACACACAACGCAGATTATTTTTGCCCCCAATGTAATATGTACCCTGCGTCTGCTTGTGCTACGGCAATATCTGTTACAACAGACAAGATTAGGTTGGAGCCTTCTTAATATATCTATTTTTGGAATGTTTGTTCAAATCGCAGCAGGGTTTTTATTTCAGCTGTTCAGAAATATGAGGCAGAGACATCACCGTGGTTCAGACCAGGCTACATCACCATGGTTCAGACCAGGCTACATCCCACCAGGCTACATCCCCATGGTTCAGACCAGGCTACATCCCCATAGTTCAGACCAGGCTACATCCCCATGGTTCAGACCAGGCTACATCAGACCAGGCTACATACCCATGGTTCAGACCAGGCTACATCCCCATGGTTCAGACCAGGCTACACCCCCATGGTTCAGACCAGGCTACATCAGACCAGGCTACATCCCCATGGTTCAGACCAGGCTACATCCCCATGGTTCAGACCAGGCTACATCAGACCAGGCTACATCCCCATGGTTCAGACCAGGCTACATCCCCATGGTTCAGACCAGGCTACATCCCCATGGTTCAGACCAGGCTACATCCCACCAGGCTACATCCCCATGGTTCAGACCAGGCTACATCCCCATGGTTCAGACCAGGCTACATCCCCATGGTTCAGACCAGGCTACATCAGACCAGGCTACATACCTATGGTTCAGACCAGGCTACACCCCCATGGTTCAGACCAGGCTACATCAGACCAGGCTACATCACCATGGTTCAGACCAGGCTACATCCCCATGGTTCAGACCAGGCTACATCCCCATGGTTCAGACCAGGCTACATCCCCATGGTTCAGACCAGGCTACATCCCCATGGTTCAGACCAGGCTACATCCCCATGGTTCAGACCAGGCTACATCCCCATGGTTCAGACCAGGCTACATCCCCATTGGTTCAGACCAGGCTACATCATCATATCGATCAAATTGGTTGAGAGTTCGGAAGAGGGTAAAGAGAGAAACATGAATGCGCAGAACGTGATTTGGATCCTTAGTTTTAAGAAGTACGTTTCCAGGGGGCGGGGCGGCGGCGAAAACTCTGTATTCGTAGCGAAAACTCTGTATTCGTAGCGAAAACTCTGTATTCGTAGCGAAAACTCTGTATTCGTAGCGAAAACTCTGTATTCGTAGCGAAAACTCTGTATTCGTAGCGAAAACTCTGTATTCGTAGCGAAAACTCTGTATTCGTAGCGAAAAACTCTGTATTCGTAGCGAAAACTCTGTATTCGTAGCGAAAACTCTGTATTCGTAGCGAAAACTCTGTATTCGTAGCGAAAACGCTGTATTCGTAGCGAAAACGCTGTATTCGTAGCGTAAAACGCTGTATTCGTAGCGTAAAACGCTGTATTCGAAATGGCTGAAACGCTGTATTCGTAGCGAAAACGCTGTATTCGTAGCGAAAACGCTGTATTCGTAGCGAAAACTCTGTATTCGTAGCGAAAACTCTGTATTCGTAGCGAAAACTCTGTATTCGTAGCGAAAACTCTGTATTCAGTAGCGAAAACTCTGTATTCGTAGCGAAAACTCTGTATTCGTAGCGAAAACTCTGTATTCGTAGCGAAAACTCTGTATTCGTAGCGAAAACTCTGTATTCGTAGCGAAAACTCTGTATTCGTAGCGAAAACTCTGTATTCGTAGCGAAAACTCTGTATTCGTAGCGAAAACTCTGTATTCGTAGCGAAAACTCTGTATTCGTAGCGAAAACTCTGTATTCGTAGCGAAAACTCTGTATTCGTAGCGAAAACTCTGTATTCGTAGCGAAAACTCTGTATTCGTAGCGAAAACTCTGTATTCGTAGCGAAAACTCTGTATTCGTAGCGAAAACTCTGTATTCGTAGCGAAAACTCTGTATTCGTAGCGAAAACTCTGTATTCGTAGCGAAAACGCTGTATTCGTAGCGAAAACGCTGTATTCGTAGCGAAAACGCTGTATTCGTAGCGGAAAACGCTGTATTCGTAGCGAAAACTCTGTATTCGTAGCGAAAACTCTGTATTCGTAGCGAAAACTCTGTATTCGTAGCGAAAACTCTGTATTCGTAGCGAAAACTCTGTATTCGTAGCGAAAACTCTGTATTCGTTGCGAAAACTCTGTATTCGTAGCGAAAACTCTGTATTCGTAGCGAAAACTCTGTATTCGTAGCGAAAACTCTGTATTCGTAGCGAAAACTCTGTATTCGTAGCGAAAACTCTGTATTCGTAGCGAAAACGCTGTATTCGTAGCGAAAACGCTGTATTCGTAGCGAAACGCTGTATTCAGTAGCGAAAACGCTGTATTCGTAGCGAAAACGCTGTATTCGAAATGGCAACGCTGTATTCGTAGCGAAAACGCTGTATTCGTAGCGAAAACGCTGTATTCGTAGCGAAAACGCTGTATTCGTAGCGAAAACGCTGTATTCGTAGCGAAAACGCTGTATTCGTAGCGAAAACTCTGTATTCGTAGCGAAAACTCTGTATTCGTAGCGAAAACTCTGTATTCGTAGCGAAAACTCTGTATTCGTAGCGAAAACTCTGTATTCGTAGCGAAAACTCTGTATTCGTAGCGAAAACTCTGTATTCGTAGCGAAAACTCTGTATTCGTAGCGAAAACTCTGTATTCGTAGCGAAAACTCTGTATTCGTAGCGAAAACTCTGTATTCGTAGCGAAAACTCTGTAGCGAAAACTCTGTATTCGTAGCGAAAACTCTGTATTCGTAGCGAAAACTCTGTATTCGTAGCGAAAACTCTGTATTCGTAGCGAAAACTCTGTATTCGTAGCGAAAACTCTGTATTCGTAGCGAAAACTCTGTATTCGTAGCGAAAACTCTGTATTCGTAGCGAAAACTCTGTATTCGTAGCGAAAACTCTGTATTCGTAGCGAAAACGCTGTATTCGTAGCGAAAACGCTGTATTCGTAGCGAAAACGCTGTATTCGTAGCGAAAACGCTGTATTCGTAGCGAAAACGCTGTATTCGTAGCGAAAACGCTGTATTCGTAGCGAAAACGCTGTATTCGTAGCGAAAACGCTGTATTCGTAGCGAAAACGCTGTATTCGTAGCGAAAACGCTGTATTCGTAGCCTCGGCCTAAACTAAATACTCTGGTTGTCTTTGGCAGGAGAGAGACCAGACTCAGAGGAAACAGAGCCAGAGACGTCCAAACCAGCGAGACCACACCACTGCTTCCACTGCGGGAATAGTTCTACCCAGTTAGGGAGCCCGAAAGGACATGAGAAAACGTACACAGGGGAGAAGCCATACCACTGCTCTCAATGTGGTTTTGGAGGGAAAGAGGAGGAGATGGACGTCACAGTGAAAGAAGAGGAAGACGGTTTTGGAGTTAAGGAGGGTGGAGAGATAACTGTTACATTAGAAGAAGAAGAAGAAGAAGAAGAGACTGGAGGTCTAATGAACACCAGTGAGTTTTATCTTAAACTGGGGCAAAAACTCTGCAGTTGTTGAACCGATGTCTCTGAATATCTCTTTCTGTATCGCTTTAATCAGTCTAAATACTGGACATCCCATAAGAGCAAAAAATAATACAAAAAAATACATAATTTGTTTTTCAAATCTCAATGGTTTTATTACATCCTTAATATTTTAGCTGTAAGGTAAGACAGACTGATCTGATTGTAATATATATGATATATTATTACAACCAAGCCTGAAAAGACATAAGAAAAAAAAAAAGTAAACAGGGGGAGAAGCCATACCACTGCTCTATATTATTACAACCAACTCCTGTGTGATTTCATGACATTTGGGTGAAATCTTGGCTTTCATTTTCTTTTCAAAATGATGAAGGATCATTTGGATCTGGATTAAAGGCCCATTGCAGTCAAAAAACATGATTTTCCCGTGTTTTATATTTATTTCCACACTGAGGTGAGAATAATATTGAGGATGCCATTTTAAGTGTAAGAGCTGTTTTGAAAAGGCCGCCTGAAATTTCAGCCTGTTTTTTGTGGGCTTGAGATTCAGCCTGCCTGGTGACATCAGGGACGTGATATGTCAGAGTTGTTTGTTTTGATTAATCTTGTTGTATTAATATTATTATTTTACATGATGTTGTATTAAATTGTGTATGTTCATGTTCACAGGGCTCCCTTGTAAATGAGACCCTGGTCTCAATGGTGACCCACCCTTTATGAATAAAAGTTCAATAAAAACAAATATGAGTTAATAGACCAATAAGAAAGAGTTCCAAACCTCTCTGCCAATAACAGCTAGTTTTCCGTTTTCCCTTCCCCACTCAGACCACTCCGAGACACTCCTTGAGAAATTGCTCTTTGCTAAGAAGCTATGTTTGTTTCTTGTTGACCATTTTAACTGTTACCCAGAAATGATTTGATATTGAGATTTTAAAAAATGTCTGCATTGGACCTTTAAACAATCTAAAACACTAACCTCAGGTTATTGAGGGAACTAGTCTGGATTAAACCTGAGAGAAGGCCAGTTTTATCATGTGGAGGTTTCATTTAGGGTCGTATTTCTCCAAACGTTTCGCAACTCAAAATGAAAAAAATAAAAATGTTTATACAATCCTGTTCTCTGTTTAACTAGATACTCTGTTTCGTCTTTGGCAGGAGAGAGACCAGACTCTCCCTCTGACAGCGGGAAGAGTCCTTCAGAGAAACCAGACCTGGAGACCCCAAAACCAGTGAGACCACACCAGTGTTCCCACTGTGGAAAGAGTTTTAAGTGGGTATGTTACCTGAAAGAACATGAAAGAATATACACAGGAGAAAAGCTGTTCCAATGCTCACAGTGTGGAAAGAAATCTACCCAGTTAGGGGAGCCTGAAAATACATGAGAGAATACACTCTGGAGATAAGTCTCACAAATGCACTCAATGTGGAAAGACGTTTAGCGGTTAGGTAACCTGAAGTCACATGAGCGAACACACACTAGAGAGAAGCCTTACAACTGTTCCCAGTGTAAAAATATATTTTTCTCATCAGGAGACCTGAAATCACACGAGAGAGCACATTCTTTAGAGAGGCCTTACCAATGCTCTCAGTGTGGAAAGAGATGTATCAAGTCATCACATCTGAAAGATCATAAGAGAATACACACAGGAGAAAAACCATTCCAATGCTTCCAGTGTGTAAAGAGTTTTAGCCAGGTAGGGAACCTCAACATTCATGAGAGGACACACACTGCAGAAAAACCTTTCCAATGCTGTCAGTGTGGAAAAAGGTTTACCCACTCAGGTCACCTGAAAACACATGAGGGAACACACACAGGAAAAAAACCTTTCCAATGCTCGCAGTGTGAAAAGAGTTTTAGCCAGTTGGGGAACCTGAAAAGGCATGAGAGGTCACACACTGGAGAAAAACCTTTCCAATGCTTCCAGTGTTGCAAGAGTTTTACCCGTTTAGGGACCCTGAAAATACATAAGAGAATACATTCTGGATAGAGAAGCTTTACCACTGCTCCCACTGTGGATTTAAATTTACCTGGCTAAGGCAACTGAAAGAGCATGAAAGAATCCACACCTGAGAGAAACGTTATCAAATCACATTTTTATTTGTCACATTCTACAGGTGTAGTAGATCTTACTGTGAAATGCTGACTTACCAGCCCTTAACCAACAATGCACAGTTTTTTTTTTTTTAAGTAACAAAATGTTGCTAAATAAACTAAAGGAAATATAACAGCACAATAAAATAACAATAACAAGGCAATGTGCAGTGGAACCAGGTAGTAATGAGGCTATATACAAGATGTACCAGTACTGAGTCAATGTCCAGGGGTACCAGGTAGTAATGAGGCTATATACAGGAAGTAGCAGTACTGAGTCAATGTGCAGGGGTACCAGGTAGTAATGAGGCTATATACAGGAAGTAGCAGTACTGAGTCAATGTCCAGGGGTACCAGGTAGTAATGAGGCTATATACAGGAAGTAGCAGTACTGAGTCAATGTGCAGGGGTACCAGGTAGTAATGAGGCTATATACAGGAAGTAGCAGTACTGAGTCAATGTGCAGGGGGTACCAGGTAGTAATGAGGCTATATACAGGAAGTAGCAGTACTGAGTCAATGTCCAGGGGTACCAGGTAGTAATGAGGCTATATACAGGAAGTAGCAGTACTGAGTCAATGTGCAGGGGTACCAGGTAGTAATGAGGCTATATACAGGAAGTAGCAGTACTGAGTCAATGTGCAGGGGTACCAGGTAGTAATGAGGCTATATACAGGAAGTAGCAGTACTGAGTCAATATGCAGGGGTACCAGGTAGTAATGAGGCTATATACAGGAAGTAGCAGTACTGAGTCAATGTGCAGGGGTACCAGGTAGTAATGAGGCTATATACAGGAAGTAGCAGTACTGAGTCAATGTGCAGGGGTACCAGGTAGTAATGAGGCTATATACAGGAAGTAGCAGTACTGAGTCAATGTGCAGGGGTACCAGGTAGTAATGAGGCTATATACAGGAAGTAGCAGTACTGAGTCAATGTGCAGGGGTACCAGGTAGTAATGAGGCTACAGTTGAAGTCTATAGTTTCCATACACCTTTAGCCAAATACATTTAAACTCTGTTTTTCACAATTCCTAACATTTAATCCTAGTAAAAAATTCCCTGTCTTAGGTCAGTTAGGATCACCACTTCAGTTTAAGAATGAGAAATGTCAGAATAATAGTAGAGAGAATGATTTATTTCAGCTTTTATTTATTTAATCAAATTCCCAGTGGGTCAGAAGTTTACATACACTCAATTAGTATTTGGTAGCATTGCCTTTAACTTGTTTAACTTGGGTCAAACGTTTTGGGTAGCCTTCCACAAGCTTCCCACAATAAGTTGGGTGCATTTTTGCCCATTCCTCCTGACAGAGCTGGTGTAACTGAGTCAGGTTTGTAGGCCTCCTTGCTCGCACACGCTTTTTCAGTTCTGCCCACAAATTGTCTATAGGATTGAGGTCAGGGCTTTGTGATGGCCACTCCAATACCTTGACTTTGTTGTCCTTAAGCCATTTTGCCACAACTTTGAAAGTATGCTTGGGGTCATTGTCCATTTGGAAGACCCATTTGTGACCAAGCTTTAAGTTCCTGACTGATGTCTTGAGATGTTGCTTCAATACAGTGGGGAAAAAAAGTATTTAGTCAGCCACCAATTGTGCAAGTTCTCCCACTTAAAAAGATGAGAGAGGCCTGTAATTTTCATCATAGGTACACGTAAACTATGATAGACAAATTGAGAAAAGAAAATCCAGAAAATCACATTGTAGGATTTTTTATGAATTTATTTGCAAATTATGGTGGAAAATAAGTATTTGGTCACCTACAAACAAGCAAGATTTCTGGCTCTCACAGACCTGTAACTTCTTCTTTAAGAGGCTCTTCTGTCCTCCACTCGTTACCTGTATTAATGGCACATGTTTGAACTTGTTGTCAGTATAAAAGACACCTGTCCACAACCTCAAACAGTCACACTCCAAACTCCACTATGGCCAAGACCAAAGAGCTGTTAAAGGACACCAGAAACAAAATTGTAGACCTGCACCAGGCTGGGAAGACTGAATCTGCAATAGGTAAGCAGCTTGGTTTGAAGAAATCAACTGTGGGAGCAATTATTAGGAAATGGAAGACATACAAGACCACTGATAATCTCCCCTTGATCTGGGGCTCCACGCAAGATCTCACCCCGTGGGGTCAAAATGATCACAAGAACGGTGAGCAAAAATCCCAGAACCACACAGGGGGACCTAGTGAATGACCTGCAGAGAGCTGGGACCAAAGTAACAAAGCCTACCATCAGTAACACACTACGCCGCCAGGGACTCAAATCCTGCAGTGCCAGACGTGTCCCCCTGCTTAAGCCAGTACATGTCCAGGCCCGTCTGAAGTTTGCTAGAGTGCATTTGGATGATCCAGAAGAGGATTTGGAGAATGTCATATGGTCAGATGAAACCAAAATAGAACTTTTTGGTAAAAACTCAACTCGTATTTACTTCCAAGAGGAGGTTTAGAACTCAGTTGAATGAAGTTGAAACCCTTCTTGTCACAGCACAATCCATTAAAGGCAAAATATCCTATATCTATAGACTCCTTTCTGAGAAAGGAGGATCCTCCTTTACTCCTTTGAAAATAATATGGGAAAAGGACCTTGGTCTGACTATCAGTGACGAGTTATGGGCGGAGGTTTGCGACAGGGTATACTGCTCCTCTACTAATGTAAAAATGAAAGAATCTAATTACAAATTTTTGTACAAATTTTATTACACTCCCCTGAGACTCCATAAAATGAAAACAGACATTTCTCCTAATTGTAATAGATGTACCTCTGAAAGTGGAACCTATATGCATGTATTTTGGAGCTGCAGAGAGATTGCCAGATTTTGGCAATCTATACATACTGCTGCACAGAAAATACTAGATGTACAGTTTGATATGACCCCGTGTCTCTATCTTCTTAATGCCCAGCAGGACTTTGTTCTTGATCCTGACAGAGAAAATTTGCTCATGACCATTACATACTTTGCTAAGAAATGTATTCTTCTATTGTGGGCCTCTAATACTTCTCCTACATTTAAAATGTGGATTGACCAGATTGTTGACTTTCTCCCCCTTGAAAAGCTCACTTATGACCTCCACAAGAGACAGCCCAAGTTTGATAGACTCTGGTCTCCACTACTCAACTATATTTCAAATTGGACAGAGTGAATGGGGGAATCAGGGAGATGGGCAGATGCGTGTTGTGTAAGGTGCTGTAAAACCTAAAAACTAATTATTGGCTCGTCATCTCAGCTAAGGCTGGAAATAGCTAATAAGAACCTTGATAGTGCTGCTGCAAGTTCTATAATTTAAATTTTGTTATAATTATTATTTGTGTATGTATGTATGTATGTATGTATGTATGTATATATATATACATATATAAAACAATTTTTTTTTATTATTATTATTTTTTTTATTTTTTTTAAATTCACATCTGTGAATGTGGAATGTGTTTGGTTGGTTGATTGAAAACTTAATAAAACTTTAAATTGAAAAAAAAAAAAAACTCAACTCGTCGTGTTTGGAGGACAAAGAATGCTGAGTTGCATCCAAAGGACACCATACCTACTGTGAAGCATGGGGGTGGAAACATCATGCTTTGGGGCTGTTTTTCTGCAAAGGGACCAGGACGACTGATCCGTGTAAAGGAAAGAATGAATGGGGCCATGTATCGTGAGATTTTGAGTGAAAACCTCCTTCCATCAGCAAGGGCATTGAAGATGAAACGTGGCTGGGTCTTTCAGCATGACAATAATCCCAAACACACCGCCC
Source organism: Coregonus clupeaformis (assembly GCF_020615455.1). Taxonomy (NCBI): domain Eukaryota; kingdom Metazoa; phylum Chordata; class Actinopteri; order Salmoniformes; family Salmonidae; genus Coregonus; species Coregonus clupeaformis. Next base: position 63,299,545 of record NC_059211.1, on the reverse strand, counting down.
GGGCAACGAAGGAGTGGCTTCGTAAGAAGCATTTCAAGGTCCTGGAGTGGCCTAGCCAGTCTCCAGATCTCAACCCCATAGAAAATCTTTGGAGGGGAGTTGAAAGTCTGTGTTGCCCAGCGACAGCCCCAAAACATCACTGCTCTAGAGGAGATCTGCATGGAGGAATGGGCCAAAATACCAGCAACAGTGTGTGAAAACCTTGTGAAGACTTACAGAAAACGTTTGACCTGTGTCATTGCCAACAAAGGGTATATAACAAAGTATTGAGAAACTTTTGTTATTGACCAAATACTTATTTTCCACCATAATTTGCAAATAAATTCATAAAAAAATCCTACAATGTGATTTTCTGGATTTTTTTTCCTCATTTTGTCTGTCATAATTGACATGTACCTATGATGAAAATTACAGGCCTCTCTCATCTTTTTAAGTGGGAGAACTTGCACAATTGGTGGCTGACTAAATACTTTTTCCCCCACTGTATATCCACAAAGTGTTCCTTCCTCATGATGCCATCTATTTTGTGAAGTGCACCAGTCCCTCCTGCAGCAAATCACCCCCACAGCATGATGCTGCCACCCCGTGCTTCACGGTTGGGAGGGTGTTTTCCGGCTTGCAAGCGCCCCCTTTTTCTTCCAAACATAACGATGGTCATTATGGCCAAACAGTTATATTTTTGTTTCATCAGACCAGAGGACATTTCTCCAAAAAGTACGATCTTTGTCCCCATGTGCAGTTGCAAACCGTAGTCTGGCTTTTTTATGGCGGTTTTGTAGCAGTGGATTCTTCCTCGCTAAGCGGCCTTTCAGGTTATGTCGATATAGGACTTGTTTTACTGTGGATATAGATACTTTTGTACCAGTTTCCTCCAGTGTCTTCAAAAGGTCCTTTGATGTTTTTCTGGGATTGATTTGCACTTTTCGCACCAAAGTACGTTCATCTCTAGGAGACAGAACGCGTCTCCTTCCTGAGCGGTATGACGGCTGTGTGGTCCCATGGTGTTTATACTTGCGTACTATTGTTTGTACAGATGAACGTGGTACCTTCAGGCATTTGGAAATTGCTCCCAAGGATGAACCAGACTTGTGGAGGTGTACAATTCTTTTTCTGAGGTCTTGGCTGATTTCTTTTGATTTTCCCATGATGTCAAGCAAAGAGGCACTTAGTTTGAAGGTAGACCTGGAAATACATCCACAGGTACACCTCCAATTGACTCAAATGATGTCAATTAGCCTATCAGAAGCTTCTAAAGCCATGACATCATTTTCTGGAATTTTCCAAGCTGTTTAAAGGCACAGTCAACTTAGTGTATGTAAACTTCTGACCCACTGGAATTGTGATACAGTGAATTATAAGTGAAATAATCTGTCTGTAAACAATTGTTGGAAAAATTACTTGTCATGCACAAAGTAGATGTCCTAACCGACTTGCCAAAACTATAGTTTGTTAACAATACATTTGTGGAGTGGTTGAAAAAACAAGTTTTAATGACTCCAACCTAAGTGTATGTATTCTTCAGACTTCAACTGTATATACAAGGAGGAGCAGTACTGAGTCAATGTGCAGGGGTACCAGGTAGTTGAGGTAATTGAGGTAATATATGTACATGTAGGTAGGGGTAGAGTGACTATGGATAGATAATAAACAGAGAGTAGCAGCAGCGTAAAGTGAAGAGTGTGAAGGAATGTGTGCGTGTGGCGTCAATATGCATGTGTTTTGTGTGTGACCATGTGTGTTAGAGTGTCAGTACAGTATGTGTCAGTGTGTGGTTATAGTCCAGTGAGTGTGTGGTTACAGTCCAGTGAGTGTGTGATTACAGTCCAGTGAGTGTGTGGTTTCAGTCCAGTGAGTGTGTGGTTACAGTCCAGTCAGTGTGTGGTTACAGTCCAGTGAGTGTGTGGTTACAGTCCAGTGAGTGTGTGGTTACAGTCCAGTGATTGTGTGGTTATTATAGTCCAGTGAGTGTGTGGTTACAGTCCAGTGAGTGTGTGGTTACAGTCCAGTGAGTGTGTGGTTATAGTCCAGTGAGTGTGTGGTTACAGTCCAGTGAGTGTGTGGTTACAGTCCAGTGAGTGTGTGGTTACAGTCCAGTGAGTGTGTGGTTACAGTCCAGTGATTGTGTGGTTATTATAGTCCAGTGAGTGTGTGGTTACAGTCCAGTGAGTGTGTGGTTACAGTCCAGTGAGTGTGTGGTTACAGTCCAGTGAGTGTGTGGTTATAGTCCAGTGAGTGTGTGGTTACAGTACATTGAGCATCTGATAAGAATAATATTAAAATAAGGGGGTTGATGTCAATAGTCCATTTAATTTACTCCCAGACTCAAAAGTAAATGTGCATGTTTTTTTATTTCAACACATGAACTGAATATGGAGTAAGACAGTTTTTAATGAATACGCTCTATGATTAAATAGTCCTTTTTAAAAACTCTGGCTGTGTGTGAATCTGTGTGTCACAGGAGGTTGGTGGCAGCTTAATAGGGGAGGACGGGCTCTTGGTAATGACTGGAGCGGAATGGGTGGAATGGTTGGGGAGGACGGGCTCTTGGTAATGACTGGAGCGGAATTGGTGGAATGGTATCAAATACATGGTTTCCATTTGCTCCGTTCCACTGATAGAGGAATGTGTTAATGTGACTAAGGTATTACACCCAGATATTTTTTTTGTTGCATATGATTCTATTTTTCAACACCAAACCTACCACTAGTGGCCAAAGAGCTCTATTTTTATGTAATCTGACCTTTGTGATCAGCTGATACTCACCCCTCTTTGAGCAGTAGGCTCGACGCTTGCTTACATTTTACGTCATTTAGCAGACGCTCTTATCCAGAGTGACTTACAGAGTTAGTGAGTGCATACATTTTCATACTGGCCCCCCCCGTGGGAATCGAACCCACAACCCTGGCGTTGCAAGCACCATGCTCTACCAACTGAGCTACATGGGGCAACGCTATAGCTACATGGAATTTGGCTAGAGGAGCGTTAGCTTATTATGAAGTGGGGGGGGGTATTTTTTCACTTTGAGTCTCCAAAAGTCGGCCCTGCTCCCAAAGTACCATTAGCATGTCTCCTGAGTGGCGCAGTGGTCTAAGGCGCTGCATCGCAGTGCTAACTGTGCCACTAGAGATCCTGGCTCTGTCGCAGCCGGCCGGCGACTGGGAGACTCATGGGCGGGGCACAATTGGCCCAGCGTCGTCCAGGGTAGGGGAGGGAATGGCCGGCAGGGATGTAGCTCAGTTGATAGAGCATGGCGTTTGCAACGCCAGGGTTGTGGGTTCGATTCCCACGGGGGGCCAGTATAAAAAATAAAAATAAATTATTCACTAACTGTAAGTCGCTCTGGATAAGAGCGTCTGCTAAATGACTAAAATGTAATGTCTCCTGCCCTACGAGGAAATAGCGCGCTGGACCACGGGTATACAAGCCATCGCTCACCCCCATTTCAACCAATCAGTTCACTTCTCTCTGTACCAGGGAGCAACCAAAACAGAGAGTTGCGAGGCGCTGGACAGAGGAGGCGTAACTCAATGCCTCAGGGTTGCTTTGCGACTACTGATTGGAATATGTTCAAAGACTCATCCACCCAGGACTCATCCATCAACATGAAGGAATATACAGTATATAGATTCTACAAACCCTACTGAGTATTCCCTACAATACTTTTGCTGCGTCACCCACAATATGTTTTGCTCTATACATCAATTAGCAATATGATTCTCATTGTGGCCATTTATTTGACCTTGGAACATGGTTTAAAACCCATATTTAATGCAAATGTTATTTAATATGAACAAATATGAATCATTGTTAATGCTTAGACAATTAATTTTCATATATCATGAATAAATACAGGTTATTGAGAAAATTTCCGACATTCCGTGACCCGGAAGTACTTTTTATGTGTCGCTAACGAAACGCTGATCTAGTTACCCACCACGGTAGCTTGCTAGCCAACATAGCTAAAACGTTAAAGCTCATCAGACACTGTCGTTGTGTATTAGCCACTGTTTTAAACACACTTCTATCGTATAGCTAGTTGTCGCATTTAATTTCATTTTACGTTGCTAGTAGTCATCTAGCTGACTGGTTAAATTAGCAGTAGCACTAGGCTAGTCATTAATGCTAACCAGCTAGTTACCTAACATCTCCGACCATGAGCTCACTAAGCTACTTACCCCCTGCTGAAGAAGAGGAGGAGGTCTGCTGGACGGTGAAAGAGGAGAAGGAAGAGGAGGCTGTCACCGTCAAAAAAGAAGTAGCGGGTGAAGCCGTTACAGTGAAAGAAGAGGAAGAAGCTTTCAGAGTGAAAGAAGAGGAGGAGGATGCAGATTTTGGAGTGAAGGAGGAAGGGGAGATTACTGTCACATTGGAGGAAGAAGAGAAGACAGGAGATCTGATGAACACCAGTATGTACCATCTTAAAAATAGGGCCACAAAACTCTGCAGTTGTTTAACTAAAGTGTGTTTTTAAAAGGGTATTCTACACTTGAATATGTTGTTCTGTACTGTAGGAATTGTTAACGCTACAAAGAGTGGGGTCAACCAACAAAACGTTAATGGATAAAATGCTTTGCATTATATTTTTCAAAATCGCTTTCTGTAGTGCTTTGCTCAGTCTATTCTATACTCGACAACCCCATGACCAAATTATATATTTTTTTAAACATGTTTTGAAGCGCTACTTCATTTGTTTTAGAAATCTCAATGGTGTCATTAGGTCCTTATTTTTGTAGTTATAAGATAAGACAGACTGATCTGATTGAAATATCTATGGTGTTATTAGGTAAGACAGACTGATCTGATTGAAATATCTATGGTGTTATTAGGTAAGACAGACTGATCTGATTGAAATATCTATGGTGTTATTAGGTAAGACAGACTGATCTGATTGAAATATCTATGGTGTTATTAGATAAGACAGACTGATCTGATTGAAATATCTATGGTGTTATTAGGTAAGACAGACCGATCTGATTGAAATATCTATGGTGTTATTAGGTAAGACAGACCGATCTGATTGAAATATCTATGGTGTTATTAGGTAAGACAGACTGATCTGATTGAAATATCTATGGTGTTATTAGGTAAGACAGACTGATCTGATTGAAATATCTATGGTGTTATTAGGTAAGACAGACTGATCTGATTGAAATATCTATGGTGTTATTAGGTAAGACAGACTGATCTGATTGTAATATCTATGGTGTTATTAGGTAAGACAGACTGATCTGATTGAAATATCTCTGGTACCACATCATATAACCTATATTATTACAACCAACTCATGTCTGATTTCAAATGATGAAGAGGACAGAATCAAGACATGGATCATTTGGATCTGGATTAAATGTTCCACTGACTACAGGTTATTACAGTGCAGGAAAAAAAGTATTTGATCCCCTGCTGATTTTGTAAATTTGCCCACTGACAAAGAAATGATCAGTCTATAATTTGAATGGTAGGTTTATTTGAACAGTGAGAGACAGAATAACAACAACAAAATCCAGAAAAACGCATGTCAAAAATGTTATAAATTGATTTGGATTTTAATGAGGGAAATAAGTATTTGACCCCTCTGCAAAACATGACTTAGTACTTGGTGGCAAAACCCTTGTTGGCAATCACAGAGGTCAGACGTTTCTTGTAGTTGGCCACCAGGTTTGCACACATCTCAGGAGGGATTTTGTCCCACTCCTCTTTGCAGATCTTCTCCAAGTCATTAAGGTTTCGAGGCTGACGTTTGGCAACAATTTCACTGTACATTTAAGCAACAAGAACCTGTGAATTATCGTGAACAACACACAACTAAGGGCTGTTCTTAGGCATGTCGGATTATCGTGAACAACACACAACTAAGGGCTGTTCTTAGGCATGTTGGATTATCGTGAACAACACACAACTAAGGGCTGTTCTTAGGCATGTCGGATTATCGTGAACAACACACAACTAAGGGCTGTTCTTAGGCATGTTGGATTATCGTGACCAACACACAACTAAGGGCTGTTCTTAGGCATGTCGGATTATCGTGAACAACACACAACTAAGGGCTGTTCTTAGGCATGTTGGATTATCGTGAACAACACACAACTAAGGGCTGTTCTTAGGCATGTTGGATTATCGTGAACAACACACAACTAAGGGCTGTTCTTAGGCATGTCGGATTATCGTGACCAACACACAACTAAGGGCTGTTCTTAGGCATGTCGGATTATCGTGACCAACACACAACTAAGGGCTGTTCTTAGGCATGTCGGATTATCATGAACAACACACAACTAAGGGCTGTTCTTAGGCATGTTGGATTATCATGAACAACACACAACTAAGGGCTGTTCTTAGGCATGTCGGATTATCATGAACAACACACAACTAAGGGCTGTTCTTAGGCATGTTGGATTATCGTGACCAACTAAGGGCTGTTCTTAGGCATGTTGGATTATCGTGACCAACTAAGGGCTGTTCTTAGGCATGTTGGATTATCGTGAACAACACACAACTAAGGGCTGTTCTTAGGCATGTCGGATTATCATGAACAACACACAACTAAGGGCTGTTCTTAGGCATGTTGGATTATCGTGAACAACACACAACTAAGGGCTGTTCTTAGGCATGTCGGATTATCGTGAACAACACACAACTAAGGGCTGTTCTTAGGCATGTTGGATTATCGTGAACAACACACAACTAAGGGCTGTTCTTAGGCATGTTGGATTATCGTAAACAACACACAACTAAGGGCTGTTCTTAGGCATGTTGGATTATCGTGAACAACACACAACTAAGGGCTGTTCTTAGGCATGTCGGATTATCGTGAACAACACACAACTAAGGGCTGTTCTTAGGCATGTCGGATTATCGTGAACAGCACACAACTAAGGGCTGTTCTTAGGCATGTCGGATTATCGTGAACAGCACACAACTAAGGGCTGTTCTTAGGCATGTCGGATTATCGTGACCAACACACAACTAAGGGCTGTTCTTAGGCATGTCGGATTATCGTGACCAACACACAACTAAGGGCTGTTCTTAGGCATGTCGGATTATCGTGAACAGCACACAACTAAGGGCTGTTCTTAGGCATGTCGGATTATCGTGACCAACACACAACTAAGGGCTGTTCTTAGGCATGTCGGATTATCGTGACCAACACACAACTAAGGGCTGTTCTTAGGCATGTCGGATTATCGTGAACAGCACACAACTAAGGGCTGTTCTTAGGCATGTCGGATTATCGTGAACAACACACAACTAAGGGCTGTTCTTAGGCATGTTGGATTATCGTGACCAACACACAACTAAGGGCTGTTCTTAGGCATGTCGGATTATCGTGAACAACACACAACTAAGGGCTGTTCTTAGGCATGTCGGATTATCGTGAACAGCACACAACTAAGGGCTGTTCTTAGGCATGTCGGATTATCGTGAACAACACACAACTAAGGGCTGTTCTTAGGCATGTTGGATTATCGTGACCAACACACAACTAAGGGCTGTTCTTAGGCATGTTGGATTATCGTGAACAGCACACAACTAAGGGCTGTTCTTAGGCATGTTGGATTATCGTGAACAACACACAACTAAGGGCTGTTCTTAGGCATGTCGGATTATCGTGACCAACACACAACTAAGGGCTGTTCTTAGGCATGTCGGATTATCGTGAACAGCACACAACTAAGGGCTGTTCTTAGGCATGTCGGATTATCGTGAACAACACACAACTAAGGGCTGTTCTTAGGCATGTTGGATTATCGTGACCAACACACAACTAAGGGCTGTTCTTAGGCATGTTGGATTATCGTGAACAGCACACAACTAAGGGCTGTTCTTAGGCATGTTGGATTATCGTGAACAACACACAACTAAGGGCTGTTCTTAGGCATGTCGGATTATCGTGACCAACACACAACTAAGGGCTGTTCTTAGGCATGTCGGATTATCGTGACCAACTAAGGGCTGTTCTTAGGCATGTTGGATTATCGTGACCATCTAAGGGCTGTTCTTAGGCATGTTGGATTATCGTGACCATCTAAGGGCTGTTCTTAGGCATGTTGCGAAGCAGAGTGCCAGGAAACAGCCCTAAAGAGAGTGTTATTCACAGTAATCCACAGATTTGAGTAAAATGGTTATTATTATCTTGCATTACGTTTGACATTTTAGTCATTTAGCAGACGCTCTTATCCAGGGCGATTTACAGTTAGTGAGTGTACACATTATTATAATTTTTTTTTCATACTGGCCCCCCGTGGGAATCGAACCCACAACCCTGGCATTGCAAACGCCATGCTCTACCAACTGAGCTACATCCCTGCAGGGCCGTTCCCACCCGGGCCAATTGTGCGCCGCCCCATGGGTCTCCCGGCTACCGGCTACCGGCTACGACAGAGCCTGGATTCGAACCAGGATCTCTAGTGGCAGAGCTAGCACTGCGATGCAGTGCCTTAGACCACTGCGCCACTCGGGAGAACAAGTGGATAAGAATGTCTCTATTTGTTCTTCCTGTGGAGATCAGGTTGATGAATTAACTGGCTGGGGGCTGTGGGACAGTGGATGTGCAGGGATAATTCAAATGGAACTGTTATTTAAGGTTGATGAATTAACTGGCTGGGGGCTGTGGGACAGTGGATGTGCAGGGATAATTCAAATGGAACTGTTATTTAAGGTTGATGAATTAACTGGCTGGGGGCTGTGGGATAGTGGATGTGCAGGGATAATTCAAATGGAACTGTTATTTAAGGTTGATGAATTAACTGGCTGGGGGCTGTGGGACAGTGGATGTGCAGGGATAATTCAAATGGAACTGTTATTTAAGGTTGATGAATTAACTGGCTGGGGGCTGTGGGACAGTGGATGTGCAGGGATAATTCAAATGGAACTGTTATTTAAGGTTGATGAATTAACTGGCTGGGGGCTGTGGGACAGTGGATGTGCAGGGATAATTCAAATGGAACTGTTATTTAAGGTTGATGAATTAACTGGCTGGGGGCTGTGGGACAGTGGATGTGCAGGGATAATTCAAATGGAACTGTTATTTAAGGTTGATGAATTAACTGGCTGGGGGCTGTGGGACAGTGGATGTGCAGGGATAATTCAAATGGAACTGTTATTTAAGGTTGATGAATTAACTGGCTGGGGGCTGTGGGATAGTGGATGTGCAGGGATAATTCAAACGGAACTGTTATTTATTATCGTAAATAACTAACACCTATCAACCGATCAGCATCCAGGATCCAAACTACTGATTTTATATTAAAGGATGTAGTCTGGATTAAACCTCATAGGAAGACCGTTTAATCATGTGGAGATTTCATTCAGGTCTCGCTGTTTAACCAAATACTCTGCTTTTCTTTGACAGGAGCGATATCAGACTCTCACTCTGACAGAATAAATAGTCCTTCAGGTGAACCCGATCCAGAGACGTCCAAACCAGTGAGACGACACCACTGCTCCCAGTGTGGAAAAATATTTATTCGGTTAAAGCACCTGAAAGAACATAAGAGAATGCACACAGGGGAGAAGCCTTATCACTGCTCCCAGTGTGGAATGGGTTTTGGACACTCAGGGTATCTAAAAGTGCATGAGAGAACACACTCTGTAGAGAGACCTTTCCAATGCTCCCAGTGTGGCCAGAGATTTATCCAGTCATCACATCTGAAAGAGCATGAGAGAATACTACACACAGGAGAGAAGCCTTTCCAATGCTCTCAGTGTAAAAAGAGTTATACCAAGTTAGGGAACCTGAAAATGCATGCGAGAATACACACAGGAGAGAAGCCTTTCCACTGCTCCCTGTGTGAAAAGAGTTTTACCTATTTAGGGATACTGAAAAAGCATGAGATGACACACACCGAGAGAAGCCTTTCCAATGCTCCCAATGTGGAAAGAGTTTGACAGAACACACACAGGAGGGGACAAGACCTAACATTGTTAAGGCCACGGAATAACCACCTCCAAAATGATTGACACCCTTGATAAAGATGTGTATAAGATCAATAATACTAATACTGAGCTATATTGTATGCTGACTTTTTTTTTGAAAATTGTGTTTTATACAAATACAATTGCTCAGAGAAAGATATTTTGTTTAACAAACAAAAAAACTGATTGATTGTACATGGGAGTAAACCATAATATCGCTGATAAGCAATTTGGCAGTACGCCCAGAACATTGCTCTGGGGGCCAAAAGGAGTATCTCAGCCTTGTGAGGTATCAATCAGTCACATGCAGGAACCGCGCACAACTCCAACATCACATGCAGGAACCAACGTTAAATAATGAATCATGTAAATCATGCTTAAATGACTTGTTTGTGTAGCTGTATATAAGGGCTGAAAGGGAACGCCCTTGTCAGAGTTTTCATCAAGTTTGGATTGAGTTTGTGAATCTCCCCAGTTAACTGATAATAAAGAGTGATTCATTTAATATTGACTTCAGGTGTCCCTGGTGTTGAATTTCCACCACAACATTCTACTTTTTTTTTTTACCGTTCATGGCTTCCTGTGCCACTGGGGTATAAAAGTTAGGCAACGCATTTAAAATCCATTTGTCATCCATCACATTTACATTTTCAGTGATTTAGCAGACGCTCTTATCCAGAGCGACCTACAGTAGTGAGTGCATGGGGAAAGGCAAAATAACTCTCGAAACGAAAAAGAGACAAATGGTTGTTGACCTTCATACATCAGGCAATGGGAATAATACAATAGCTAGGGCAATAATGAAGAAGTTTAAAACCACTGGAACAAACTGGTAAACTTGCCTGGTTTACAGGACGCAAGTGTATCTTGTCCCCAGACACACAGTGAGGAAGATGGTTCTGGAGGCAAAAAAAAAAAAAGAAAGGTTCTAGAGCCACAGTTGGAGAATTCCAGAACTTGGTCATCTTGGGGTCACCAATTCTCTTAATATACAGTTAGACCACACCCATACCAATATACAGTTAGACCACACCCATACCAATATACAGTTAGACCACACCCATACCAATATACAGTTAGACCACACCCATACCAATATACAGTTAGACCACCCCCATACCAATATACAGTTAGACCACCCCCATACCAATATACAGTTAGACCACCCCCATACCAATATACAGTTAGACCACCCCCATACCAATATACAGTTAGACCACCCCCATACCAATATACAGTTAGACCACCCCCATACCAATATACAGTTAGACCACCCCCATACCAATATACAGTTAGACCACCCCCATACCAATATACAGTTAGACCACCCCCATACCAATATACAGTTAGACCACACCCATACCAATATACAGTTAGACCACCCCCCATACCAATATACAGTTAGACCACCCCCCATACCAATATATAGTTAGACCACCCCCATACCAATATACAGTTAGACCACCCCCATACCAATATACAGTTAGACCACACCCATACCAATATACAGTTAGACCACCCCCATACCAATATACAGTTAGACCACCCCCATACCAATATACAGTTAGACCACCCCCCATACCAATATACAGTTAGACCACCCCCATACCAATATACAGTTAGACCACCCCCATACCAATATACAGTTAGACCACCCCCATACCAATATACAGTTAGACCACCCCCATACCAATATACAGTTAGACCACCCCCATACCAATATACAGTTAGACCACCCCCATACCAATAGGCCTTTAGTGAGAGTAACCAACACATGTAAACACCTGGAGCTAAATGGTGGGTTTGGCACTTGAAATTGGAACCTGGTAATATGGTGACATGAACCAAAGATAGAATGTCTTTGGCTAGACACGCTAGCGTTTGGGGTTTGGCTTGGAAAGATAGATGAACCTCAAACCTACTGTATAATACGGTGGTGGATATTTGATGTTATGGGGATGTTTCGCTCCCACTGGTCCTAAGGCCGTCGTTAAGGTCAACAGCATCATGAACATCTACCAAGTACCAGGAAATGTTTGCCCAAAATCCGGTTGCCTCTGCCAGGAGGCTGAAACTTGGCCAGAAATTGGATCTTCCAGATAGACGAGAGGACCCCCCCCTAAGCACACATCAAAATCCACAAAGAACTGGTTCATTTGATCACAAAACCAACATTTTGCAATGACCATCTCCGTCTCAGGACCCGAACCCCATTGAGAACCTGTGGTTTGAATTGAAGAGGGCAGTACGTAAGCGCAGACCGAATGATATCAACGATATGGTTGGATTATGTATGGTCTAAGATCCATCTACAATCTTCATAAAACATTTATTATAATTTATAGAAAAAGGCTCTGTGCCGTTATTCTTGCAAGGTTGAGGGGTGCAAAAAGTATTGAAAACAGGGGTGGTTGTCAAAACAGGGGTGGTTGTCATTCGCATCACCGCTAACGGCTAGACATGGTGGTAGATAAACGCACACACTCAGACGGGCGTTTCCTCTTCAGAAAGTTGATGGACAATACAAATCACTCAGGCAAATTTAACGACGACTTGCGGGCAGTGGGTTAAGAACAACTAAGACAAAACATTTATATGAATTATAACACCACCCAAAGGGGCACTTTTAGAGACTGGAACGGCAAAGGGGCATGTGCTCTACACAGGTAAAGTCCCATCTGTCCGCGTTGCCTTTGGGTAAGTGGATATTGCTTCATGTGGCGTCAAAAACAATCACCTAAATAGCCAATATGCCACTGGGTGAGATACGTTTTCATTGATTTTCGGCAGAATTATGTGAGGGTTTAGTATGTGTTGTTGGCGCTGCGTCTTGGTCAATTTAGCTCGGAATATGCCACCCTCGTCAATCTGTCACCTAATCCTGCCTAATGGCCAGGTCAGCCCTGGAGGAAAGTATTGGCTGTAAGAAGTAAGAGAGAACATAACATCTGGTTGTTTTTAAATGACTTCTTATGACGTTGTTTGCCAGATTAAACAATGTAATGAATGTATATATATATTTTTTCCAATCTGCGTTACCCACTCCGGTCAACAGATGGCGATGTGAGGCTTTCAGACGATGCTTCTTGTGTGAGGTTTAATCTAGTGGAGGTTTCTTCTCAAAAGAGTCAACAGGCTACTTATTCAACCACCTCGGTAGCTTTTTAGCGAACATAAAACCGAAACGTTGAAGCTCTTTAGACCTATCTTGTGTATATTAACGTAATTCTGTTTACGTATCTATTAGTTAACTTAAACGTAATTAGCTTGTTAAATTAGCAAATGTGTTAAATTGATACCTTAGTAGGCTAATGCTAACTATCTAGCTAGCTAACATCCCCTTAGCTCACTAAGCTAGTCGGAGAAAGAAGCTCTGGGGCTGAACATTAAAGTATAATAATACGTGGAGGATATTACAGTGAAAGGAAGAAACTTCTAGAATGAAAAAAGGAGGAAATCTCATTAAAAAAAGAAGAGGAGGATATTACAGTGAAAGAAGAGAAAGAACCTTTTGTAGTGAAAGAGGAAGATGGGAAAGAGGTTGTCAGAGGGGAAGAGGAGGAGGTAGAAGCTTTCGGAATCAAAAAGGAGGAAGATGCCAGCATATTTCAAGAAGAAGAACAACCTTTTGGAGTGAAAGAGGAAGACGAGGCTATCTCAATAAAAGAGGAGGAGGACGTTTTGGGAGTGAAAAAGGAGGAAGACGAGACTGAAGATCTGATTAACACCAGTGAGTACTGTCTTAAAAACAGGGGCACAAACTATGCAGTTCTTGAACTAATGTGTGTTTTTAAGGGACATTCTACCGAAGTTCTGCACTTGAATATGTTGTTCAGTTCTGTAGGAATTGTTAAAGGTTCAATCTGCCATTGGTACATATATTTTTGGACTTTTAAATTAGTTTTATTGAATTCTCCATGTGGTCTACATTAAAGTGCACTTCATCGAATATAACAGGCTTTTAAAATAAAATGTGTGTGCATAATTTCTACTTCAAATATCAGAGGGACGCAAGAAGCCCCCATTTAGTGGAATGACCCTTTTTACATTTGCATCACAAACAATATTTTAAAAAATCATGATACAAGTTGCCATTTTAGGCCCTATTTAGAAGATAATAAGTTTACCATCTGTTTGATGTTCTCGTTCACACAGGAGAGAGACACGACTATCATGGATCCTCTGGGGAGCCTCAACCACATCCTGATACTGACGAGGCAGAGAAGAGTCTCTCCAGATCAGAACACCAGATGGTACAGCTTGGTCTGGTCTAGCATACAGCTTGCTCTATCGGGGTCTGGGCTGGGTTTCTGTAAAGCACTTTATGACAACAGTGACATCAGCATCCATAATGATATGTGTCTGTGTCCCCTCTTTATGGTTACCAGGACAACGCTAGCCCTTCCGCCCTCCCAGAGTCCCCGTGTCGTACCTCTCCCAGTAGCACCTTACTGCTGGGTCTGAAGAGGTTGTCTGTGCGGCTGGTGGACTGCAGGAAAACAACGGGGCTGAGTGGAACTGTGAGAGGAGGAGAAGAGAAGAAAGGAGCAGATCTGACTCATAAAAGTAAGTGCTGTAGTTTAGTTTGAACAAATAAAATAGATCTGCCCACTGGTATCTGTTACCAGGACAACCAGCAGAGTTCTGTTAGTTGACATGAAGATATACTGGTATCTGTTACCAGGACAACCAGCAGAGTTCTGTTAGTTGACATGAAGATAGACTGGTATCTGTTACCAGGACAACCAGCAGAGTTCTGTTAGTTGACATGAAGATAGACTGGTATCTGTTACGAGGACAGCCAGCAGAGTTCTGTTAGTTGACATGAAGATAGACTGGTATCTGTTACCAGGACAACCAGCAGAGTTCTGTTAGTTGACATGAAGAGACACTGGTATCTGTTACCAGGACAACCAGCAGAGTTCTGTTAGTTGACATGAAGATAGACTGGTATCTGTTACCAGGACAACCAGCAGAGTTCTGTTAGTTGACATGAAGATAGACTGGTATCTGTTACTAGGACAGCCAGCAGAGTTCTGTTAGTTGACATGAAGATAGACTGGTATCTGTTACCAGGACAACCAGCAGAGTTCTGTTAGTTGACATGAAGATAGACTGGTATCTGTTACCAGGACAACCAGCAGAGTTCTGTTAGTTGACATGAAGATAGACTGGTATCTGTTACCAGGACAACGAGCAGAGTTCTGTTAGTTGACATGAAGATAGACTGGTATCTGTTACCAGGACAGCCAGCAGAGTTCTGTTAGTTGACATGAAGATAGACTGGTATCTGTTACCAGGACAGCCAGCAGAGTTCTGTTAGTTGACATGAAGATAGACTGGTATCTGTTACCAGGACAACCAGCAGAGTTCTGTTAGTTGACATGAAGATAGACTGGTATCTGTTACCAGGACAACCAGCAGAGTTCTGTTAGTTGACATGAAGATAGACTGGTATCTGTTACCAGGACAACCAGCAGAGTTCTGTTAGTTGACATGAAGATAGACTGGTATCTGTTACCAGGACAACAAGCAGAGTTCTGTTAGTTGACATGAAGATAGACTGGTATCTGTTACCAGGACAACCAGCAGAGTTCTGTTAGTTGACATGAAGATAGACTGGTATCTGTTACCAGGACAGCCAGCAGCGTTCTGTTAGTTGACATGAAGATAGACTGGTATCTGTTACCAGGACAACCAGCAGAGTTCTGTTAGTTGACATGAAAATAGACTGGTATCTGTTACCAGGACAACCAGCAGAGTTCTGTTAGTTGACATGAAGATAGACTGGTATCTGTTACCAGGACAGCCAGCAAAGTTCTGTTAGTTGACATGAAGATAGACTGGTATCTGTTACCAGGACAACCAGCAGAGTTCTGTTAGTTGACATGAAGATAGACTGGTATCTGTTACCAGGACAGCCAGCAGAGTTCTGTTAGTTGACATGAAGAGACACTGGTATCTGTTACCAGGACAACCAGCAGAGTTCTGTTAGTTGACATGAAGATAGACTGGTATCTGTTACCAGGACAACCAGCAGAGTTCTGTTAGTTGACATGAAGATAGACTGGTATCTGTTACCAGGACAATGAGCAGAGTTCTGTTAGTTGACATGAAGATAGACTGGTATCTGTTACCAGGACAGCCAGCAGAGTTCTGTTAGTTGACATGAAGATAGACTGGTATCTGTTACCAGGACAGCCAGCAGAGTTCTGTTAGTTGACATGAAGATAGACTGGTATCTGTTACCAGGACAACCAGCAGAGTTCTGTTAGTTGACATGAAGATAGACTGGTATCTGTTACCAGGACAACCAGCAGAGTTCTGTTAGTTGACATGAAGATAGACTGGTATCTGTTACCAGGACAACCAGCAGAGTTCTGTTAGTTGACATGAAGATAGACTGGTATCTGTTACCAGGACAACAAGCAGAGTTCTGTTAGTTGACATGAAGATAGACTGGTATCTGTTACCAGGACAACCAGCAGAGTTCTGTTAGTTGACATGAAGATAGACTGGTATCTGTTACCAGGACAACCAGCAGAGTTCTGTTAGTTGACATGAAGAGACACTGGTATCTGTTACCAGGACAACCAGCAGAGTTCTGTTAGTTGACATGAAGATAGACTGGTATCTGTTACCAGGACAACCAGCAGAGTTCTGTTAGTTGACATGAAGATAGACTGGTATCTGTTACCAGGACAACCAGCAGAGTTCTGTTAGTTGACATGAATATATACTGGTATCTGTTACCAGGACAACCAGCAGAGTTCTGTTAGTTGACATGAATATATACTGGTATCTGTTACCAGGACAACCAGCAGAGTTCTGTTAGTTGACATGAATATATACTGGTATCTGTTACCAGGACAACCAGCAGAGTTCTGTTAGTTGACATGAATATATACTGGTATCTGTTACCAGGACAACCAGCAGATTTATGTTAGTTGACATGAATATATACTGGTATCTGTTACCAGGACAACCAGCAGAGTTCTGTTAGTTGACATGACGATAGACTGGTATCTGTTACCAGGACAACCAGCAGAGTTCTGTTAGTTGACATGAAGATAGACTGGTATCTGTTACCAGGACAACCAGCAGAGTTCTGTTAGTTGACATGACGATAGACTGGTATCTGTTACCAGGACAACCAGCAGATTTCTGTTAGTTGACATGAAGATAGACTGGTATCTGTTACCAGGACAGCCAGCAGAGTTCTGTTAGTTGACATGAAGATAGACTGGTATCTGTTACCAGGACAGCCAGCAGAGTTCTGTTAGTTGACATGAAGATAGACTGGTATCTGTTACCAGGACAACCAGCAGAGTTCTGTTAGTTGACATGAAGATAGACTGGTATCTGTTACCAGGACAACCAGCAGAGTTCTGTTAGTTGACATGAAGATAGACTGGTATCTGTTACCAGGACAGCCAGCAGAGTTCTGTTAGTTGACATGAAGATAGACTGGTATCTGTTACCAGGACAACAAGCAGAGTTCTGTTAGTTGACATGAAGATAGACTGGTATCTGTTACCAGGACAACCAGCAGAGTTCTGTTAGTTGACATGAAGATAGACTGGTATCTGTTACCAGGACAGCCAGCAGAGTTCTGTTAGTTGACATGAAGATAGACTGGTATCTGTTACCAGGACAACCAGCAGAGGTCTGTTAGTTGACATGAAGAGACACTGGTATCTGTTACCAGGACAACCAGCAGAGTTCTGTTAGTTGACATGAAGATAGACTGGTATCTGTTACCAGGACAACCAGCAGAGTTCTGTTAGTTGACATGAAGATAGACTGGTATCTATTACCAGGACAACCAGCAGAGTTCTGTTAGTTGACATGAAGATAGACTGGTATCTGTTACCAGGACAACCAGCAGAGTTCTGTTAGTTGACATGAAGATAGACTGGTATCTGTTACCAGGACAACCAGCAGAGTTCTGTTAGTTGACATGAAGAGACACTGGTATCTGTTACCAGGACAACCAGCAGAGTTCTGTTAGTTGACATGAAGATAGACTGGTATCTGTTACCAGGACAACCAGCAGAGTTCTGTTAGTTGACATGAAGATAGACTGGTATCTGTTACCAGGACAACCAGCAGAGTTCTGTTAGTTGACATGAATATATACTGGTATCTGTTACCAGGACAACCAGCAGAGTTCTGTTAGTTGACATGAATATATACTGGTATCTGTTACCAGGACAACCAGCAGAGTTCTGTTAGTTGACATGAATATATACTGGTATCTGTTACCAGGACAACCAGCAGAGTTTTGTTAGTTGACATGAATATATACTGGTATCTGTTACCAGGACAACCAGCAGAGTTCTGTTAGTTGACATGAAGATATACTGGTATCTGTTACCAGGACAACCAGCAGAGTTCTGTTAGTTGACATGAATATATACTGGTATCTGTTACCAGGACAACCAGCAGAGTTCTGTTAGTTGACATGAATATATACTGGTATCTGTTACCAGGACAACCAGCAGATTTCTGTTAGTTGACATGAATATATACTGGTATCTGTTACCAGGACAACCAGCAGAGTTCTGTTAGTTGACATGACGATAGACTGGTATCTGTTACCAGGACAACCAGCAGAGTTTTGTTAGTTGACATGAAGATAGACTGGTATCTGTTACCAGGACAACCAGCAGAGTTCTGTTAGTTGACATGACGATAGACTGGTATCTGTTACCAGGACAACCAGCAGAGTTCTGTTAGTTGACATGAAGATAGACTGGTATCTGTTACCAGGACAACCAGCAGAGTTCTGTTAGTTGACATGACGATAGACTGGTATCTGTTACCAGGACAACCAGCAGATTTCTGTTAGTTGACATGAAGATAGACTGGTATCTGTTACCAGGACAGCCAGCAGAGTTCTGTTAGTTGACATGAAGATAGACTGGTATCTGTTACCAGGACAACCAGCAGAGTTCTGTTAGTTGACATGAAGATAGACTGGTATCTGTTACCAGGACAACCAGCAGAGTTCTGTTAGTTGACATGAAGATAGACTGGTATCTGTTACCAGGACAACCAGCAGAGTTCTGTTAGTTGACATGAAGATAGACTGGTATCTGTTACCAGGACAACCAGCAGAGTTCTGTTAGTTGACATGAAGATAGACTGGTATCTGTTACCAGGACAACCAGCAGAGTTCTGTTAGTTGACATGAAGATAGACTGGTATCTGTTACCAGGACAACCAGCAGAGTTCTGTTAGTTGACATGAAGATAGACTGGTATATTTCCACCACAGTAAACAGTTCTGTTAGTTGACATGAAGATAGACTGGTATCTGTTACCAGGACAACCAGCAGAGTTCTGTTAGTTGACATGAAGATAGACTGGTATCTGTTACCAGGACAACCAGCAGAGTTCTGTTAGTTGACATGAAGATAGACTGGTATCTGTTACCAGGACAACCAGCAGAGTTCTGTTAGTTGACATGAAGATAGACTGGTATATTTCCACCACAGTAAACAGTTCTGTTAGTTGACATGAAGATAGACTGGTATCTGTTACCAGGACAACCAGCAGAGTTCTGTTAGTTGACATGAAGATAGACTGGTATCTGTTACCAGGACAACCAGCAGAGTTCTGTTAGTTGACATGAAGATAGACTGGTATCTGTTACCAGGACAACCAGCAGAGTTCTGTTAGTTGACATGAAGATAGACTGGTATCTGTTACCAGGACAACCAGCAGAGTTCTGTTAGTTGACATGAAGATAGACTGGTATCTGTTACCAGGACAACCAGCAGAGTTCTGTTAGTTGACATGAAGATAGACTGGTATCTGTTACCAGGACAACCAGCAGAGTTCTGTTAGTTGACATGAAGATAGACTGGTATCTGTTACCAGGACAACCAGCAGAGTTCTGTTAGTTGACATGAAGATAGACTGGTATCTTTTACCAGGACAACCAGCAGAGTTCTGTTAGTTGACATGAAGATAGACTGGTATCTGTTACCAGGACAACCAGCAGAGTTCTGTTAGTTGACATGAATATATACTGGTATCTGTTACCAGGACAACCAGCAGAAGATAGACTGGTATATCTTAGGCATTTTTCAAAGGCATCTCTGTTCAAGAGATGTGTAATGCGGCATGTTGTGATTTCATTATAAAAGTATCATAAAACACTTTTCAACCCATAGGATCTATTACATAATAAAAGTAGAATGAAACACTTTTCAACCCATAGGATCTATTACATAATAAAAGTAGAATGAAACACTTTTCAACCCATAGGATCTATTACATAATAAAAGTAGAATAAAGCACTTTTCAACCCATAGGATCTATTACATAATAAAAGTAGAATGAAACACTTTTCAACCCATAGGATCTATTACATAATAAAAGTAGAATAAAGCACTTTTCAACCCATAGGATCTATTACATAATAAAAGTAGAATAAAACACTTTTCAACCCATAGGATCTATTACATAATAAAAGTAGAATAAAGCACTTTTCAACCCATAGGATCTATTACATAATAAAAGTAGAATGAAACACTTTTCAACCCATAGGATCTATTACATAATAAAAGTAGAATGAAACAAATATGTCATAGTGAATTCATGATGTGAATGAACAAGCCTTTTCAGACTTTATAATATGGCTATATATACTGAACTAAAATATAAACGCAACATGCAACAATTCCAACGATTTACAGTTCATTTAAGGAAATCAGTCACTGTAAATAAATAAATGAGGGCCTAATCTATGGACTTCACATGAATGGGCAGGGGCGGAGCCATGGGTTGGCCTGGGAGGGCATAGGCCCACCCACTGGGGAGCCAGGCCCAGCCAATGAGAATGAGTTTTTCCCCACAAAAGGTATTTATTACAGACAGAAATACTCCTCAGTTTCATCAGCTGTCCGGTGGCTGGTCTCAGACGATCCCGCAGGTGAAGAAGCCAGATGTGGAGGTCCTGGGCAGTCATGGTTACGCAAGGTCTGTGGTTGTGAGGCCGGTTGGACGTACTGCCAAATTCTCTAAAACAACATTGGAGGCGGCTTATGGTAGAGAAATGAACATTAAATGGCCTGTCGACAGCTCCAGTGGACTGCAGTCAGCCAATCACTCCCTCTGAGACATCTGTGGCATTGTGTTGTGTGACAAAACCGCACATTTTAGTGGCCTTTTATTGTCCCCAGCACCTGTGTAATGATCAAGCTGTTTAATCAGCTTCTTGATATGCCACACCTGTCAGGTGGATGGATTATCTTGACAAAAGGATAAAATGCTCACTAACAGGGATGTAAACAAATTTGTGCACAACATTTTGAGAGAAATAAGCTTTTTGTGCGCAGGGAAAAATTCTGGGATCTTTTATTTCAGCTCATGAAACATGGGACCAACACTTTAGATGTTGCGTTTGTGTTCAGTACTATCAGTTATAGGAACATATGATGTCATAGTGAATTCATGACGTGAATGAACAAGCCTTTTCAGACTTGATAAGATGGCTATACATACAGACTTACTATATATAATTAGTTACTATCAGTTTAAGGAACAAATACCCCAAAATGTTTCACATTCTTTTTTTTTACTTTACCCAAAATATCATGACATTAGTGATAGTGAAAATATTAACTTTGTGAACTTCTAAATAAAAAAAATGTGGCCATTGAAACAGCGTGTCGAATCTATGGACAACGGGGAGATGTGCTGTGAAAAGGGCGCTTTTTATCTTGATTCTACTGATGTGCTGTGAAAAGGCTTTATCTTGATTCTACTGATGTGCTGTGAAAAGGCTTTATCTTGATTCTACTGATGTGCTGTGAAAAGGCTTTATCTTGATTCTACTGATGTGCTGTGAAAAGGCTTTATCTTGATTCTACTGATGTGCTGTGAAAAGGCTTTATCTTGATTCTACTGATGTGCTGTGAAAAGGCTTTATCTTGATTCTACTGATGTGCTGTGAAAAGGCTTTATCTTGATTCTACTGATGTCTGTGAAAAGGCTTTATCTTGATTCTACTGATGTGCTGTGAAAAGGCTTTATCTTGATTCTACTGATGTGCTGTGAAAAGGCTTTATCTTGATTCTACTGATGTGCTGTGAAAAGGCTTTATCTTGACTCTACTGATGTGCTGTGAAAAGGCTTTATCTTGATTCTACTGATGTGCTGTGAAAAGGCTTTATCTTGATTCTACTGATGTGCTGTGAAAAGGCTTTATCTTGATTCTACTGATGTGCTCTGTGTTTTACACATCCACACAAAATGACTTCTTTACTTCTTTGAGGTTTAAGGAAGTGTGTAGGTCGCGTTCGCTATCGTACATCTATGAAAGTTATATATTTAGAACCGCCTGCTCGATAGAAATCCTGCGACGTCTGTGTCTTGAGTGTCCTAGTTGTTTGTGTTCTGACTTATGAATAAAATAAGTAATGTAAACATATTATCAAATCAAATTTTATTTTTCACATGTGCTGAATACAAGAGGTGTAGACCTTACCGTGAAATGCTTACTTACAAGCCCTTAACCAACAATGCAGTTCAAGAAATAAAGTTACGAAAATATTTCCTAAATAATATAAAGTAAAAAAAATCAAATCAAATCAAAAAGTAACACAAGAAAATTACATAACGATAACTAGGCTATTATACACCGGTACTGAGTCAATATGCGGGGGTACAGGTTAGTCGAGGTAATTCATTTGTAAAGTGACTATGCATAGATAATAAACAGAGAGTAGCAGCAGCGTAAAAATGGGGGTGGGAACAATGCAAATAGTCCAGGTAGCAATTTGATTAACTGTTCAAGAGTCTTATGGCTTGGGGGTAGAAACTGTTAAGACACATTTTTTTCCTAGACTTGGTGATCCGGTACCGCTTGCCGTGCGGTAGCAGAGAGAACAGTCTATGACTAGGGTGGCTGGAGTCTTTGACAATTTTTTGGGCCTTCCTTTGACACCGCCTGGTATAGAGGTCCTGGATGGCAGGAAGCTTGGCCCCAGTGATGTACTGGGCCGTAGGCACTACCCTCTGTAGCACCTTACGGTCAGATGCCGAGCAGTTGCCATACCAGGCGGTGATGCAACCGGTCAGGATGCTCTCGATGGTGCAGCTGTAGAACCTTTTGAGGATCTGGGGACCCATGCCAAATCTTTTCAGTCTCCTGAGGGGGAAAAGGTGTTGTCGTGAAGATGGCACCATGTCTTGGTGTGTTTGGACCATGATAGTTTGTTGGTGATGTGGACACCAAAGAACTTGAAACTCTCGACACGCTCCACTTCAGCCCCGTCGATGTTAATGGGGGCCTGTTCGGCCCTCCTTTTCCTATAGTCCACGATCAGCTCCT
Source organism: Coregonus clupeaformis (assembly GCF_020615455.1). NCBI lineage: Eukaryota > Metazoa > Chordata > Actinopteri > Salmoniformes > Salmonidae > Coregonus > Coregonus clupeaformis. The sequence goes on along the minus strand of NC_059211.1, from coordinate 63,276,286 downwards.
TTGTCTTGATCACATTGAGGGAGAGGTTGTTGTCCTGGCACCACACTGCCAGGTCTCTGACCTCCTCCCTATAGGCTGTCTCATCGTTGTCGGTGATCAGGCCTACCACCGTTGTGTCGTCAGCAAACTTAATGATGGTGTTTGAGTCGTGCTTGGCCACGCAGTCGTGGGTGAACAGGGAGTACAGGAGGGGACTGAGCACGCACCCCTGAGGGGCCCCCGTGATGTGTTGTTGCCTACCCTTACCACCTAGGGGCGGCCCGTCAGGAAGTCCAGGATCCAGTTGCAGAGGGAGGTGTTTAGTCCCAGGGTCCTTAGTTTAGTGATGAGCTTTGTGGGCACTATGGTGTTGAATGCTGAGCTGTAGTCAATGAACAGCATTCTCACAAAGGTGTTCCTGTTGTCCAGGCGGGAAAGGGCAGTGTGGAGTGCGATTGAGTCATCTGTGGATCTGTTGGGGCGGTATGCGAATTGGAATGGGTCTAGGGTTTCCGGCATGATTGTGTTGATGTGAGCCATGACCAGCCTTTCAAAGCACTTCATGGCTACTGACGTGAGTGCTATGGAGTGGAAGTCATTTAGGCAGGTTACCTTCACTTTCTTGGGCACATGGACTATGGTGGTCTGTTTGAAACATGTAGGTATTACAGACTCGGTCAGGGAGAGGTTGGAAATGTCAGTGAAGACACTTGCCAGTTTGGTTAGGGTTAGTAATTACCAGGAAGCTCTACAACATAATTTGTTTTAAAATCACACCAAGATTGTTAAAACTGGCCTCAGGTTATTGAGGGGTCTGATTAGGATTCAACCTCATAGCAAGACAGTTGTATCATGTGGAGGTTTCATTCAGGTCTCTCTTTAAATAAATACTGTCTTTGGCAGGAGAAAGACCAAACTCGGAGGAACCAGAGATGTCCAAACCAGCAAGACGACACCTCTGCTCCCAGTTTGGAAACCGTTTTACCTGCTTATCTAACCTGAAAAGACATGAGAGGACACACACAGGAGATAAGCCATACCATTGCGCCCAGTGTGGACAGAGTTTTAACCAGTTAGGAAACCTGAAATCTCATGAGCGAATACACACAGGGGAGAAGCCTTACCACTGCTTCCAGTGTGGAAAAAGTTTTGCCTGGTTAGGGAACTTGAAAATGCATGAGAGAATACACACAGGAGAGAAGCCTTTCCACTGCTCCCTGTGTGGAAAGTGTTTTACCTATTTAGGGACACTGAAAAAGCATGAGCGAACACATACAGGTGAGAAGCCTTTCAAATGCTCCCAATGTGGAAAGAGTTTTACCCAGTTAGAGAACCTGAAAAGGCATAGCAACACCCACCCGTAGTCTGCGCTCCAGCAGCAGGTATATCTCACTGGTCATCCCCAAAGCCAACACCTCCTTTGGCCGCCATTCCTTCCAGTTCTCTGCTGCCAATGACTGGAACGAACTGCAAAAATCTCTGAAGCTGGAGACTCTTATCTCCCTCACTAACTTTAGGCGTCAGTTGTCAGAGCAGCTTACCGATCACTGCACCTGTACACAGCCCATCTGTAATTAGCCCATCCAACTACCTCATCCCCATATTGTTATTTATTTTGCTAATTTGCACCCCAGTATCTCTATTTGCACATCAACTTTAGCACATCTATCATTCCAGTGTTAATAAGAAATTGTAACTATTTTGCACTATGGCCTATTTATTGCCTTACCTCCATAACTTGCTACATTCGCACACACTGTATATATATTTTATGTTGTATTTTTGACTTTGTTTTGTTTACCCCATATGTAACTCTGTGTTGCTGTTTTTAATCGCACTGCTTTGCTTTATCTTGGCCAGGTCGCAGTTGTAAATGAGAACTTGTTCTCAACTGGCTTACCTGGTTAACACAGACTATAATATGGAGTATCAGATTCAATGTACACGCTGATTAAATAGTAATTTTTTACTCTCACTGTGGTTTCTGTGTGTTTTTGTGTGTGTGCGTGTGTGTATGTCAAGTGCTATTTCAATGTGACGCATATGCGTAATTGTTTAGATATGTATCTTACAGAGTGTGGCTTTAAGGGAATAGTGTGAACAGATAGTAGTTAACATTTCATTGACAAGGTTTTTGGGAAAACCTTTCCGTCGATCAGAGGGTGGTTGTCATTAGCATCATCGCTAATGGCTACACATAGTGGTAGATAAATGCAGACGAGGCATTTCTGTGCTGTTTCCTCTTTGGAAAGTTGAAGGAAAATACAAATCAATGTAGCGAATTTAACGACGACTTGAAGACAAAAAAATGAATACAAATTATACCACCACTGGAAGGGCGAAGGGGCATGTGCTCTACACAGGTAAAGCCCTATCTGTCCACGTTGCCTTTGGGTAAGTGGGCACTGCGTCATGTGGCAACATCAACACTCACCTAAATAGCCCACATGCCACTGGGTGAGATACGTTTTCATTGTTTTTGGCCAGAATTATGTGAGGTGTTATTGTGTGTTGTTAGCGATGAGCCTTGGTCAATTTAGCTCGGAATATGCCAGCCTCGTCAATCTGTCACCTAATCGTGTCTAATGGGGAGGTCAGCCCTGGAGGAAAGTGTTGGCTGTAAGAAGTAAGACAGAACATAACATCTGGTTGTTTTTAAATTAATTCTTATGACTGTGTTTGCCAGAATAAACATTGTAATGTGGATTTTTTCCAATCTGTGTTACCCACTCCAGTCAGCAGATGGCGATGTGAGACTTTCAGGTGATACTTCTTGCGTGACGGGACGGGAGGCTTCTTCAACAGCGACAAAAGGCTACTGAAGCCCCTTTTTTTTCAATAAGCCCCTTTTTTTAATAAGCCCCTTTTTAATTTATAAAAAATCAGATTTGGAAAACTATTTAGCACTATTAAAACATATATATAAAACAAATTGTCACAAATGTATTCGTTACATGTCACATCTTAGAGTGGCTTTAAGGGAATAGTATGGTCACATCTTACAGAGTGGCTTTAAGGGAATAGTATGGTCACATCTTACAGAGTGGCTTTAAGGGAATAGTATGATCACATCTTACAGAGTGACTTTAAGGGAATAGTATGGTCACATCTTACAGAGTGGCTTTAAGGGAATAGTATGGTCACATCTTACAGTGTGGCGCTTAGTATGAGCAAGTTGAAGAGACTAAACTGCTTGTTGTAACCCTGGATTGTGAACCGTAATGGTAGCTGAGATGTGGAGAATTCTGTCTGTAATAAAGAGCAGCACGGATGGCCCTTAAATGTACACAGATAGCTAACATCAATAACATGCTGGCTCAAAGTAGAGGAGAGATTGACTGCTTCACTACTTGTCCTTTGTGAGAGGTATTGACATGTTCGAAGTACAGAGCTGACTGTTCAAACGACTAGCACACAGCTCAGACGCCCATACATACCCCATAAGAAGATGCCAGCAGAGGTCTCTTCACAGTCCCCAAGTTCAGAAACAGACACCGGGAAACACACAGTACTACACAGAGCCATGACGACATGGAACTCTATTCCACGTCAAGTAACTCATGTTAGCAGTAAAATCTGATTTAAATGGAACAGCACGGACTGTGAAGACACACACATGATCACACACACACACACACACGTACATTGTAATATTGTTGTATGGTGGTATTATACATGTTGTGCTGTGGATATGTAGTGGTGATGTAGCGGTGATGTAGTGGTGATGATGTAGTGGTGATGTAGTGGTTATGTAGCAGTGATGTAGCGGTGATGTAGCGGTGATGATGCAGTGGTGATGTAGTGGTGATGTAGCGGTGATGATGTAGTGGTGATGTAGCGGTGACGTAGCGGTGACGTAGCGGTGATGTGGCGGTGACGTAGCGGTGACGTAGTGGTGACGTAGTGGTGATGTAGCGGTGATGTAGTGGTGATGTAGTGGTGATGTAGCGGTGATGTAGCGGTGATGATGTAGTGGTGATGTAGTGGTGATGTAGCGGTGATGATGTAGTGGTGATGTAGTGGTTATGTAGCGGTGATGTAGCGGTGACGTAGCGGTGATGTGGCGGTGACGTAGTGGTGACGTAGCAGTGATGTAGCGGTGATGTAGTGGTGATGTAGCGGTGATGTAGCGGTGACGTAGCGGTGACGTAGTGGTGACGTAGCAGTGATGTAGCGGTGATGTAGTGGTGATGTAGCGGTGATGTAGCGGTGACGTAGTGGTGATGTAGTGGTGATGTAGCGGTGATGTAGTGGTGACGTAGCGGTGATGTAGTGGTGATGTAGTGGTGATGTACTGTTTAATTTTGTTAGTTTATTTTTGTGATGTGGCATGTCGTTTTTATCTTTTCATAGCATCTAATGAGGATCCCTAATAAATACAAATACAAATGTGTCTTAATGTGTCTGGACCCCAGAAAGAGTAGCTGCTGCCTTGGCAGGAACTAATGGGGATCCATAATAAACCCCAGGAAGAGTAGCCGCTGCCTTGGCAGGAACTAATGGGGATCCATAATAAACCCCAGGAAGAGTAGCCGCTGCCTTGGCAGGAACTAATGGGGACCCATAATAAACCCCAGGAAGAGTAGCTCTGCCTTGGCAGGAACTAATGGGGACCCATAATAAACCCCAGGAAGAGTAGCTCTGCCTTGGCAGGAACTAATGGGGACCCATAATAAACCCCAGGAAGAGTAGCTCTGCCTTGGCAGGAACTAATGGGGATCCATAATAAACCCCAGGAGAACAAACAACAATGTATTACAGTATTTCTTATCTTGTTTATTCCTACTACATCTGCATAGAGGCAACAGTATCTTAAAGGGCAGGTTGCACAATATATATTTTCCAACAAATCTAACAAAGTATATTGATGATATGACACCTAAACGGACTGATACAAAAGATCTCTGATTGTAAATCCTCTTCTATTTTTAGTCATAAATATTGCTTACCGGTAGTTGTTTAACTAACTTAGTTAGCTCTAAATTAGTGGATTTAACAAGTGACCTCAATAAGGGATCATACCTTTCACCTGGATTAAATGACTATGGCCCTGTAGCACTCCAACTCAATCATCAAGTTTACAGACAACACAACAGTAGTAGGCCTGATTACCAACAATGACGAGACAGCTGAAGAAGGCTGAAGAAATGTGGCTTGGCCCCTAAGACACTCACAAAATTTTACAGATGCACAATTGAAAGCATCCTGTCTGGCTGTATCACCGACTGGTACGGCAACTGCACCGCCCGCAGGGCTCTCCAGAGGGTGGTGCGGTCTGCCCAACGCATCACCGGGGGCACACTGCCTGCCCTCCAGGACACCTACAACACCCGATGTCACAGGAAGGGCAAAAAGATCATCAAGGACATCAACCACCCAAGCCACGGCCTGTTCACCCCACTATCATCGAGAAGGCGAGGTCAGCACAGGTGCATCACAGCTGGGACCGAGAGACTGAAAAACAGCTTCTATCTCAAGGCCATCAGCCTGTTAAATAGCCATCACTAGCGGGCTACCACCCGGTTACTCAACCCTGCACCATAGAGGCTGCTGCCCTATGTACATAGACATGGAAGCACTGGCCACTTTAATAATGGAACACTAGTCACTTTAATAATGTTTACATTCTGCTTTAAATGTTTACATACTGCTTTAAATGTTTACATACTGCTTTACTCATTTCATATGTATATACAGCACAGGAGGTTGGTGACACCTTAATAGGGGAGAATGGGCTGGTGGTAATGACTGGAGCGGAATCAGTGGAATGGTATCAAATACATCAAACACTTGGTTTACAGGTGTTTGATGCCGTTCCATATGCTCCGCTCCGGCCATTATTATGAGCCATTTTCCCCTCAGCAGCCTCCACTGACATCCTGTTTTCTACTGTATTTTAGTCAATGCCATTCCGACATTGCTCGTCCTAATATTTATATATTTCTTAATTCTGTTCTTCTACCTTTTAGATTTGTGTGTATTGTTGTGAATTGTTGGATACTACAGCACTGTTGGAGCTAGGAACACAAGAATTTCGCTACACCCGCAATAACATCTGCTAAATATGTGTATGTGACCAATAACATTTGATTTGATTTGATTCACCTGGTCAGTCTATGTCATGGAAGGAGCAGGTATTCATAATGTTTTGTACATTCAGTGTATAGATTATGTGGGTATTTTGTTAGCTATGAGTCTTGTGGACGTAGCTATATATATTTCAACTTTATTCAGTTGGGTGAAGTTGACTGCTGCTGCTTCTAGTGCTGTGTGGCAGCATCTCGTTGATCTTTCAATAGTGACGTCACAGCCACATTGTTAGGCTGTATTGTCCAAACTAGTGACGTCACAGCCACATTGTTAGGCTGTATTGTCCAAACTAGTGACGTCACAGCCACATTGTTAGGCTGTATTGTCCAAACTAGTGACGTCACAGCCACATTGTTAGGCTGTATTGTCCAAACTAGTGAAGTCACAGCCACGTTGTCCAAACTAGTGAAGTCACAGCCACGTTGTCCAAACTAGTGAAGTCACAGCCACGTTGTCCAAACTAGTGAAGTCACAGCCACGTTGGTAGACTGTATTGTCCAAACTAGTGAAGTCACAGCCACGTTGGTAGGCTGTATTGTCCAAACTAGTGAAGTCACAGCCACGTTGGTAGACTGTATTGTCCAAACTAGTGAAGTCACAGCCACGTTGGTAGGCTGTATTGTCCAAACTAGTGAAGTCACAGCCACGTTGTTAGGCTGTATTGTCCAAACTAGTGACGTCACAGCCACGTTGGTAGGTAGGCTGTCCGATCTTACTTTCAGAACCACACACACTCTTGGTTAAAACAATTGTCAAGCCATTAGTGCCTTAGCCCATACACTGTGCTGTGCCGTTCCTGCTCTAGGTGAATCAGCGTTAAACCACCTCAACTTGATTCTACTTGTCTGTCATCTGTGCCCTTCCAAGCCCCTGGGAGAGAACACATTAAGTGCTAAGGAAACCCTCAAAATATACAGTCCAACAGGTCCTCCACTTAAAAAAGACGAAAACACATTTTAAACCAAATTATGTAGTGATTTTTTTTTTTATAAATTGCGTTACCCACTCCAGGCAGCAGATGGCGAAGTGAGTCTTTCAAGTGATGCTTATTGAGTGACGTATATTGTAGTGGACACACGGGTTTCCAGTAGTTACCACAGCCACAAAGTCAAAATTGGCTATATCGACAAATTCATGAAAACAAACATTTGCTTTTTGGTCTTAATTTAGGGTTAGGCATACGGTTATCAGTGTGGTTGAGGTTCAAATCAAATTTTAGAAGATAAATTGTAGAAATGGGGGGGGGTTATGACTTTGTGGCTGTGGTAACTAGTAACGACATACTGCATGGGACGCTTCTTCAACAACACGGCTACTGATTCATTCACCTCGGTGGCTTGCTAGCCAACATGAAATCGAAACATTGAAGGTCTATATACCATTTTTTTGTAGCTACACAAATCCCAGTGATTTTAAACACAGTTCTGTTAACGTATCTGCTAGTTCATTTAAACGTAATTTGCAAATGTGTTACCGAGCCTAGCACCTAGGCTAGTCGCTAATGCTAATTTAGCTAGCTAGCTAACATCCCCGACCATGACCTCACAAAGCTACTCCCCCCCTGCTAAAGAAGAAGAGGAGGTCTGCTGGACGGAGAAAGAAGCTCCGGGGCTGAACGTTGTCGTTAAAGAAGAAGAGGAGGATATTACAGTGAAAGGAGCAGAAGAAGCTTTTCGAATCAGGAAGGAGGAAGAGGAGGCTATCACATTGAACGAGGAGGTGGATGTTACAGTGAAAGAAGACAAATCGTTTGTAGTGAAAGAGGAAGAGGAGTCTGTCACAGTGGAAGAGGAGGTAGAAGCTTTCAGAATCAAAAAGGAGATAGAGGAGGCTGTCACATTGAAAGAAGAACCTTTTGGAGTGAAAGAGGAGGAGACTGAAGATCCGATTAACAACAGTGAGTATTGTCTTAACGGGGACAAACTATGCAGTTGTTGAACCGGTGTGTGGTTTTAAAGGGGCATTTAACTCTTACAAAAAAAAAAAAGTTGATTTATTTTTGTTTTTTAGTTTAGTTTGTATTCAGAGTTCGCTCGTCAATTGCTCTCTGACGGAAGGTCCTAGGGTGATGAGTGATAGGTCTGGAATCAGATGATGGTAGAGAGTACGCTCCCTTTGTTTTTACAGATAGTCAAACTCTTCCCTTTACAGATCCAAATACGAGGCAATATGCCGTTTTCTGGCCCTCCCAGGGCTCCACAGTGGAAGAGGACATCAGAAAGATACAAGGAGAATCTAATGTGGCACCCATGAATCCCAGCCAGTTTGGTGATGATGATGATGCTATTCACTGCGATGAAGAATGGGACATGAAGGACAAGGATTGGCTTCCTAGCAACAGGCTGAAGGTGGAGTCAGCTCCAGAGAGGCACACCCCAGAGCAGAGGGAGAGTGGTGTGAGTATATCCCAGTCGGTGTTTCTGGTCCTCGAAAGTCCTTCCTTGATTCCTCGACCTCCTCCTATAAATGCATTGGAGGAGAATATTTGGTGGTTCCTCCAAATTCTGATTATGTGAATGTTTTTTTGGCAAATAAAGGTGATTCTGATTGGACTTTCTCCTCCAATGCATTTATAGCAGGTGGTCCAGAGAACGAGAGGGATCAAGGAAGGAGAGTGTTTCCCATCCTAAATTGATTCTTTATTTGTGTGGTTTCCAGGACATGTCTTTCCCTCTTCCGGAGTCCCCAGGTTGCGCCTCTCCCACTGTTGCCTTACTGTGGGGTCTGAAGAGGGTGTCTGTGTGGCTGGTGGACTGCAGGAAAACACCGGGGCTGAGTGGAACTGTGAGAGGAGGAGAAGAGGGAGATTCAGTCTCAAGTAAGAACGGTGGTGTGTGTGTGTGGCTTAGACTACAATCTGCTTCTGTTACAGTTCAGTGGTCAGTGGATTCACTGTTTGTATAGCAGCTCATTAGTTCTGAAACTACTCACAAGCTGCTTTTTGCTAAATGAATTGGTGGAGAACAAAGGAGGGAGAAACCCACAGTACTGGTGTGTACATGTTGTTAAGGGTTGGTTTTTATATTTGGAGGTTTGGACATTGGGTGCACTGATTGGCGTCATCTCGTTAGTCAGAAGGCGTTTCACCTGTGCTGGCTTGTCATCTCGTTAGTCAGAAGGCATTTCACCTGTGCTGGCTTGTCATCGCGTTAGTCAGAAGGTGTTTCACCTGTGCTGGCTTGTCATCGCGTTAGTCAGAAGGTGTTTCACCTGTGCTGGCTTGTCATCTCGTTAGTCAGAAGGCATTTCACCTGTGCTGGCTTGTCATCGCGTTAGTCAGAAGGTGTTTCACCTGTGCTGGCTTGTCATCTCGTTAGTCAGAAGGTGTTTCATCTGTGCTGGCTTGTCATCTCGTTAGTCAGAAGGTGTTTCACCTGTGCTGGCTTGTCATCTCGTTAGTCAGAAGGCATTTCACCTGTGCTGGCTTGTCATCTCGTTAGTCAGAAGGTGTTTCATCTGTGCTGGCTTGTCATCTCGTTAGTCAGAAGGTGTTTCACCTGTGCTGGCTTGTCATCTCGTTAGTCAGAAGGTGTTTCACCTGTGCTGGCTTGTCATCGCGTTAGTCAGAAGGTGTTTCACCTGTGCTGGCCCAGGTGATACTTAAGACCTGCTGGCCTGTGCATCAGTTGGCATGAGAGATGTTGAGAGAGTGATGAATTTTGTTGTCTCTCCCTATTTAAGTTCTGAAACCAAGCCTTTTATCTGGTGCCTTCCCTGTTTCGTTTGGCTCCGCTGTCTGTTTACTCCTAAGTTGGTGTGGGGTTTTATTTTCATTCGACAGTCCTTAGTGGTCATCCATGACGGGAATCTTTGAGGGCACGTGTCATTTGACATTTTAGTCATTTAGCAGACGCTCTTATCCAGACTTACAGTTAGTGAGCGCATATATATATTTTTTATATACTGTCCCCCCGTGGGAATCGAACCCACAACCCTGGCGTTGCAAACGCCATGCTCTACCAACTGAGCTACATCCCTGCTGGCCATTCCCTCCCCTACCCTGGACGACGCTGGGCCAATTGTGCGCCGCCCCATTGGTCTCACGGTCATGGCCGGCTACGACAGAGCCTGTTTTCGAACCAGGATCTCTAGTGGCACAGCAATGCAGTGCCTTAGACCACTGCGCCACTCGGGAGGTAAGAGTTGTCCTAGCTGCATGTCTTTCAGAACCCCTTCTAGAACTCCCTGTTTGGTTTTGGTTGTCCCGGTGATTTTCTTTGTTAGTTCTCTTTTTTTGTGAGACATTTTCAGTTTGTCTCGTGGGAAGGTAACAATGTCAACACCACATGTGGATAAGAATCAATGAAATTATCATTATTACCAGAAATACTGATTTTAAAATCAGGGAACTTTTAAAATGGGAATTCTAATGTCTGTTTCATGGGTCAGCGGGTTCCCAAAACTTTTCAGTTCCCGGGCACCACCAAATCACCTTCAGAAGCTCTTGAAGACCACCGGAGTCGCAGAATGTTAACATAAAATATCTTAGCAGTCAAATGTAGAGTAAATGTTATCAGTGAATGTAGCAGATTAAAGGCCTATTATTACAGATGGATGGTTGTTAAACCAGTTGCATTGTGAAAGCTGAGGAGTATTTCTGTCTGTAATAAAGCCCTTTTGTGGGGAAAAAACGTATTCTGATTGGCTGGGCCTGGCTCCCCAGTGGGTGGACCTGACTCCCAAGTGGGTGGGCCTATGCCCTCCCAGGCCCACCCATGGCTGTGCCCCTGTCCAGTCATGTGAAATCCATAGATTAGGCCCTAATCTAATTTAAATTGACTGATTTTCCTTCTATGAACTGTAACTCAGTAAAACCTTTTGAAATTGTTGCGTTTATATATTTGTACAGTACAGATCTAAACACTTGGAATCATGGAAATATAATGATTATTCTAATTCTGTAGTTAGAATATGCAACGTGGCTACGGATACGGCGTTTATGGATCCCAATCTGCCCAGGCTAAAAATACGGATATCTCTGCACGTGTGCAGTATTTCTTTCAGTATTTTTTTGTCAGTGTTGCCAACATAACCGCGACCCAAACAGGCAGTCTAGTGATGGCATGTTCTTCTTAGCTGCTGAGTTACATGCAGCTATTTACTCTCTCCACGATATCAGCATATATTTAGCGTAACTATGGCACCGGGTTACGCACCGGTCCGGATACACGCTTGGCTGCCTAGAGGTGGAACGCAGCAAGACGTGGACAAGTAGTCTAATTAGAGATTTTAAATGGAAAACATTTTTCATCATAATTGCAAACATTGGCTAAGCTCCACAGGAGGCAGACAGGCATTGGCTAAGCTCCGCAGGAGGCAGACAGGCATTGGCTAAGCTCCACAGGAGGCAGACAGGCATTGGCTAAGCTCCACAGGAGGCAGACAGACAGTCATGTATAGGGCTGTGGCGGTTGGTTAAATATTGTCAGCCGGTTATTATCATGCGAAAGATCTCACGATAATTGACGGTTAATTAACATAAACACATTTAGCATCTCCAGGCTACAAGCTGATGGACGCCTTTGGAACATCTACGTAAAAAAAAAGTCTAATAAATCAATCGAATATACACCATCATAATAAATCATTTTTTAAAATTTAGGCAGGTCTAAAGAAACATTTATCATATGAAAAAATCTATTTCAAAAGAACAGAATATGGGTTGGCCTACTGTGTGTTATCTGGCTACGCGCTGTGCCGTAGGCTTGTTCATTTAGCAGACAATATATGCTTATAAGACCCGTGCCATTATTTTTATGTTATAAGATTTTGGAGTAAGAAGAATATAATTTAACTTGGCTTAATAAAATAGAAAGGATATTTTTTCCCATTCCGGAGCGAAAGTGCACATATGAAGTGGCTATGTATGCTAGCGCTGACTTGTTTAAAGAAATGTACTTACTGTGATCAAGATGTGGTTGTCCCACTGGCTATCCTAAGTTGAATGCTCTGGATAAGAGCGTCTGCTAAATGACTTAAATGTAAAAGTGATCATTTGAAACGGGTCATACGCTACATTTAGAGTTATTTGGCAGTTTTAGTTGTGAATGATACAAACCTTAGAATGTCTTAATCAAAGGATTTATGGGCTGCATGATGCGACTAAAGGCTATTGATGATTTGAGAAAGGCGCTGACAAAAGCTTGCGCTCTGTTCCTTGCATGTGAAGTGGCCCCCTGTAGCTCAGTTGGTAGAGCATGGCGTTTGCAATGCCAGGGTTGTGGGTTCGATTCCCGCGGGGGGCCAGTATGAAAAAAATATATATATGCACTCACTAACTGTAAGTCGCTCTGGATAAGAGCGTCTGCTAAATGACTAAAATGTTAAATGAAGTAGCTAGCTAGCTGTAAAATCACCTAAACAAATTGCACTATCAATTTAGGAGTATCTCCCAAGTTCAGTTTGCAGTGCCTCTGCCTCTGAGCTATAAATGCCAAGAGTGTGCAAAGCTGTCATCAAGGCAAAGGGTGGCTATTTTGAAGAATCTCAAATATAAAATATATTTTGATTTGTTTAACACTTTTTTTACTACATGATTTCATTTGTGTTATTTCAAAGTTTTAATGTCTTCACTATTATTCTACAATGTAGAAAATAGTAAAAATAAAGAAAAACCCTTGAATGAGTAGAGGTGTCCAAACTTTTGACTGGTACTGTATGTCAACAATCCTTCCCCCAAAGGACCCTTCTATGGATAAAATGTTAAAATCCCCCAAAACATGGTATTTGTTTTGTTCTAGTTTCAAGCATGATAGTGGCTGCATCATGTTATGGGTATGCTTGTCATCCGCAAGGACTAGGGAGATTTTGTTTTAGGATAAAAATAAACGGAATGGAGCTAAGCACAGGCAAAATCCTAGACAACCTGGTTCGGTCTGCTTTCCAACAGACACTGGGAGACAAATGTACCTTTCAGACTGATCAATAGTTAACCAAATAGCTACGCCGACTATCTGCATTGACCCTTTTTTGCACCAACTTTTTTGACTCATCACATACGTTGCTGTTACTGTTTTATCATCGGTCACTTTATTCCTGGTTATATGTATACATATCTACCTCAATTACCTCGTACCCCTGCACATCGACTCGGTACTTGTACATATAGCCAAGTTATCGTTACTCATTGTGTATTTGTTACTTTTATCATTACGTGCATTGTTGGGAAGGGCCCGTAATTAAGCATTTCACTGTTAGTCTCCCCCTGTTGTTTATGAAGCATGTGACAAATAAGATTTGATTTGATGACAACACAAGGCAGCCATTGCAAGTGTACCGATGAGTTGACCAGTCAGACTGCCATCATTAGGCTAGCTAAAGTTGGGCTGTAAAGTTTTACCACCAGCTCCTCCTTGGTTGGTTTTTCAACCGAGGTGATTTTGGGAGGTAGGTCTGGTGTCCACCAGGGTGATGTTGGGAGGTACAGTGAGGGGAAAAAAGTATTTGATCCCCTGCTGATTTTGTACGTTTTCCCACTGACAGACATGACCAGTCTATCATTTTAATGGTAGGTTTATTTGAACAGTGAGAGACAGAATAACAACAACAAAATCCAGAAAAACGCATGTCAAAAATGTTATAAATTGATTAGCATTTTAATGAGGGAAATAAGTATTTGACCCCTCTGAAAAACATTACTTAGTACTTGGTGGCAAAACCCTTGTTGGCAATAACAGAGGTCAGATGTTTCTTGTAGTTGGCCACCAGGTTTGCACACATCTCAGGAGGGATTTTGTCCCACTCCTCTTTGCAGATCTTCTCCAAGTCATTAAGGTTTCGAGGCTGACGTTTGGCAACTCGAACCTTCAGCTCCCTCCACAGATTTTCTATGGGATTAAGGTCTGGAGACTGGCTAGGCCACTCCAGGACCTTAATGTGCTTCTTCTTGAGCCACTCCTTTGTTGCCTTGGCCGTGTGTTTTGGGTCATTGTCATGCTGGAATACCCATCCACGACCCATTTTCAATGCCCTGGCTGAGGGAAGGAGGTTCTCACCCAAGATTTGACGGTACATGGCCCCATCCATCGTCCCTTTGATGCAGTGAAGTTGTCCTGGCCCCTTAGCAGAAAAACACCCCCAAAGCATAATGTTTCCACCTCCATGTTTGATGGTGGGGATGGTGTTCTTGGGGTCATAGGCAGCATTCCTCCTCCTCCAAACACGGCGAGTTGAGTTGATGCCAAAGAGCTCGATTTTGGTCTCATCTGACCACAACACTTCCACCCAGTTCTCCTCTGAATCATTCAGATGTTCATTGGCAAACTTCAGACGGGCCTGTATATGTGCTTTCTTGAGCAGGGGGACCTTGTGGGCGCTGCAGGATTTCAGTCCTTCACGGCATAGTGTGTTACCAATTGTTTTCTAGGTGACTATGGTCCCAGCTGCCTTGAGATCATTGACAAGATCCTCCCATGTAGTTCTGGGCTGATTCCTCACCGTTCTCATGATCGTTGCAACTCCACGAGGTGAGATCTTGCATGGAGCCCCAGGCCGAGGGAGATTGACAGTTATTTTGTTTCTTCCATTTGCGAATAATCACACCAACTGTTGTCACCTTCTCACCAAGCTGCTTGGCGATGGTCTTGTAGCCCATTCCAGCCTTGTGTAGGTCTACAATCTTGTCCCTGACATCCTTGGAGAGTTCTTTGGTCTTGGCCATGGTGGAGAGTTTGGAATCTGATTGATTGATTACTTCTGTGGACAGGTGTCTTTTTATACAGGTAACAAACTGAGATTAGGAGCACTCCCTTTAAGAGTGTGCTCCTAATCTCAGCTCATTACCTGTATAAAAGACACCTGGGAGCCAGAAATCTTTCTGACTGAGAGGGGGTCATACTTTTTGACATGCATTTTTCTGGATTTTTTTGTTCTTATTCTGTCTCTCACTGTTCAAATAAACCTACCATTAAAATTATAGACTGATCATTTCTTTGTCAGTGGGCAAACGTACAAAATCAGCAGGGGATCAAATACTTTTTTCCCTCACTGTATATATATATATGTGTGTGTGTGTGTGTGTGTGTGTGATGTATAGACATTATGGACAGTATGTGGAAAGAATATTTAGTATATCTGTAGGATAGAATAGTGTGTATATATATTGTGATGTCACGAGAGGCTGTGTCCTGGAGGGACGTTACATCCCCCTGAGGTGGCTGCAAACCCAGACAGCTATGGCTCCATCTGCTGGTAGGGTCGGGAACTCCACCCCTCTATGGCCAATCTTCCCACGCAGCTGAAACAAATGAGGAGCTGATGAGCTGAAGGTAAGGGAAGGGAAGAGACACAGTCTCCAAGCTGGGCTCTCTGGAGGACAAGAGGGCTGCACGTCCACTTCCATGAGGAATATAAGGATTTGGAGATACTTACCTTTGGGAAATACTCACCTTTGGATATATGCACCGGTGGAAATACGTGAGAGACATTTGGAAGGACTTTTTGCTGGGTTGGCCACTAGCTGCAACGTGGACTACAGTAAGGCTGGGGAAAAGTTATCTGAGCGAGTGAGAATTATGATTTTGGATGTGGAAGAGACATCCCTGAACTGTTAACCCTTAAAGAGCCACAAGAGAACAGAATTTTGTTATATTTTTGTTAATTTCCCAAGACCTATAATAAAATCCTTGTTTTGTTTGAACCTTGTCTCCTTGCACTACTTGAGCAATCCCGCTGAAAGCTGTGTAGCCTCTCGTGACGTCACAGATGGTGGAGAATACGGGCACGCTCAAGCGTTAATAGTGCATGTCAGAGGAGGATACCGAAGGTTTGATCACCCAGTTTTCCAAGTTGGCCGTAGGCTCCCCGCCCGACTGAAATGGAGGACATATTGAAAGCCCTTGTTGCTGGCCAGCAAGCCCAGATGCAAGCAAACGTGGCTCTCTTGGAGGAGCAAAAGAAAGCCAACCTTCTGAAGGCAGAGGAATTGCAGTTGCAGAGACAGAGGGTGGTCCAAAATACCCGCCCAATAAAGGCAAGTGACTTTATATCTAAGATGGGAGCTACCGATGACATTGAGGCATACCTGCATGCATTTGAGGCCACGGCCACTAGGGAAGCCTGGCCCAAGCAACAGTGGGTTGGTCTGTTAGCCCCCTTTCTAACCGGGGAATCGCTGAATGCTGTCCGGGACCTGGGCCCTGACCAGGTTACTGACTATGATGCCCTGAAGTCTGAGATCCTCAGCAGATATGGACTCACAAAGTTTGGTATGGCCCAGCGCTTTCACAGCTGGACCTTCCAACCAGACCAACCTCCTCGGGCGCAGATGCATGAACTTGTCCGAATCGCAAGGAAATGGCTGGATCCGCAGAGGAATACAGCAGCGGCGGTGGTGGAGGCCGTTGTGGTGGATCGTTACCTACGCGCCCTGCCTTATGAGGCAAAACGGTTCATCAGTCAACAGGCCTTGACCACGGCTGATCTGACCGTGGAAGCGGTGGAAAAGTACCAGGCCACAGCGGAGATGCTGAATGCTTCCCGAAAAGACCCCAGGAGGGCGGCCCCACCACAAATGGGAAGAACCCGTCCAAAGGACCCCAAGGTCTCGAACCCAGCCACGTCAGGACTTATCCCGGCTCCAGGGGGAGCCAGAAACCAGGCGGGTCCAAGAAGAGTACACCAGGAGGGGGAAACTCGACAGTGTTACCGGTGTGGGGAGATGGGACATATCTCCTGGCAGTGTGGGAAACCAGCCGATGAACCTATGCCCACTGCGGAGTCCTCCAGCGCAGCACCCACACACCGTTTTGCCTCGCTCTTGGGAGTCGTAGATGGCGGCCCAGATCGACCCCCCCACCTGCCCGGTAACTGTGAATCACCATGATGTGGAGGCCTTACTGGATTCTGGTAGCCGGGCCACCCTGGTGCGCAAGGATTTGGTGGGCCCAACGTGTCTGACCCCGGGGAAAGTCCTCCCAGTTTCCTGTGTCCATGGGGACACCAGAGAATACCCCATTACTGAACTTACAATGACCAGCACACGGGGAACCATACACACGACGGCGGGGGTGGTTGATTCCCTCCCCGTCCCTGTCCTAATTGGACGAGACTGCCCAGCCTTTTACCCACTCTGGAGAGAGTCTCAGGAGAGGATAACCCGAGTACCTCGGAAACGGAGAGGCAAGACTCATCCTGGGAAGGCTCCGGTGCAATCCTCCGAATTACTCACTCCCGCCCGGGCTCGGATAGGGATGGCAGGTGCCCAGACCGACACAGAGACGGAGCTACAGAATCTGGACAAAGAACTGTCTGGTCTGAAGGGGACCGCTGAGAGGTATCGTTTGTTAAAGCAACAGTTAGACATGAAGACAGAAGAGTTAGATATCCTCCAGGCTAAACTCCAACAGAGCTCCTTCCATAAGCAACAGGAGGAGCTGGAGAGGCTGCGCAGGACCATCGAGGAGTGTGAGGAGACCCTGCGCAGTAGTAAGGAGGTCCAGAAGAAGGCAGAGGAGAAGTACAAGGTGTTGGAGAACAAGATGAAGAATGCGGAGGCAGAGAGAGAGAAGGAACTGAAAGCTGCTCAACAGAAGCTAAACTCTGCTAAAACCAAGGCTGATGCGTTCAGTAAGAAACTCAAGGAGAGACAACAGGAGGCTGAGTCCCTGGTCCTAGAGGTGGAGGAGTTGAAGAGAGAGCAGGCTGGCAAGCACCACGGCAATGCGGACGCCCTCTCCCGGCGTGATGCCTTCTTCGCTGCCTTTACCCCGACGAGGACGTCGGTCCCGAGGAGGGGGATGTGTGATGTCACGAGAGGCTGTGTCCTGGAGGGACGTTACATCCCCCTGAGGTGGCTGCAAACCCAGACAGCTATGGCTCCATCTGCTGGTATGGTCGGGAACTCCACCCCTCTATGGCCAATCTTCCCACGCAGCTGAAACAAATGAGGAGCTGATGAGCTGAAGGTAAGGGAAGGGAAGAGACACAGTCTCCAAGCTGGGCTCTCTGGAGGACAAGAGGGCTGCACGTCCACTTCCATGAGGAATATAAGGATTTGGAGATACTTACCTTTGGGAAATACTCACCTTTGGATATATGCACCGGTGGAAATACGTGAGAGACATTTGGAAGGACTTTTTGCTGGGTTGGCCACTAGCTGCAACGTGGACTACAGTAAGGCTGGGGAAAAGTTATCTGAGCGAGTGAGAATTATGATTTTGGATGTGGAAGAGACATCCCTGAACTGTTAACCCTTAAAGAGCCACAAGAGAACAGAATTTTGTTATATTTTCGTTAATTTCCCAAGACCTATAATAAAATCCTTGTTTTGTTTGAACCTTGTCTCCTTGCACTACTTGAGCAATCCCGCTGAAAGCTGTGTAGCCTCTCGTGACGTCACAATATATATATATATATATATATATATATATATATATATATATATATATATATATATATATAGTAATAGGTGAATAGGATGGCCTTGACTAGAATACAGTATATACACATGAAATGAGTGAAAGTATGTAAACATTATTAAAGTGACCAGTGTCCCATGTCTACAGTGGGGGAAAAAAGTATTTAGTCAGCCACCAATTGTGCAAGTTCTCCCACTTAAAAAGATGAGAGAGGCCTGTAATTTTCATCGGTACACGTCAACTATGACAGACAAATTGAGAAAAAAAAATCCAGAAAATCACATTGTAGGATTTTTTATGAATTTATTTGCAAATTATGGTGGAAAATAAGTATTTGGTCACCTACAAACAAGCAAGATTTCTGGCTCTCACAGACCTGTAACTTCTTCTTTAAGAGGCTCCTCTGTCCTCCACTCGTTACCTGTATTAATGGCACCTGTTTGAACTTGTTATCAGTATAAAAGACACCTGTCCACAACCTCAAACAGTCACACTCCAAACTCCACTATGGCCAAGACCAAAGAGCTGTCAAAGGACACCAGAAACAAAATTGTAGACCTGCACCAGGCTGGGAAGACTGAATCTGCAATAGGTAAGCAGCTTGGTTTGAAGAAATCAACTGTGGGAGCAATTATTAGGAAATGGAAGACATACAAGACCACTGATAATCTCCCTCGATCTGGGGCTCCACGCAAGATCTCACCCCGTGGGGTCAAAATGATCACAAGAACGGTGAGCAAAAATCGCAGAACCACACGGGGGGACCGTGAATGACCTGCAGAGAGCTGGGACCAAAGTAACAAAGCCTACCATCAGTAACACACTACGCCGCCAGGGACTCAAATCCTGCAGTGCAAAACGTGTCCCCCCTGCTTAAGCCAGTACATGTCCAGGCCCGTCTGAAGTTTGCTAGAGTGCATTTGGATGGTCCACAAGAGGATTGGGAGAATGTCATATGGTCAGATGAAACCAAAATAGAACATTTTGGTAAAAACTCAACTTGTCGTGTTTGGAGGACAAAGAATGCTGAGTTGCATCCAAAGAACACCATACCTACTGTGAAGCATGGGGGTGGAAACATCATGCTTTGGGGCTGTTTTTCTGCAAAGGGACCAGGACGACTGATCTGTGTAAAGGAAAGAATGAATGGGGCCATGTATCGTGAGATTTTGAGTGAAAACCTCCTTCCATCAGCAAGGGCATTGAAGATGAAACGTGGCTGGGTCTTTCAGCATGACAATGATCACAAACACACCGCCCGGGCAACGAAGGAGTGGCTTCGTAAGAAGCATTTCAAGGTCCTGGAGTGGCCTAGCCAGTCTCCAGATCTCAACCCCATAGAAAATCTTTGGAGGGAGTTGAAAGTCCGTGTTGCCCAGCGACAGCCCCAAAACATCACTGCTCTAGAGGAGATCTGCATGGAGGAATGGGCCAAAATACCAGCAACAGTGTGTGAAAACCTTGTGAAGACTTACAGAAAACGTTTGACCTGTGTCATTGCCAACAAAGGGTATATAACAAAGTATTGAGAAACTTTGTTATTGACCAAATACTTATTTTCCACCATAATTTGCAAATACATTCATAAAAAATCCTACAATGTGATTTTCTGGATTTTCTTTTCTCATTTTGTCTGTCATAGTTGACGTGTACCTATGATGAAAATTACAGGCCTCTCATCTTTTTAAGTGGGAGAACTTGCACAATTGGTGGCTGACTAAATACTTTTTTCCCCCACTGTATGTACACAGGGGCAGCAGTCATAGTTCCATCCTCATGTCTGTCTCCACCACCCCTTCTCCTCCTCCTTCCTTTCCCTCCCAGGCAGGTAGAAACAGAAAGAGGGATTGGTGATGTTGTCTGGTGTAAAACAGAGAGTCGGTCAATTCAGGAGCTGATATTCTAAATGTTTTAATTGAAATCATGTAAAGGTTGGGTTTGTTGTCATTACAGCTCATGCACCAGCTAGGGCCAGAACCATATATTTATTTATATCTCTGGCTAGGGCTGTGTCCTACTCATGGAGCTTAACTAGGTCAAGTCATTTTATGCAATCAATAGCACCACAGAAAACAATGCACTTCATTTTTGGCCAACGTCACTCAGCTACTAACGTTATTCGCCTAGGCTTACTTTACTCCAGAGATTACTAAACGCTAGCCTAGCTAGCTACCATCTCTTACTTTACTTCAGAGATTACTAACCGCTAGCCTAGCTAGCTATCATCTCTTACTTTACTTCAGAGATTACTAACCGCTAGCCTAGCTAGCTACCATCTCTTACTTTACTTCAGAGATTACTAACCGCTAGCCTAGCTAGCTACCATCTCTTACTTTACTTCAGAGATTACTAACCGCTAGCCTAGCTAGCTACCATCTCTTACTTTACTTCAGAGATTACTAACCGCTAGCCTAGCTAGCTACCATCTCTTACTTTACTTCAGAGATTACTAACCGCTAGCCTAGCTAGCTACCATCTCTTACTTTACTCCAGAGATTACTAACCGCTAGCCTAGCTAGCTACCATCTCTTATTTTACTTCAGAGATTACTAACCGCTAGCCTAGCTAGCTACCATCTCTTACTTTACTTCAGAGATTACTAACCGCTAGCCTAGCTAGCTACCATCTCTTACTTTACTTCAGAGATTACTAACCGCTAGCCTAGCTAGCTACCATCTCTTACTTTACTTCAGAGATTACTAACCGCTAGCCTAGCTAGCTACCATCTCTTACTTTACTTCAGAGATTACTAACCGCTAGCCTAGCTAGCTACCATCTCTTACTTTACTTCAGAGATTACTAACCGCTAGCCTAGCTAGCTACCATCTCTTACTTTACTCCAGAGATTACTAACCGCTAGCCTAGCTAGCTACCATCTCTTACTTTACTTCAGAGATTACTAACCGCTAGCCTAGCTAGCTACCATCTCCTTGTTTACTCCCTTTCATCTTGATAGTCCCGTGTAGCTCAGTTGGTAGAACATGGCGCTTGCAACGCCAGGGTTGTGGGTTCGATTACCACGGGGGACCAGTTTGGAAGAAAAAAAATGTATGCACTCACTAACTGTAAGTCGCTCTGGATAAGAGCGTTTGCTAAATGACAAATTAAAAAAGAAAAAAATAATGATTTCCTTTCTTGATAATAGTAACCAATAGTAAGATGCTCCTTCGTCCCGCCTCCTGTAATGTTTCATTTTAGAACCATGAAGAAGAGTATTATATATATATATATATATATATATATATATATATATATATATATGATTACAGAGTATATGGAAGACCTTTGACCTTTGCAAGAAATAGGTCTTTGTTTTTTATACTTTTTACATTAAACAACACATTTATTTGGCGATTCAATGTTAATGTAACAATAAATACACCTTTTTAAATACATTTTAGGTAATTTCGGAAATTCAGCATTTTAATAGAAAAATACAGATCTCTAAATACTCAAACAATGGACCTAAAAACTGTAGCCGAGTGTTTCCAGCATTCAGAAAATACACACTGGAGTTGCTTACCAAGACGACATTGAATGTTACAGTTTTGACTTAAATCGGCTTGAAAATCTGCGGTAGGACTTGAAAATGGCTGTCTAGCAATAATCATCAACCAACTTGACAGACTTACCCAGAAATCGCTGGCAAAGGTGATTCTAACATGTATTGACTCAGGGGTGTGAATACTTATGTAAATTAGATATTTCTGTATTTCATTATCAATAAATGTCCAAAAACATGTTTTCACTTTGTCATTATGGGGTATTGTGTGTAGATGAATGATATTTTTTTATTTATTTAATCCATTTTGAATTCAGACTGTAACACAACAAAATGTGGAAAAAGTCAAATGGGTGTGAATACTTTCTGAAGGCACTGTATATAATATGACACTTAACAGACGCTTTGATGTTTTCTTTGGGCTAAAACTGTACGGTTGTGGGTCAGTAGTTGTGTGAATACTTTCTGAAGACACTGTACACACCCAGCGTCAGATGAACTCGTGGATACCATTTGTATGTCTCTGTGTGCAGTATGAAGGAAGTTAGATGTAGTTATGCTAGCCAATGCTAACTAGCATTAATGCTACTTTACCTGTAGACTTACAGTCATTGAGCTAACGCTAGTTGCCAGAATCTCACAGGTGCCCTTTAAAGTCACAATGTAAGATGTGTTTACCATCAAAGACTGGGTCACCAACAAAAATCATTATTACCAATGGATCAAATGCGGTCTATGACATTGATTGAAATACTGTAGTCCTCGATATCTGTTATTATAGAGCTCTGCTCAGCATAAAGACAGAACGATTCCAGCTGGAGCTCTAAAACCATCATTTGGTTTTAAAATCACACTAAGACTTTTTTTTAAATGATGAACTGTTTGAAAACTGGCCTCAGGTTATTGAGGGATCTGATTAGGATTAAACCTCATAGGAAGACAGTTGTATCATGTTGTACGTGGTCCTCTGTAGCTCAATTGGTAGAGCACGGCGCTTGTAACGCCAAGGTAGTGGGTTCGATCCCCGGGACCACCCATACACAAAAATGTATGCATGCATGACTGTAAGTCGCTTTGGATAAAAGCGTCTGCTAAATGGCATATTATTATTATTATTATTATCATGTGGAGGTTTCATTCAGGTCTCTCGTTAAATAAACACTGTTTTTCTTTGGCAGGTGAAAGCAAAGACTCAGAGGAACCAGAGCCAAAGACGTCCAAACCAGCAAGACGACACCACTGCGCCCAGTGTGGAAAGAGTTTTACCCGGTTAGGGTCCCTGAAAAGGCATGAAGGAATACACACAGGAGAGGAGACTTACCACTGCTCCCAGTGTGGAAAGAGTTTTACCAGGTTATTTAGCCTGAAAAGACATGAGATGATACACACAGGAGAAAAGCCTTTCCACTGCTCCCAGTGTGGAAAGAGTTTTACCCGGTTATGGCACCTGAAAATGGATGAGAGAAGACACAGAGGAGAGAAGCCGTTCCACTGCTCCGATTGTGGAAAGCGTTTTACCCAGTTAGGGAGCCTGAAAGAACATGAGAGAATGCACACAGGAGAAAAGCCCTTCCACTGTTCCCTTTGTGGAAAGCGTTTTACCCATTTAGGGAGCCTGAAAGGACATGAGAGCATGCACAGAGGAGAAAAGCCCTTCCACTGCTCCCATTGTGGAAAGAGTTTTACCCGGTTGGGGCACCTGAAAACACATGAGAGAATACACACAGGAGAAAAGCCCTTCCACTGCTCCCTGTGTGGAAAGAGTTTTACTCAGGTAGGGGCCTTGACAAAACATAAGATAATACACAAAGGAGAGAAGCATTTCCACTGCTCTCTGTGTGGAAAGAGTTTTATCCAGTTATGGAGCCTGAAAACACATGAGTGGACACACATAAAAGAGAAGCCTCACCCCTGTTCCCAGTGTGGAAAGAGTTTCACACAGTCAAGAGACCTGAAAAAACATGAGCTAAAACACTCCGCAGAGAAGCCTTGAAAGAATCCACATCGAAGTGAAATATATATTTCTCCCAGTGTGGAAATACAGTGGGGAGAACAAGTATTTGATTCACTGCCAATTTTGCAGGTTTTCCTACTTACAAAGCATGTAGAGGTCTGTAATTTATTATCATAGGTACACTTCAACTGTGAGAGACGGAATCTTAAAAAAAATCCAGAAAATCTCATTGTATGATTTTTAAGTAATTAATTTGCATTTTATTGCATGACATACAGTGGGGGAAAAAAGTATTTAGTCAGCCACCAATTGTGCAAGTTCTCCCACTTAAAAAGATGAGAGAGGCCTGTAATTTTCATCATAGGTACAGGTCAACTATGACAGACAAATTGAGAAAAAAAAATCCTGAAAATCACATTGTAGGATTTTTAATGAATTTATTTGCAAATTATGGTGGAAAATAAGTATTTGGTCACCTACAAACAAGCAAGATTTCTGGCTCTCACAGACCTGTAACTTCTTCTTTAAGAGGCTCCTCTGTCCTCCACTCGTTACCTGTATTAATGGCACCTGTTTGAACTTGTTATCAGTATAAAAGACACCTGTCCACAACCTCAAACAGTCACACTCCAAACTCCACTATGGCCAAGACCAAAGAGCTGTCAAAGGACACCAGAAACAAAATTGTAGACCTGCACCAGGCTGGGAAGACTGAATCTGCAATAGGTAAGCAGCTTGGTTTGAAGAAATCAACTGTGGGAGCAATTATTAGGAAATGGAAGACATACAAGACCACTGATAATCTCCCTCGATCTGGGGCTCCACGCAAGATCTCACCCCGTGGGGTCAAAATGATCACAAGAACGGTGAGCAAAAATCCCAGAACCACACGGGGGGACCTAGTGAATGACCAAAAGAGAGCTGGGACCAAAGTAACAAAGCCTACCATCAGTAACACACTACGCCGCCAGGGACTCAAATCCTGCAGTGCCAGATGTGTCCCCCTGCTTAAGCCAGTACATGTCCAGGCCCGTCTGAAGTTTGCTAGAGTGCATTTGGATGATCCAGAAGAGGATTGGGAGAATGTCATATGGTCAGATGAAACCAAAATAGAACTTTTTGGTAAAAACTAAACTCGTCGTGTTTGGAGGACAAAGAATGCTGAGTTGCATCCAAAGAACACCATACCTACTGTGAAGAATGGGGGTGGAAACATCATGCTTTGGGGCTGTTTTTCTGCAAAGGGACCAGGACGAGTAAAGGAAAGAATGAATGAGGCCATGTATCGTGAGATTTTGAGTGAAAACCTCCTTCCATCAGCAAGGGCATTGAAGATGAAACGTGGCTGGGTCTTTCAGCATGACAATGATCCCAAACACACCGCCCGGGCAACGAAGGAGTGGCTTCGTAAGAAGCATTTCAAGGTCCTGGAGTGGCCTAGCCAGTCTCCAGATCTCAACCCCATAGAAAATCTTTGGAAGGAGTTGAAAGTCCGTGTTGCCCAGCGACAGCCCCAAAACATCACTGCTCTAGAGGAGATCTGCATGGAGGAATGGGCCAAAATACCAGCAACAGTGTGTGAAAACCTTGTGAAGACTTACAGAAAACGTTTGACCTGTGTCATTGCCAACAAAGGGTATATAACAAAGTATTGAGAAACTTTTGCTATTGACCAAATACTTATTTTCCACCATAATTAGCAAATAAATTCATTAAAAATCCTACAATGTGATTTTCTGGAAAAAAAAATCTCATTTTGTCTGTCATAGTTGACGTGCACCTATGATGAAAAGTACAGGCCTCTCTCATCTTTTTAAGTGGGAGAACTTGCACAATTGGTGGCTGACTAAATACTTTTTTTCCCCACTGTAAGTATTTGATCACCTACCAACCAGTAAGAATTCGGGCTCTCACAGACCTGTTAGTTTTTCTTTAAGCCCTCCTGTTCTCCACTCATTACCTGTATTAACTGCACCTGTTTGAACTCGTTACCTGTATAAAAGACACCTGTCCACACAGTCAATCAAACAGACTCCAACCTCTCCACAATGGCCAAGACCAGAGAGCTGTGTAAGGACATCAGGGATAAAATTGTAGACCTGCACAAGGCTGGGATGGGCTACAGGACAATAGGCAAGCAGCTTGGTGAGAAGGCAACAACTGTTGGCGCAATTATTAGAAAATGGAAGAAGTTCAAGATGACAGTCAATCACCCTCGGTCTGGGGCTCCATGCAAGAGCTCACCTCGTGGGGCATCAATGATCATGAGGAAGGTGAGGGATCAGCCCAGAACTACACAGCAGGACCTGGTCAATGACCTGAAGAGAGCTGGGACCACAGTCTCAAAGAAAACCATTAACACACTACGCCGTCATGGATTAAAATCCTGTAGCGCACGCAAGGTCCCCCTGCTCAAGCCAGCGCATGTCCAGGCCCGTCAGAAGTTTGCCAATGACCATCTGGATGATCCAGAGGAGGAATGGGAGAAGGTCAAGTGGTCTGATGAGACAAAAATAGAGTTATTTGGTCTAAACTCCATTAGCCGTGTTTGGAGGAAGAAGAAGGATGAGTACAATCCCAAGAACACCATCCCAACTGTGAAGCATGGAGGTGGAAACATCATTCTTTGGGGATGCTTTTCTGCAAAGGGGACAGGACGACTGCACCGTATTGAGGGGAGGATGGATGGGGCCATGTATCGCGAGATCTTGGCCAACAACCTCCTTCCCTCAGTAAGAGCATTGAAGATGGGTCGTGGCTAGGTCTTCCAGCATGACAATGACCCTAAACACACAGCCAGGGCAACTAAGGAGTGGCTCCGTAAGAAGCATCTCAAGGTCCTGGAGTGGCCTAGCCAGTCTCCAGACCTGAACCCAATAGAAAATCTTTGGAGGGAGTTGAAAGTCCGTATTGCCCAGCGACAGCCCCAAAACCTGAAGGATCTGGAGAAGGTCAGTATGGAGGAGTAGGTCAAAATCCCTGCTGCAGTGTGTGCAAACCTGGTCAAGACCTACAGGAAACGTATGATCTCTGTAATTGCAAACAAAGGTTTCTGTACCAAATATTAAGTTCTGCTTTTCTGATGTATCAAATACTTCATGCATGTCATGCAATAAGTGTGTGGACAGTGCGTCTTTTTATACAGGTAACGAGTTCAAACAGGTGTAGTTAATACAGGTAATAAGTGGAGAACAGGAGGGCTTCTTAAAGAAAAACGAACAGGTCTGTGAGAGCCCCCAATTCTTACTGGTTGTTAGGTGATCAAATACTTATGTCATGCAATAAAATGCAAATTAATTACTTAAAAATCATACAATGTGATTTCCTGGATTTTTGTTTTAGATTCCGTCTCTCACAGTTGAAGTGTACCTATGATAAAAAAAATTACAGACCTCTACATGCTTTGTAAGTAGGAAAACCTGCAAAATCGGCAGTGAATCAAATACTCCCCACTGTCCCTAGTTAGGGAACCTGAAAGACCATGAGGGAGTTGCCTTACCACTGCACCAAGTGTGGAAAGAGACATTTCACATAAACACATACATTAATTCATGAGTTAACACATGCTGTATTTGTTTATGCCACATGAAATGTAATTGTACAAAGTAAACTCAAAAATATATTTGTTTTTTAACATGAATTAAACATGGAGTGAGTACATCTGTTTCAATATAGAGTAGGTCAGTTGTAATGCTTTTAGGGCTATGTGTTGTCTCTCTGTGTGTTAATCAAGTGCTATTTGCATGTGATTAATTTCCTCTTTTTATGTTTGCATTGTATATGTATCTTACAGAGTGTTGAATGAGAAAAAATAAAATAAATTACAGACTGAGAGAAATGTAAAATTCTTATTCTAACAGTATTTATTCATAATGTACTAATGCATATTGAGAGGGGTTTACTGCAAGGCAGGATCTAACTTTGATAAAGAACCAGAAATAACTGGATTTCCTGGTTCATTACGAAATCTCAACTTAGAGGGTTTTTGGTTGTTAATTTATTCAGACCATTTCAAGCTTCTCTTTCTAAAAAAAAGAAAAGGTAGCCGGCTAACTCATTGATCCTGTTTTGTCGTCGACCCCCTCAGGTCTAATCATAGAGGAAAACAGGTCCTGGCGAGACAAGAAATATCCGCCCCCCCCCATTTCGGTAGCACATGCTCCTTAATCTTTTCCTGTGCCACCTGGAATTTTTAATATGGGAACACCAGAAAATAAAATATCACCCAGATAATACTTTTTGTAATGATAATGCTTCACTGTACTGTTGTGTCCTGAGCACAGATTCGTTAGGGTCATGCTTGTGCCATCACTACAGTGAAAACTGCTCATTTTCTAGATCAAAACGGGGATTTCTTCCTGTCACATATTGAGGGGCCGCATTTTCCATTCGTAAAAGCGTGTCGCTTGCTGTTCTAAAGCTCCTTTTCTTTTACAAGTTGTTCAGTCGTGTTTGTTACCTCATTAGGTAGCTAACAACCTGTTCACTTCATCAGTACATTCAAACATCGGGAAAAGGATAGCTTCTTCAGGAAGTCAATGACCATAGCAATGAATGAATGACATAGCAAACGTTCTTAAAGAGACAGTGTACAATTTTTTCCATTCATCTCAATAGGAAAATAGTGCTTTTACATCATGTAAAAAAAAACTTAATATTCCACAAATTAGTTTCAATGACAAGTATTTGTATCAACATTTTTGGTCTTTATAATAAACTCGTTTCTAGGGCACAACATGTGCTTCAGAAGTAGCTGGAAATCATATAGGCTGTATCTCAATCAATACAATAAAAATTCTTATTTTCTGTAAAACATGCAGTTATATTGGCTTTATTAGTCCTGAAACATACACTACGAATTAGCTTTGAGGAGTTAAAGAGGTAACTTTGGTCAACTCGGGATAACCAGTCACACGAATGTGGTTCACCTTTAAGCCAGGTACATTTCTATTGTAAGGAATCCTTCAGAACACGCAGTAAAACTTTCGTATGACTTAAAAACTATTTTCTCGATAGGAGTGGGGGGAGGTGCTTGTGCATTGATAAGCACACCAAAGATCACATTGATGAAAAGTAATAGAATAAAGACGGCTCTTTTAACAGCTTCTAACTTCCCACCAGCAGCCTGCCGAGTTTGCAAAGATAACTTTTCCTTCATTTGGAATTTCGCACACAAATTAAAAATGTGTCACTGACTCCACCGTGGATTGACGTTTCAGCGTTGTCAGTTCGCTGTTCTACTAGCCACGCTATCAGTTCAGGTCACTTAATCAGGAAGCCATTTTCTCAAAATAAACTGTCTGAACATGGAGGTATCCATTCAGTGTGTCAATAACTATTGTACATTCAGTCCCTACGGGGCATTCAGTCCCTACGGAGCATTCAGTCCCTATGGGGCATTCAGTCCCTATGGGGCATTCAGTCCCTACGGGGCATTCAGTCCCTATGGGGCATTCAGTCCCTACGGGGCATTCAGTCCCTATGGGGCATTCAGTCCCTACGGGGCATTCAGTCCCTATGGGGCATTCAGTCCCTACGGGGCATTCAGTCCCTATGGGGCATTCAGTCCCTACGGGGCATTCAGTCCCTATGGGGCATTCCGTCCCTACGGGGCATTCAGTTGCTTTCATCTCTATGTGTGAAGTGCGGGTTTGTGAAGATAATCAAAAAATAGCATAATCCAGAATCTTCATAAATTGTTTTTTTTTTAAACATTCATTTTTTAAATCAAGGAACAGCGTCCAGAGGTTATCATCTCCCACTAAGTGACCGTGAGTAGTCCCGTGTAGCTCAGTTGGTAGAGCATGGCGCTCGCAACGCCAGGGTTGTGGGTTCCGTTTCCCACGGGGGGGGGCCAGTATGAAAAAAAAAGTGTGAAAATGTATGCACTCACTTAACCGTAAGTCGCTCTGGATAAGAGCATACATAGTCTAGCTGGAGCAGGCTTGAGTAAGCAGCAGGTGCACTATCAACATCCACCTCCATAATACAGATATAGCCTGAGCTAGCATACGAAGCTGGCTAGCTTTACACAGTGCATTAGGGAAAGGATTG
This sequence comes from Coregonus clupeaformis, assembly GCF_020615455.1. NCBI lineage: Eukaryota > Metazoa > Chordata > Actinopteri > Salmoniformes > Salmonidae > Coregonus > Coregonus clupeaformis. The sequence goes on along the minus strand of NC_059211.1, from coordinate 63,246,351 downwards.
ACTTTTTCATCATTTTGTTTTTACGTTACAGTTTTATTCTACAATTGACTGAATTTATTTTTTCCCCTCATCAATCTACACACAATACATCATAATGACAAAGCAAAAGCTGATTTTTATCAATTTCAGCAAATGTATTAAAAATAAAAAAAAGAGGAAATATCATATTTACATAAGTATTCAGACCTTTTACTCAGTACTTTGTTGAAGCACCTTTGGCAGCGATTACAGCCTTGAGTCTTCTTGGGTATGACGCTACAAGCTTGGCACACTTGTATTTGGGGAGTTTCTCCCATTCTTCTCTGCAGATCCTCTCAAGCTCTGTCAGGTTGGATGGGGAGCGTTGCTGCACAGCTATTTTCAGGTCTCTCCAGAGATGTTTGATCAGGTTCAAGTCCGGGCTCTGGCTGGACCACTCAAGGACATTCAGAGACTTGTCCCGAAGCCACTCCTGCGTTGTCTTGTCTGTGTGCTTAGGGTCAATGTCCTGTTGGAAGGTGAACCTTCACCCAAGTCTGTGGTCCTGAGCGCTCTGGAGCAGGTTTTCATCAAGGATCTTCATCTTTCCCTCAATCCTGACTAGTCTCCCAGTCCCTGCCACTGAAAAACATCCCAACAGCATGATGCCGCCACTACCGTGCTTCACCGTAGGGATGGTGCCAGGTTTCCTCCAGACGTGACGCTTGAAATTCAGGCCAAAGAGTTCAATCTTGGTTTCATCAGACCATAGAATCTTGTTTCTCATGGTCTGAGAGTCCTTTAGGTGCCTTTTGGCAAGCTCCAAGCGTGCTGTCATGTGCCTTTTAGTGAGGAGTGGCTTCCGTCTGGCCACTCTACCATAACGGCCTGATTGGTGGAGTGCTGCAGAGATGGTTGTTCTTCTGGAAGGTTCTTCCATCTCCACAGAGGAACTCTGGAGCTCTGTCAGAGTGACCATCGGGTTCTTGGTCACCTCCCTGACCAATGCCCTTCTCCCCCGATTTCTCAGTTTGGCCGGGCGGCCAGCTCTAGGAAGAGTCTTGATGGTTCCAAACTTCTTCCATTTAAGAATGGTGGAGTCCACTGTGTTCTTGGGGACCTTCAATGCTGCAGAAAATGTTTGGTACCCTTCCCCAGATCTGTGCCTCGACACAATCCTGTATCGGAGCTCTACGGACAATTCCTTCAACCTCATGGCTTTGCTCTGACATGCACTGTCAACTGTTGGACCTTATATAGACAGGTGTGTGCCGTTCCAAATCATTGAATCAATTGAATTTACCACAGGTGGACTCCAATCAAGTGGTAGAAACATCTCAAGGATGATCAATGGAAACAGGATGCACCTGAGCTCAATTTCGAGTCTTATAGCAAAGGGTCTGAATACTTATGTAAATAAGTTATTTCTGTTTTTTGCAAAAATGTCTAAAAACCTGTTTTCACTTTGTCATTATGGGCTATTGTGTGTAGATTGATATGGAAAAACATTAATTTCAAACATTTTAGAATCAGTCTGTAACGTAACAAAATGTGGAAGTCAAGGGGTCTGAATACTTTCAGATTTTTATTTATTTTACCTTTATTTAACTAGGCAAGTCAGTTAAGAACAAATTCTTATTTACAATGACGGCCTACACCGGCCAAACCCGGACGAAGCTGGGCCAATTGTGCGCCGCCCTATGGGACTCCCAATCACGGCCGGTTGTGATACAGCCTGGAATCGAACCAGGTGGTCTGTAGTGACGCCTCAAGCTCTGAGACGCAGTGCCTTAGACCGCTGCGCCACTCGGGAGCAATCTATTCCCCAAGTTCATCAGTAGTTATCTTGAGCCTATTTGCAATGAGAATCACAGCGGGAAATGCAGAAGGATTTCCTTCTACTTCGCTAGGATCAGCTCATCCGAAATGTACGTTTCATATTGTCCTGTTTTTGGTATGTAGTGTGTGTTAACATGTCATATTCGCATCAAAGCACATTTTTATGTGATTGGGCGCTATTTAGGCCAATGGATCGGAGAAGTGATATAAACAGTGTCTGTCTCCTGACGTCAGTTTGGTCTCCAGCCTGTAAAATCATATAAACAGTGTCTGTCTCCTGACGTCAGTTTGGTCTCCAGCCTGTAAAATCATATAAACAGTGTCTGTCTCCTGACGTCAGTTTGGTCTCCAGCCTGTAAAATCATATAAACAGTGTCTGTCTCGTGACATGTCAGTTTGGTCTCCAGCCTGTAAAATCATATAAACAGTGTCTGTCTCCTGACGTCAGTTTGGTCTCCAGCCTGTAAAAATCATATAAACAGTGTCTGTCTCCTGACGTCAGTTTGGTCTCCAGCCTGTAACCTACACAAAAGGCCACATAGCAGGCAGGCCAAACACATTTTCATGATTTCTGGTAGATCGTTAAAAAAAAAAAAAATATCAACCAAAGCACGTTTTTGGACTCATTCAGCAGTTTGACCTACTTATGTAGAATACTGTTGGAAATTAATGTTGAAAGTTCCATTCATATTACTAAAACATAAGTAAATAAAATGATGCCGTTGTTGCTTCCTGTTGACAAGAGCTGTGTTCGAAAACTCATACTACCCGCAGTAACCGTACCATTTGTGACGTAAATGTAGTATATAGTATGCTTATTGGTCATAGTATGGCTATAGTTAGTATGCTAAAAGTTCCCGGATGTCGTACTACATTCGCCAAAATACGAACTATTCTTCAGGAAATGAGCACGGCTTCACATCGTTTTCAGACCTGAAGAAAAAAGTGCGGACAATATGCAGCCGAAGTCCAACGATAAAGCGGATACAAATTCGTTGCTTTAACTAATTATGACAAATGTTAAGAAAAGGCTGAGCAATGTAAGAAAGTAAGCACTTTTCAAATAAGTTACCTTACACGTTATGTTGGCTGACAATTTGTTAGCTAGGCTATCCTTACGAACCACATAACAATATCATTACAGCACAGAAAACTCCACCAGCCACCTCAAGGCACCACCCTCAGGTACTTCATAATCTGGTTGTTTTTCTCTCTCTCTCTCAGTTGTATCAATTACTATTATTGCTGTAGTACTTCTACATACAGTGGGGGAAAAAAGTATTTAGTCAGCCACCAATTGTGCAAGTTCTCCCACTTAAAAAGATGAGAGAGGCCTGTAATTTTCATCATAGGTACACGTCAACTATGACAGACAAATTGAGAAAAAAAATTCTCCATAAAATCACATTGTAGGATATTTTATGAATTTATTTGCAAATTATGGTAGAAAATAAGTATTTTTTACATATGCAAACCATGTTAATCAATGTGATTCTTATTTTATTTTATTTGTTATTTCTTTCAAATAACAGAAGACACCACCTGCTGTGCGGGGAGCATGATCCGCCTGCAAGCTCCCCTCAGGAGTGTAGATCCGAGGTGCCATGGGTGTGCTGTGACTTCTGCCAGCACTGGTTCCACTGCAGGTGTGTGCTGTGGGATCCAGAGGTAGCAGTGGAGCTGGATTTATATTGTGATTTTTTTGTGACAATGAAGGGATGGAGGTCGAGATTTTAATTGTTTGTTTTGTTTGTTTTCATATGAAATTATTAATTTGTAAAAAATATAATATATTTATTCAACCCATCTTGTGTATTTCTTCCTTTACTTTCCAAGTGCAACAAACTCCAACAGTGTTTTCATTGTTTATGTCACATTACTGAAATTAAAGTTTTATTTGATGTAAATAATTCATACTAATTTATATTTTAGTATTAAACTGTTATCTTCTTTCTCTAAACGTAATATTAATCTGTAAAACAAATGATGAGATGAGACATTATTTGGTTACAACACTGAAGAAGATGTTGTTGAAGAACCATTTTTTGAAGAGTCCACAGGAGGGCGCACTGGGTTACGCAATGAAAAGTTGACGGGCAAGTATATATATATATATTTATTTATTTTTTTACCGGAAGGCTAGCCAACTAGTCAACTATCTAGTAAACACTTCGGGTACGCGGTTGGTGTCTGGCAGTGACGAAAAGAGCAACGAATCATTTATCTGTTTACACAATGGAGTTGTTGGCCGTACTATTGGCTGCAGAGTGGGTGGAGGAGCTGTGGCCAGACAGGGTAGTTGTCACGGAATCAGCCGAGGCTGCTCCTCCTCCTTGCTCGGGCAGGCTTCGGCGTTCGTCGTCCCCCGGAGTACTAGCTGCCGCCGATCTATGTTTCTGTGTTTGACTTGTTTTGTCTTGATTGTGTACACCTGTTTCTTATTATGTTGTATTGTATTCCCTATTTAAACCCTCTGTCGTTCATTGTGTGTTGTGTGTGATTGTTTTTCGTCATTTTCGGCAGTTGCTAGTGTGCGGGTATTCCCCTCCCTGTTTGGAGGTTGTTTTGTATTCTGGTTACTTTGTTAGTAAAGTATCGTTTCCAGTAGCTCGGTGTCCTGCGTTTGACTTCGCCTACCGCATTCACGTCTCACTTTGACAGTAGTCATCTGCTCTGACACCTGTGCAGCACTGATTAGCTTTAAACTCATGTGTTTCTCAGAGCAGACAGGATGTATTGTATGATGTTTTGCTGTGCTTGTATAGGGTGAGACAGATGGGGATGCGTGTTATGTTCTTCTGGGTAACAGCTCATGTGGGGAGTAGAGGGGAATGAGGGACGTGGATATTATCGCCAAGCAGGCTCTTAAACATCCTAATGTTGAGATGGAATTGTCAATCAGTAAAGCAGAAGCCAAGGGGTGAATAAGAACAGTGGTTAAAAAATAAGTGGCAAGAGTTGTGGAACAAGGAGAGAAAGGGAAGACACCTGTATAAGATCCAGGAAAAGGTGGGGGCAGGGAGGTCCTCAGGCCGAGTGAGAAGGGAGGAAAGTGTAGTCACAAGGCGGAGACTGGGACACACAAGGCTCAATAGTACATTGAATCTGGTGGGGAAACATCCGACTGGGAGGTGTGATTATTGTCAATAGGAGATGGGAGACAGTGGAACATGTTCAACAGCTTCTACCCCCAAGCCATAAGACTCCTGAACAGCTAATCATGGCTACCCGGACTATTTGCACTGCCCCCCCCCCACCCCATCCTTTTTACGCTGCTGCTACTCTGTTAATTATTTATGCATAGTCACTTTAACTCTACCCACATGTACATATTACTTCAACTTCCTCAACTAGCCGGTGCCCCAGCACATTGACTCTGCACCGGTACCCCCCTGTATATATAGCCTCCCTACTGTTATTTTATTTTACTTCTGCTCTTTTTTTTCTCAACACTTTTTTTGTTGTTGTTTTATTTTTACTTTTTTGTTAAAAATAAATGCACTGTTGGTTAAGGGCTGTAAGTAAGCATTTCACTGTGATGTCTGCACCTGTTGTATTCGGCGCATGTGACCAATACAATTTGATTTGATTTGATTTATTTCAGTGCCAGAAATATATGTGAGAGAAAAGGAGTGATTGTTATTAGATTTGAGGAGTAATGGGGTTGAAGAGCCAGGATTAAGTGAACTGCTGGGGAAATCTTCAGAGGATGTAGTATTTCATTATGTATTTCGTTTCCTTAGGGAGACGAGATTATTGGGTAGGATTTTTGACTTTCACTGTCTCTGGTCCACACTCCAGTCCAGTTGGTGGCGGTAATGCACCTTAAAGTTGGTTGCCAACCGCCATATAAAATCCACAGAAGAAGAAGCAGTTGGTGTCTATTTTTTTAACAAAATTAAACGGATATATCTTGAAGTTGAACAAAATAGGAAGGTGGCCAATAACAGGGGACCATATGCCGATAATACCGAACGTATTGTTTTTGCAAAACCGCTTATCAAAAAGCTGAAAGTAGTAGTATTTCCACTGAAATGTCAAACATGCTAATTGCTAACCCGTTAGTTAACATTTTTACGAAACCAATAATCACAAAACATTGATGGCTTGATCACAAGATAACACTGTTGAAGGTAATATATTTCTTAAGCTGTTGAAAATGCTGATAATACGGGGTTCCACGCTAGTTGGCTACTAAGACATCAAACTTGCCAGTATATTAACTATATGCTAACTATCTAACTACCCAAAGGTTATTGACTTGATTATTCCCGTCATTCTTAGTTTAGCTTAGTGGTATAGTCGTCGTGCGTTCTTAATGGCCATTCGGTCGCTTTCATAAATTCGCTCTGGCTGTCTACTCCGATTTCAGAGCACCCTCGTCTCGTCTGAGTGTACCAGACCAGAGCGCAGAATAACTGATGAATCTACGAACGCTCAACACCAGTTGAATATGGCCGGTGTCAGTAAACGTGGTTAAAAACGCGTAATTAAATTGTTGCCAGCAGTTACACAGTTACAGTCACCAACGCTCTGGATAACATGAAAACTGCCTAACCAGCTCTGCTAGGGCGAGTAAAATGGTCAGAGTGAGATGTTCTCTAATTTGTGTCTGGAAGTAACTAGCCAAGTTAGCCAGTTAGCTTGGGTGCTTGACTGCCGTTGTGAGGTCAGAACGGATCAACGCTACTCCTCGACCAGAGCGTCCAGTGTCCGCTCTGAATTTACAAACGGACAATCTGACAACGCTATGAATTTACAAACGGACAATCTGACAACGCTCTGAATTTACAAACGGACAATCTGACAACGCTCTGAATTTACAAACGGACAATCTGACAACGCTCTGAATTTACAAACGGACAAACCAAACGTTTATAAAGGTAGAACTAGGTAATATCAGGTACACTGGACCAAACGTTTATAGAGGTAGACGTAGGGAACATAATATAATAATATGACATACTGTATGTTGCAGATTCATTCATACATGTACACTGGACCAAACGTTTATGCCTCGCCATCACTCAGCTTTGAATTTAATTGAATTATTTGGGTAAAAACCTATACAACAATATGTCATGTATTCCCAGAGGATGGCACATAAAAGTATTAATTAAAGTGTGTAAAGGAAACAGCTTGTGATTTTAAGAAGTGGTCCTCTTTAGCTCAATTGGTAGAGCATGGCGCTTGTAACGCCAGGGTAGTGGGTTTGATCCCCGGGACCACCCATACGTAAAAATGTATGCACACATGACTGTAAGTCGCTTTGGATAAAAGCGTCTGCTAAATGGCATATTATTATTATTATTATTATTATTATTATAAGAAAATGGAGTACCAGTTCATCACAGACAGTAGTTGATAGCACGCAACCAGAGCGTCTAACGACATCGTTTTAGATACCTTCTGGCCTGTTTGGAAAGCATATTTGCTCATTTTAAATGGGTCGAATCTATTTATTACTTTGTTTGGTTGAATAGTGAATATTTTTCCTCAGCTGCATTACCCACTCCAGTCAGCAGACGGCGATGTTTGTATTTTAGGTCGGGGATGCTGTGTGACGTGTAAACCAGTGGACGGACGGTACGCTTCTTTGTTCAAAACAATCCTGAAAAGGATGATCTTTGGCAGCTTGCTAAACATAGTCGATTTCGAGACACATTCTGTGTATATTAGACATTGGTTTTTAAAACACACGTATGTCTACGTGTTAACCCGTTTTAATTTCACATATTTAGTTAGCTAGCTAACATCCTCAAGCATGAGCGCACTAAGCTACTCCCCCCCTTCTAAAGAAGAGGAGGTCTGCTGCACGGTGAAAGAAGCTCTGGGGCTGAACATTGTCGTAAAAGAAGAAGAGGAGGATATTAGAGTGAAAAGACACGGGGGTGAGGAAGAGGATGCAGTTTTTGGAGTGAAAGAAGAAGAAGAGGAGGAGAAGGAGGCTGTCACAGCCAAAGAAGAGAAGGAAGAAGCTTTCAGAATGATGAAGGAGGAAGAGGAGGCTATCACATTGAAAGAAGAAGAGGATGTTATAGTGAAAGTAGAGGCAGAACCTTTTAGAGTGAAAGAGGAAGAGGACGGTATCTCAATAAAAGAGGAAGATGTCTTGGGAGTGAAGGAGGAGGAGGAGACAGAGACTGAAGATCTGATTGACACCAGTAAGTACGATATTAAAAACGGGCACAAACTCTGTTTGCAGTTGTTGAACCAAAATGTGGTTTTAAAGGGGCAGACATTCTACTGAGGTTCTACACATACCATGATATCAAACTTAACCTTTTATATTTTTCAGTGATGAAGACATGGATGTCTCATCAAATCAAATCAAAATGCATTGGTCACATACAAATATTTAGCAGATGTTATTGCGGGTGTAGCGAAATGCTTGAGCTCCAACAGTGCAGTAGTATCTAACAATTAAAAAAAAAACGTTCTGGGCTAATAATGTAAGAAGTAACACATAAAAAAACTAAAAAAAATACTGCAATGTTGCTTAGGAACTAAAAGCAGAGCTTCTATGTTTGTCAGCGCCATCTTCCTGTGGGGTGGGGTCTGCAAAATGGGTCAACTTCGAGCGTCTCTATCACTGAATATTTTGGCATTCGGGTCCAAAAAGTTACTTTCTGACCGCTTCTACCATGGGCAAACGTTTGGAAGGTTTCGTTCAAATCTAAAGGGGTGCAGTCAGAAAGAGGTTGAATTCATATGGAACGACCCAATTGTTTAACCTAGTAGCCTACAAAAATAACAAAAATGTATACTTAAAATGTTTCCTGTACTGACTTGGGTATTCACTAGGGTTGGGCGGTATCCAGATTTTCATATCTTCATACCGTTCTTCTCTCAACCTGGGATTTATGGTATTACTGGCTTAGTACTCAAGGGGGCGCCAGAAAACGCAAAGAATACCATTGAGTGTCTGTTACCAGAATGCTAACAAAATTAGCACAAGTAATAGCGAATTTCAATGGAGGTTGCTAGCTAAATTAGCTAACGAACGAAAATAAACAAATTGCAAAGACAGGCAAATCCACCTCATAAAGTTATACATAGGTAGGTAGGAGCTACCGAATGGCGTTTTTGGTGAGTTTGGACATTTACAAGTGAAGATGAACGAGAGGCATTGTGCAAATTAACAAAGTTTTGAGGCATGCTTCTCTGAAGGAAGAACAGTACTGGCTCTGAAGCAGCATGTGTACATTTACATTTACATTTACGTCATTTAGCAGACGCTCTTATCCAGAGCGACTTACAAATTGGTGCATTCACCTTATAGCCAGTGGGATAACCACTTTACAATATGTTTTTTTTTTTGGGTGGGGTAAGGGGGGGGGGTGGTAGAAGGATTACTTTATCCTATCCCAGGTATTCCTTAAAGTGGTGGGGTTTCAAGTGTCTCCGGAAGGTGGTGAGTGACTCCGCCGTCCTGGCGTCGTGAGGGAGCTTGTTCCACCATTGGGGTGCCAGAGCAGCGAACAGTTTTGACTGGGCTGAGCGGGAACTGTGCTTCCGCAGAGGTAGGGGGGCCAGCAGGCCAGAGGTGGATGAACGCAATGCCCTCGTTTGGGTGTAGGGACTGATCAGAGCCTGAAGGTACGGAGGTGCCGTTCCCCTCACAGCTCCGTAGGCAAGCACCATGGTCTTGTAGCAGATGCGAGCTTCAACTGGAAGCCAGTGGAGTGTGCGGAGGAGCGGGGTGACGTGAGAGAACTTGGGAAGGTTGAACACCAGAAGGGCTGCAGCGTTCTGGATGAGTTGTAGGGGTTTAATGGCACAGGCAGGGAGCCCAGTCAACAGCGAGTTGCAGTAATCCAGACGGGAGATTCCTGTGTAAGGCAGGGTCGTACTCTCCGAATGTTGTAGAGCATGAACCTACAGGATCGGGTCACCGCCTTGATGTTAGCGGAGAACGACAGGGTGTTGTCCAGGGTCACGCCAAGGCTTTTTGCACTCTGGGAGGAGGACACAACGGAGTTGTCAACCGTGATGGCGAGATCATGGAACGGGCAGTCCTTCCCCGGGAGGAAGAGCAGCTCCGTCTTGCCGAGGTTCAGCTTGAGGTGGTGATCCGTCATCCACACTGATATGTCTGCCAGACATGCAGAGATGCGATTCGCCACCTGGTTATCAGAAGGGGGAAAGGAGAAGATTATTTAATTTTTTATTTATTTTAATATGCCATTTAGCAGACGCTTTTATCCAAAGCGACTTACAGTCATGCGTGCATACATTTTTTTTTGTGTATGGGTGGTCCCGGGGATCGAACCCACTACCTTGGCGTTACAAGCGCCGTGCTCAACCAGCTGAGCTACAGAGGACCACGTGTGTGTCGGATTAGTTGTGTGTCGTCTGCGTAGCAATGATAGGAGAGGCCATGTGAGGATATGACAGAGCCAAGTGACTTGGTGTATAGCGAGAATAGGAGAGGGCCTAGAACTGAGCCCTGGGGGACACCAGTGGTGAGAGCGCGTGGTGCGGAGACAGATTCTCGCCACGCCACTTGGTAGGAGCAACCTGTCAGGTAGGATGCAATCCAAGAGTGAGCCGCGCCGGAGATGCCCAACTCGGAGAGGGTGGAGAGGAGGATCTGATGGTTCACAGTATCAAAGGCAGCAGATAGGTCAAGAAGGACAAGAGCAGAGGAGAGAGAGAGTTAGCTTTAGCAGTGCGGAGAGCCTCCGTGACACAGAGAAGAGCAGTCTCAGTTGAATGACCAGTCTTGAAACCTGACTGGTTTGGATCAAGAAGGTCATTCTGAGAGAGATAGCAAGAGAGTTGGCTAAAGACGGCACGCTCAAGAGTTTTGGAGAGAAAAGAAAGAAGGGATACTGGTCTGTAGTTGTTGACATCGGAGGGATCGAGTGTAGGTTTTTTTGAGAAGGGGTGCAACTCTCGCTCTCGAAGACGGAAGGGACATAGCCAGCGGTCAAGGATGAGTTGATGAGCGAGGTGAGGTAAGGGAGAAGGTCTCCGGAAATGGTCTGGAGAAGAGAGGAGGGGATAGGGTCAAGCGGGCAGGTTGTTGGGCGGCCGGCCGTCACAAGTCGCAAGATTTCATCTGGAGAGAGAGGGGAGAAAGAAGTCAAAGCATAGGGTAGGGCAGTGTGAGCAGGACCAGCGGTGTCATTTGACTTAACAAACGAGGATCGGATGTCATCAACATTCTTTTCAAAATGGTTGACGAAGTCATCCTCAGAGAGGGAGGAGGGGGGTGGGGAGGAGGATTCAGCAGGGAGGAGAAGATGACAAAGAGCTTCTTAGGGTTAGAGGGCACTAGGGCAACAGGCCTGCCTGCTCTGCTCTGAGAAGACGGGGGAGGAGCAGAGAGGAGAAAAAGAAAGCAGCTGGACAGAGAACTCATCCAAAGGGCTTTTGACTTCTCAAACACGGCAGAAAGCTTACACAATATGACTCCCCGTCACCTTAATAATACAGTAACGTACTTAGATAACTAGCAAGTCAAACTTAGGGGTTGCGTTAACGCAGAATTCTTCATTTTTCACACAGGAAAAAAAGAGAACGCATAAGAAATCTCTTGCCGCGTTTTGTAAACAAAATGTAATTTCAAAATGTAATTCTGTAAACACAGATCTAAAATGCTTCTTATTGTAATTTCAGCATCAGACTAATGTTGTGCTTCAGCTGCAGTTCTCCACTCAGATGAGAATTCAGGAACGGCCGTTCTATCAGCAGACACCTTTCTATCAGCAGACACCTTTCTGGCGCTCTGACTGATTTCTAGCTACTTTTCTCCAGTACTTTCCTTGGTGTAGCTAGCCTACTTTTCTCAGTAAAATGCAAGATTATCTTTAAGCAAAACATTAGGAGATGTAGCTGGCTACATTCTTTCTATGATAAACATTTAGAAATATAATGGCCATGCATCGTTTTTGCAAAAAAATGACCTTGCTTTTTCCATTGTAAGATATTTTACTTGTGTGGCTGCCAGCTAAATAGCGTTGCACTTCTGTTGTCGTCTGACGAAAATGAAGCTATTTTCTGCCGAATGTGTTGCACTAATGTATTTTCTGTGAAGGAAAACTATAGTTGCACGTCCCTGATCACTCTGTTGAAACAAAACAAAAAAACACTGTTGACTTTCAGTATAAAACGGGACTCCTGTCAACACACAGCTGGACCCAATGGACTCACCTGGACTCACCTGGACTCACCTGCTCCCACTTTCTCCTGTTGTACCATTTACAAACAAACACGTGACTGGCTCAACTGTTCTGGGGAACTACGGACAGCTTCATAATGTAAAATAATGTGTCAGGTGAAATGAAGAACGCAACCTGCTTTATCTCCTAACATATTGCACAAGTTGACTGCAGGTATTTACCTAAAAAGTAGCTACAAATATTAAAATGTATAAAAAAAACTCAAATAAATAGTTTTGACGGTATTGATGGTACTGTAGAGATTGATGCAAAGAGTGGGGGCTACTAACAAAATGGGGTTGGTACATGCATTGGTACATGAATTTTGGGACTTTTAAATTAATGATATATGGCCTAGCTATTGATTCTTGGAGAATATAACTTCTAAATGCCCAATGACCTAAGTTCAATTGTCGTACCCCATCAGAACCCGAAATATAAGTTTGTTTTACGTCATTGTTTGCAAACAATGTAGGCCTAATTGTAAACAAAGACTTATAAACTCAAAACATGGTTAAAACTATAGTGTTGATCTCATGCATCCATAGCTCTGTATATGAATTTCTCCAACCACATACCTCAGCTATATACCAAAACAGTGGCAGAGTGGCTGCTTTGTTGTTGTTTGAACTGCAGATTGCCCTTTATGTGTTGTAGCTTACCAAATAACAGTAATGTACACTTAAAATGTATCCTATACTGACTAGTCTATTTATCCATTAGGTCTAATAAATGTATCCTATACTGACTAGTCTATTTATCCATTAGGTCTAATAAATGTATCCTATATTGACTAGTCTATTTATCCATTAGGTCTAATAAATGTATCCTATACTGACTAGTCTATTTATCTATTAGGTCTAATAAATGTATCCTATACTGACTAGTCTATTTATCCATTAGGTCTAATAAATGTATCCTATACTGACTAGTCTATTTATCCATTAGGTCTAATAAATGTATCCTATACTGACTAGTCTATTTATCCATTAGGGTTAATACATGTATCCTATACTGACTAGTCCTATGGTTGCGGATGGTGCAGTTACTGTACCAGGCGGTGCCCAACAGGATGCTCTCAATGGTGCATCTGTAGAAGTTTCTGAGGCTCTTAGGGGCCATGCCGAATTTCTTCAGCCTCCTGAGGTTGAAGAGGCCCTGTTGCGCCTTCTTCACCACACTGTCTGTGTGGGTGGACCATTTCAGATTGTCAGTGATGTGTACGCTGAGGAACTTAGGTCTAATAAATGTATCCTATACTGACTAGTCTTTGTCTATCAGTCGCTGTGGATGGAGTGGAACATTTTAAATATAAAATCAAATCAAATCAAATTTTATTGGTCACATGCGCCGAATACAACAGGTGCAGACATTACAGTGAAATGCTTACTTACAGCCCTTAACCAACAGTGCATTTATTTTAAACAAAAAAAGTAAGAATAAAACAACAACAAAAAAAGTGTTGAGAAAAAAAGAGCAGAAGTAAAATAAAGTGACAGTAGGGAGGCTATATATACAGTAAAATAAAGTGACAGTAGGGAGGCTATATATACAGGGGGTACCGTTGCAGAGTCAATGTGCGGGGGCACCGGCTAGTTGAGGTAGTTGAGGTAATATGTACATGTGGGTAGAGTTAAAGTGACTATGCATAAATACTTAACAGAGTAGCAGCAGCGTAAAAAGGGATGGGGTGGGGGGGCAGTGCAAATAGTCCGGGTAGCCATGATTAGCTGTTCAGGAGTCTTATGGCTTGGGGGTAGAAGCTGTTGAGAAGTCTTTTGGACCTAGACTTGGCACTCCGGTACCGCTTGCCGTGCGGTAGCAGAGAGAACAGTCTATGACTAGGGTGGCTGGAGTCTTTGACAATTTTGAGGGCCTTCCTCTGACACCGCCTGGTATAGAGGTCCTGGATGGCAGGGGAGCTTTGCCCCAGTGATGTACTGGGCCGTACGCACTACCCTCTGTAGTGCCTTGCGGTCAGAGGCCAAGCAGTTGCCATACCAGGCGGTGATGCAACCAGTCAGGATGCTCTCGATGGTGCAGCTGTAGAATTTTTTGAGGATCTGAGGACCCATGCCAAATCTTTTTAGTCTCCTGAGGGGGAATAGGCTTTGTCGTGCCCTCTTCACGACTGTCTTGGTGTGTTTGGACCATGATAGTTCGTTGGTGATGTGGACACCAAGGAACTTGAAGCTCTCAACCTGTTCCACTACAGCCCCGTCGATGAGAATGGGGGCGTGCTCAGTCCTCTTTTTTATCCTGTAGTCCACAATCATCTCCTTTGTCTTGGTCACGTTGAGGAAGAGGTTGTTGTCCTGGCACCACACGGCCAGATCTCTGACCTCCTCCCTATAGGCTGTCTCATCGTTGTCGGTGATCAGGCCTACCACTGTTGTGTCGTCGGCAAACTTAATGATGGTGTTGGAGTCGTGCCTGGCCATGCAGTCATGGGTGAACAGAGAGTACAGGAGGGGACTGAGCACGCACCCCTGAGGGGCCCCCGTGTTGAGGATCAGTGTGGCAGATGTGTTGTTTCCTACCCTTACCACCTGGGGGCGGCCCGTCAGGAAGTCCAGGATCCAGTTGCAGAGGGAGGTGTTTAGTCCCAGGATCCTTAGCTTAGTGATGAGCTTAGAGGGCACTATGTTGTTGAATGCTGAGCTGTAGTCAATGAATAGCATTCTCAGGTAGGTGTTCCTCTTGTCCAGGTGGGAAAGGGCAGTGTGGAGTGCGATAGAGATTGCATCATCTGTGGATCTGTTGGGGCGGTATGCAAATTGGAGTGGGTCTAGGGTTTCTGGGATTATGCTGTTGATGTGAGCCATGACCAGTCTTTCAAAGCACTTCATGGCTACAGACGTCAGTGCTACGGGTCGGTAGTCATTTAGGCAGGTTATCTTAGAGTTCTTGGGCACGGGGACTATGGTGGTCTGCTTGAAACATGTTGGTATTACAGACTCAGTCAGGGACATGTTGAAAATGTCAGTGAAGACACTTGCCAGTTGGTCAGCACATGCTCGGAGTACACGTCCTGGTAATCCGTCTGGCCCTGCGGCCTTGTGAATGTTGACCTGCTTAAAAGTCTTACTCACATCGGCTACGGAGAGCGTGATAACATAGTCATCCGGAACAGCTGGTGCTCTCATGCATGCTTCAGTGTTGCTTGCCTCGAAGCGAGCATAGAAGTGGTTTAGCTCGTCTGGTAGGCTTGTGTCACTGGGCAGCTCGCGGCTGTGCTTCCCTTTGTAGTCTGTAATAGTTTTCAAGCTCTGCCACATCCGACGAGCGTCAGAGCCAGTGTAGTATGATTCAATCTTAGACCTGTATTGACTCTTTGCCTGTTTGATGGTTCGTCGGAGGTCATAGCGGGATTTCTTATAAGCGTCCGGGTTAGAGTCCCGTTCCTTGAAAGCGGCAGCTCTACCCTTTAGCTCAGTGCGGATGTTTCCTGTAATCCATGGCTTCTGGTTGGGGTATGTACGTACGGTCACTGTGGGGACGACATCATCGATGCACTTATTGATGAAGCCAGTGACTGATGTGGTGTACTCCTCAATGCTGTCTGAAGAATCCCGGAACATGTTCCAGTCTGTGCTAGCAAAACAGTCCTGTAGCTTAGCATCTGCGTCATCTGACCACTTTCTTATTAACCGAATCACTGGTGCTTCCTGCTTCAGTTTTTGCTTATAAGCAGGAATCAGGAGGATAGAGTTATGGTCAGATTTGCCAAATGGAGGGCGAGGGAGAGCTTTGTATGCGTCTCTGTGTGTGGAGTAAAGGTGGTCTAGAGTTTTTTTCCCTCTGGTTGCACATTTAACATGCTGGTAGAAATTAGGTAGAACGGATTTAAGTTTCCCTGCATTAAAGTCCCCGGCCACTAGGAGCGCTGCATCTGGATGAGCGTTTTCCTGTTGATTAATGGCCTTGTACAACTCATTCAGTGCAATCTTAATGCCAGCATTGGTTTGTGGTGGTAAATAGACAGCTATGAAAAATATAGATGAAAACTCTCTTGGTAAATAGTGTGGTCTACAGCTTATCATAAGATACTCTACCTCAGGCGAGCAAAACCTCGAGACTTCCTTAGTATTTGATTTTGTGCACCAGCTGTTGTTTACAAATATACAGAGACCGCCACCCCTTGTCTTACCAGAGTCAGACGTTCTGTCCTGCCGATGTAGCGTATAGCCTGCTAGCTGAATGTTATCATTGTTGTCGTTCAGCCACGACTCCGTGAAACATAAGATATTACAGTTTTTAATGTCCCGTTGGTAGGATAACCGTAATCTTAAATCGTCCATTTTATTCTCAAAAGATTGAACGTTGGCTAATAGGATTGATGGGAGAGGCAGTTTACTCGCTCGCCGTCGGATCCTTACAAGGCACCCGGATCTGCGTCCGCGATATCTCTGTCTCTTCCTCACGCGGATGACGGGGATCTGGGCCTTGTCGGGTGTCTGTAGGATATCCTTCGCGACCGCCTCGTTGAAGAAAAAATCTTCGTCCAATGCGAGGTGAGTAATCGCTGTCCTGATATCCAGAAGCTCTTTTTGGTTGTAAGAGACGATGGCAGAAACATTATGTACAAAATAAATTACAAATAACGCGGAAAAACACACATAATAGTACAATTGGTTAGAGGGCTGTAAAACGGCAGCCATCTTCTCCGGCGCTGTTCTCTAGACCGCTGGATGGAGTGGAACATTAAATATAGAGTCCTGGACAGAGTCTTCTCCATCAGTCGCTGTGGATGGAGTGGAACATTAAATATAGAGTCCTGGACAGAGTCTTGTCCATCAGTTGCTGTGGATGGAGTGGAACATTAAATATAGAGTCCTGGACAGAGTCTTGTCCGTCAGTCGCTGTGGATGGAGCGGAACATTCAATATAGAGTCCTGGACAGAGTCTTGTCCAACAGTCGCTGTGGATGGAGTGGAACATTAAATATAGAGTCCTGGACAGAGTCTTGTCCATCTGTCGCTGTGGATGGAGTGGAACAGAGACACAGCTCCTTGATATGTTGCCTTAGATCCTCTTCAGGTAGCCTCTTCAGGTTAAGAGTGTTGGGCTAGTAACCGAAAGGTTACTAGGTGAAAGATCTGTCAATGTGCCCTTGAGCAAGGCACTTAACCCTAATTGCTCTGGATAAGAGTATCTGCTAAATGACAAAAAAATTAACAATTTCAATATAATTGTTTTCCGTTCACACTAGTTTCATTTCTACGTACTAAAACAGGGGTAGTGGTCCTAGAACAGAGGTCACCGGGTCAAAGGTCAATCAGCTAAAAACCTGCCATTCTATGAAAGCAAGATTAGATTTGAGGTTTTAGAGTTTTATTATTTTTATTATTGCGGCCACCAAGTAGAAACTAAACAAATGAAAACTGGCCTCAGGTCAGTAGTTACTTACTGGTCTGGATTAAACCTCATAGGAAGACAGTTTTATCATGTGGAGGTTTCATTCAGGTCTCTGTAACTAAATACTCTGTCTTTGGCAGGAGAGAGACCAGACTCTCACTCTGACAGCGGGAAGAGTCCTTCAGTGGAACCAGACCCAGAGACGCCCAAACCAGCAAGACAACACCACTGCTCCCTCTGTGGAAAGAGTTTTTGGTGGTTAGGGCACCTTAGGCACCATAAGAGAACGCACACAGGGGAGAAGCCATACCACTGCTCCCAGTGTGGAAAGAGATTTACTATGTTAGGGAACCTGAAACAGCATGAGAGGACACACACTGCAGAAAGGCCTTTCAAATGTTCCAAGTGTGGAAAGAGTTTTACATGGTTAAGGTACCTGAATAAGCATGAAAAAATACACCTAGTAGGGAGGAAGACCTGCCAATGCTCCCAGTGTGGAAAGAGATTTACTACTCTAGGGTACCTGGAAACACACAAGAGAATACACTCCGGAGAGAAGCCTTACCAATGCTCCAAATGTGGAATGACTTGTAACCAGTTAGGGAACCTGAAATCACATGAGAGAATACACACTGGAGAAAAACCCTTCCAATGCTCCCAGTGTGGCAAGAGATTTACTGGTTCAAGGAACCTGAAATTGCATGAGAGAATACATATAAATAAACATACAAATACACAGGAGGGGAAGAAGGAGGAGAAGACATACCACTGCTCTCATTGTGGAAAGACATTTTCCCGGTCAGAGGACCTGAAATCACATGAGAGAATAGAGAGGCTGTGTTCTGACTTGTGTTTTTGACTGGGAATTTGTGTTTTTCTTCAAGCCACATGAAATCATATTGTACGATGAATACAACTAACATTAGGAACACCTTCCTAATATTGAGTTGCACCCCCTCCCCCCCCCCCCATTTTGCCCTCAGAACAGACTCAATTCATCGGGGCATGGACTACAAGGTGTTGAAAGCGTTCCACAGGGATGCTGGCCCAATGTCGACTCCAACGCTTTCCCACAGTTGTGTCAAGTTGGCTGGATGTCCTTTGGGTAGTGGACCATTCTTGATACACACGGGAAACTGTTTAACGTGAAAAACCCAGCAGTGTTGCAGTTCTTGACACAAACCGGTGCGCCTGGCACCTACTACCATACCCCGTTCAAAGGCACTTCAATATTTGGTCTTGCCCATTCACCCTCTGAATGGCACACATACATAATCCATGTCTCAATTGTCTCAAGGTTTAAAAACATTTCTTTAACCTGTCTCCTCCCCTTCATCTACGCTGATTGAAGTGGATTTAACAGGTGACATCAATAATGGATCATAGCTTTCACCTGGATTCACCTGGTCAGTCTATGTAATGGAAAGAGCAGGTGTTCTTAATGTTTTGTATACTCAGTGTATATATGAAAGCTTGCAAAAAAAAAGGCATTTTTTAAAATTTAATTTGAGCTCAAATCAGAATGTATTTTGTTTTAATTATTAACTTTGATCTGATACATGTATAAAGCCTCAGATATTGCTTGTTATATGATTTGGATATTTTAAAATATAAAGTATTCAATAGATTAATATAATTTGCATTTCTTGATTCTATAATTGAATTTAGTCGTTTTCTTTCATTCAGTAAATGTGTTGATGTGTAAGAGTATTTCGTGTGTAACGCGTCTGCTTGCTTAGCGAGTACCGTGCCACTTCCTCCTGATCTGGCTCACACCCAGGATCAAACCCAGGACCTCTCTGCATTGATAGCACACGTGACCGCCCTCCTGAATCGTCTTACCAGTCGGCGCCACCGGAAAGCTAGCAATTATTTGGCGCAAGTGGGGACAGTTCAGGCTGAGGAGTGAGTTTCACACGTGTGCTCCATATTGCAAAGAAAATGTATTGGAAATGTATAAAATTATAAATGCTTATTAATGCATGGAAATGCTTTTATGGTTATTGTAAATTTGTGACACCTGGTGGACACCTGTGGTTTACCCTTAGAATAGCATAGACCCCTCAAACTCAACTCTGGACCTCCAAGCCAGTTCCACTGCATTTTTTTCATTGTTCCCCTCTAATCAGGGACTGATTTAGACCTGGGACACCAGGTGGGTGCAATTAATTATGGGTAAGATGGGGTCCGTAGCAGGACAATTCACCATAATGTCAAAGTGAGATTTGTTATACAAATTAATTAAAAAATGAAAAGCTGAAAAATCTTGAGTCAATAAGTATTCAACCCCTTTGTTATGGCAAGCCTAAATAAGTTCAGGAGTAAACATTTGCCTAACAAGTAACATAATAAAGTTGCATGGACTCACTGTGTGCATTTTTTTGAATGACTATCTCATCTCTTTACCCCACACATACAATTATCTGTCAGGTCCCTCAGTCGAGCAGTGAATTTCAAACACAGATTCAACAACAAAGACCAGGGAGGTTTTCCAATGCCTCGCAAAGAAGATCATTTGTTGGTAGATGGGTAAAAATTGAAAAAGCAGACATTGAATATCCCTTTTGAGCATGGTGAAGTTATTCATTACACTTTGGATGGTGTATCCAGTCACTACAAAGAAACAGGTCTCCTTCCTAACTCAGTTGCCGGAGAGGAAGGAAACCGGTCCGGGATTTCACCATGAGGCCAATGGTGACATTAAAACAGTTACAGAGTTTTAATGGCTGTGATAGTAGAAAACTGAGGGTGGATCAACAACATTGTAGTTACTCCACAATACTAACCTAAATGACAGAGTGAAAAGAAGGAAGCCTGTACAGAATAACAGATGCGGGACCGGTGACAGAGCTAGAGCTTGACTTCCTGTTTACGAGTGAGACTTTACGACTACATTTCCTTCAGTCAAACAAACGGCTCATATTGTAGCGGTTTGTCAGACCATGAGACGTCCCCCGAAAATTAGTCTTCTCACAAAATCGACTAGCATCCGAACGGGTTTGGCCTACAACCCCCCTCTGTGGAAAGATGAAACTCTCACGAACACCACGGTGTTCTCCGTTTTTCGCTGATCCTCACAAGCCACTTGGGACTGAAGTCAGTACAGCCGATCTGCCAACTTCTGTCTGTAGCATCCGAACAGTTTGGGGCTACACACTAATATGACCCCTCTGTGGAAAGGTGGCCTTTACACCTCGTCCAGGCCTCACGAGACTCGTCTGAAGGTCCCTGGTACCAGTTGAAAAAATTAGCGGAAGTATATATTTTAGTGCCAAAAAATTTGGGGTTAAATACATGTCCCCCCCAAAAAAATACAAATAAATTCCTGATCTTTCTTATATCTCTCAGACATTGTTCTGATAACAACAATGATAAGTTGTCATTAAAACCATTCACTACCTCATGAATGTTCCCATCAGTATTTTTCCACCATGTCAGAGAATCCACAGGTGATGATTGTAAAAAGGATTTGATTAATGCAACATATTTTTTTTCTGAAAAATAAATACATTAAATTAATATTTATTAACTGTGTTAGCCACCAGTGGACGCCCATTATATATAGTACCAGTCAAACGTTTTAGAACACCTACTCATTCCAGGGTTTTTCGTTATTTTTACTATTTTCTACATTGTATTATAAGAGTGAAGACATCAAAACTATGAAATAACACATATGGAATCATGTAGTAACCAAAAAGTGTTAAACAAATCAAAATATATTAAAAAATAAAGAAAAAACGTTGAATGAGTAGGTGTTCTAAAACCTTTGACTGGTATTGTACATCTGCATAGTTGTATTGTTACACCATGTAGGAGCAGTATAGACCTAGTCTGTTCATTATATACATCTACATGATGTATTGTTACACCATGTAGGACCAGTATAGACCTAGTCTGTTCATTATATACATCTACATGATGTATTGTTACACCATGTAGGACCAGTATAGACCTAGTCTGTTCATTATATACGTCTACATGATGTATTGTTACACCATGTAGGAGCAGTATAGACCTAGTCTGTTCATTATATACATCTACATGATGTATTGTTACACCATGTAGGAGCAGTATAGACCTAGTCTGTTCATTATATACATCTATATGATGTATTGTTACACCATGTAGGAGCAGTATAGACCTAGTCTGTTCATTATATACATCTACATGATGTATTGTTACACCATGTAGGAGCAGTATAGACCTAGTCTGTTCATTATATACGTCTACATGATGTATTGTTACACCATGTAGGAGCAGTATAGACCTAGTCTGTTCATTATATACGTCTACATGATGTATTGTTACACCATGTAGGACCAGTATAGACCTAGTCTGTTCATTATATACGTCTACATGATGTATTGTTACACCATGTAGGAGCAGTATAGATCTAGTCTGTTCATTATATACGTCTACATGATGTATTGTTACACCATGTAGGAGCAGTATAGACCTAGTCTGTTCATTATATACATCTATATTATGTATTGTTACACCATGTAGGAGCAGTATAGACCTAGTCTGTTCATTATATACATCTATATGATGTATTGTTACACCATGTAGGAGCAGTATAGACCTAGTCTGTTCATTATATACATCTACATGATGTATTGTTACACCATGTAGGAGCAGTATAGACCTAGTCTGTTCATTATATACATCTATATGATGTATTGTTACACCATGTAGGAGCAGTATAGACCTAGTCTGTTCATTATATACATCTATATGATGTATTGTTACACCATGTAGGAGCAGTATAGACCTAGTCTGTTCATTATATACATCTACATGATGTATTGTTACACCATGTAGGAGCAGTGTAGACCTAGTCTGTTCATTATATACATCTATATGATGTATTGTTACACCATGTAGGAGCAGTATAGACCTAGCTGCTTATTGTGATATTATCCGTTTGTTTGACTGATTTCCTGAATGCAGATGTGCAGTAGTATAGTAAGTTTTACATTCTCAATCATTAAACATCTGCACTGATTAACACGTGCGTGTCTTTCTAGGTTTCCATATAATATGATTATTTATTGATATGAATAACAAAATAACTTTTTGTCTGAAAAGAAAAGAAAACATTTAACCAGCTGCGCTACCCACTCCAGTCAGTAGATGGCGATGTGCGTATTTCAGGCGATGCTGCCAGAGTGTGACGTGTTATCTAGTGGACGGATTCTTTTTCAACAACAACAACAACAACTCGGTAGCCAACATAGCTGAAACATTGGAGGTCTTTAGACGCTTTCAGTGATTTTTAGCACTGTGTTTTAAACACACTTCAGTCGTATCCACTAGTTACCCCATTTAATAGCATATTTACGTTTTTGTTGTAATTCGTCAGCTAGCTGGCTGGTTTAAGTTAGCAATAGCCCAGCTAGCGAACATCCCCGACCATGAGCTCACTAAGCTACTCTCCTCCTGCTAAAGAAGAGGAGGTCTGCTGGACGGAGAAAGAAGCTCTAGTGAAAGAGGAGGAGGAAGAGGAGGGTGTCACAGTAAAACAAGAAGTAGAGGTTGAGGCTGTTACAGTGAAAGAAGAAGAGAAAGACGTTACAGTGAAAGAAGAAGAGAAAGATTTTATGGTGAAAGAAGAGGAAGAAGCTTTCAGAGTGAAAGAGGAGGAGGATGTTGGTGTGAAAGAAGACGAGGATGAGCAGGATACAGTTTTTGTAGTGAAGGAGGAAGAAGAGGAGGACATTTTTGGACTGAATGAGAAGGGGGAGATTACTGTCACATTAGAGGAAGAAGAGGAGACTGGAGATCCGATTAACACCAGTAAGTAGTACAAACTCTGCAGTTGTTGACCTAATATGTGGGGTTTTAAAAATAAATGTTGCTGAAGTTCTACACTTGAATATGTTGTTCTGTACTTTAGGAATTGTTAACGGTCGACTTTGGGCAAAAACACAAAAATAGCAGCTTTAAACTGTTACAATGGATCAATGCACCTTCATACCAGGTCTTTACTGGACACTGCAGCTGTTTCTGTAACTCCTGCTGTTGTGTCTTTAAGTCATCCACCCGCTGCATAATGTCCGTGTCCAAAGGAACAGCTGTCTTCCCTCTTCAGACCAATGGAGCCATTGGGCCATGACAACGGGGCATGACAACAGGTCTCAGGAGCTCATCACGGTATCTCTGTGCGTTCAAATTGCCATCGATAAAATGCAATTGTGTTTGTTGTCCGTAGCTTATGCCTGCCCATACCATAACCCCACCGCCACCATGGGGCACTCTGTTCACAACGTTTACATTAGCAAACCGCTCGCCCACACGACACCGTAGATGCAGTCTGCCATCTGCCCGGTACAGTTGTAACCGTGATTCATCCGTGAAAAGCACACTTCTCCAGTGTGCCAGTGGCCATCAAAGGTGAGCATTTGCCCACTGAAGTCGGTTAAGACGCCGAACTGCAGTTAGGTCAAGACCCTGGTGAGGATGACGAGCACGCAGATGAGCTTCCCTGTGACGATTTCTGACAGTTTGTGCAGAAATTCTTAGATTGTGCAAACCCACAGTTCCATCAGCTGTCTGGGCGGCTGGTCTCAGACGATCCCTAAGGTGAAGAAGCCGGATGTGGAGGTCCTGGGCTGGCGTTGTTACACGTGGTCTGCGGTTGTGAGGCCGGTTGGACGTACTGCCAAATTCTCTAAAACGACGTTGGCGGTGGCTTATGGTAGAGACATGGACATTGAATTCACAGGCAACAGCTCTGGTGGACATTCCTGCAGTCAACATGCCAATTGCACGCTGGCCAAATTTTTGGACATCGGTAAATCAAATCAAATCAAATTTTATTGGTCACATGCGCCGAATACAACAGGTGCAGACATTACAGTGAAATGCTTACTTACAGCCCTTAACCAACAGTGCATTTATTTTTACAAAAAAAGTAAAAATAAAACAACAACAAAAAAAGTGTTGAGAGAAAAAAGAGCAGAAGTAAAATAAAGTGACAGTAGGGAGGCTATATATACAGGGGGGTACCGTTGCAGAGTCAATGTGCGGGGGCACCGGCTAGTTGAGGTAGTTGAGGTCATATGTACATGTGGGTAGAGTTAAAGTGACTATGCATAAATAATTAACAGAGTAGCAGCAGCGTAAAAAGGATGGGGTGGGGGCAGTGCAAATAGTCCGGGTAGCCATGATTAGCTGTTCAGGAGTCTTATGGCTTGGGGGTAGAAGCTGTTGAGAAGTCTTTTGGACCTAGACTTGGCACTCCGGTACCACTTGCCGTGCGGTAGCAGAGAGAACAGTCTATGACTAGGGTGGCTGGAGTCTTTGACAATTTTGAGGGCCTTCCTCTGACACCGCCTGGTATAGAGGTCCTGGATGGCAGGAAGCTTGGCCCCAGTGATGTACTGGGCCGTACGCACTACCCTCTGTAGTGCCTTGCGGTCGGAGGCCAAGCAGTTGCCATACCAGGCGGTGATGCAACCAGTCAGGATGCTCTCGATGGTGCAGCTGTAGAATTTTTTTGAGGATCTGAGGACCCATGCCAAATCTTTTCAGTCTCCTGAGGGGGAATAGGCTTTGTCGTGCCCTCTTCACGACTGTCTTGGTGTGTTTGGACCATGATAGTTCGTTGGTGATGTGGACACCAAGGAACTTGAAGCTCTCAACCTGTTCCACTACAGCCCCGTCGATGAGAATGGGGGCGTGCTCAGTCCTCTTTTTTTTCCTGTAGTCCACAATCATCTCCTTTGTCTTGGTCACGTTGAGGGAGAGGTTGTTGTCCTGGCACCACACGGCCAGGTCTCTGACCTCCTCCCTATAGGCTGTCTCATCGTTGTCGGTGATCAGGCCTACCACTGTTGTGTCGTCGGCAAACTTAATGATGGTGTTGGAGTCGTGCCTGGCCATGCAGTCATGGGTGAACAGAGAGTACAGAAGGGGACTGAGCACGCACCCCTGAGGGGCCCCCGTGTTGAGGATCAGTGTGGCAGATGTGTTGTTACCTACCCTTACCACCTGGGGCGGCCCGTCAGGAAGTCCAGGATCCAGTTGCAGAGGGAGGTGTTTAGTCCCAGGATCCTTAGCTTAGTGATGAGCTTAGAGGGCACTATGGTGTTGAATGCTGAGCTGTAGTCAATGAATAGCATTCTCACGTAGGTGTTCCTCTTGTCCAGGTGGGAAAGGGCAGTGTGGAGTGCAATAGAGATTGCATCATCTGTGGATCTGTTGGGGCGGTATGCAAATTGGAGTGGGTCTAGGGTTTCTGGGATAATGCTGTTGATGTGAGCCATGACCAGCCTTTCAAAGCACTTCATGGCTACAGACGTCAGTGCTACGGGTCGGTAGTCATTTAGGCAGGTTATCTTAGAGTCCTTGGGCACGGGGACTATGGTGGTCTGCTTGAAACATGTTGGTATTACATGTTGGTATTACAGACTCAGTCAGGGACATGTTGAAAATGTCAGTGAAGACACTGTAGCATTGTGTTGAGAGGCTTTTTATTGTCCCCAGCACAAGTAACACTGTGTAATGATCATGCTGTTTAATCAGCTTCTTGATAATATGCCACACCTGTCAGGTGGATGGATGATATATGGCAAAGAAAAAATGCTCACTAACAGGGTTGTAAACAAATTTGTGCACAAAAATTCGAGATAAAGTTTTTTTGTGCATGTGGAACATTTCTGGGATCTTTTATTTCAGCTCGTGAAACATGGGACCAACACTTTACATTGTTGTGTTCATATTGTAGTTCAGTATAGGTCTGTTAAACATATGATCACAAACACACACACTGACTGTACCAAAGGATTCGGCTGCATGACGAGGACCGTATCTGGCATATTGGTGTCTGTCTGACGATGTTTTCACGTGAACACGAAGCCAATCCAGTTGTCTGACAGTCGGTGGGGACACACACCACACCTCCTCGTCTCCTTCACCCTTTTCAGATTGCCAACATACCGGTCCCCGAATCTTTCTCCATGTTTTCTTTTATATCAGTATCGGTGTTCAAAAATTCATGACATTTCCCTCCAGCTGTTGTCTTTTAGCTTCCTTGTCTGAATACAATCGAAGGGTTGTAAAGGTTCTCGCCAGCTCACACAGACGCTCCTCCTAACTGGATGTAATTGCGCTTAGTAAATCTCGAAATAAAATGCACAAAAAAGGAAAGATTGCATGTAGTAGAAGCGAATTAGCAGAACGTCCATCTCTTCTGTGTTTCTACCAGAAGTAGCAGAACGTCCATCTCTTCTGTGTTTCTACCAGAAGTAGCAGAACGTCCATCTCTTCTGTGTTTCTACCAGAAGTAGCAGAACGTCCATCTCTTCTGTGTTTATACCAGAAGGGATACCGGAAAATATGTGATGTGGACACAGGGGCGGGACTTCCGTTGCAAAACTCACTCAATACTGCCCCTCAGTCTTCGCAAGGAATGATACGTCGTGTCTCAATTTCCAGGTAGAAAAAAACTATGTTGAATGATAGGGCGTATGTCAAGAAGGCGCTCCTTTTTTGACAAAAAACGACATTGTAACACTGCACTACGCTCCATCGGTCCTGTTTGTCTGTAGACCCCTCTAGTTTATGAACTAGCTCCGTCGGTCCTGTTTGTCTGTAGATCCCTTTAGTTGATGAACTAGCTCCGTCTGTCCTGTTTGTCTGTAGATCCCTTTAGTTTATGAACTAGCTCCGTCTGTCCTGTTTGTCTGAGGACCCCTTTAGTTTATGAACTAGCTCCGTCGGTCCTGTTTGTCTGTAGACCCCTTTAGTTAATGAACTAGCGCCGTCGGTCCTGTTTGTCTGTAGAAGCCTCTAGTTTATGAACTAGCTCCGTCGGTCCTGTTTGTCTGAGGACCCCTCTAGTTTATGAACTAGCTCCGTCGGTCCTGTTTGTCTGTAGATCCCTTTAGTTTATGAACTAGCTCCGTCGGTCCTGTTTGTCTGTAGATCCCTTTAGTTTATGAACTAGCTCCGTCGGCCCTGTTTGTCTGAGGACCCCTTTAGTTAATGAACTAGCTCCGTCGGTCCTGTTTGTCTGTAGATCCCTTTAGTTTATGAACTAGCTCTGTCGGTCCTGTTTGTCTGTAGATCCCTTTAGTTTATGAACTAGCTCCGGTCCTGTTTGTCTGAGGACCCCTTTTAGTTTATGAACTAGCTCCGTCGGCCCTGTTTGTCTGTAGATCCCTTTAGTTTATGAACTAGCTCCGTCGGTCCTGTTTGTCTGTAGATCCCTTTAGTTTATGAACTAGCTCCGTCGGTCCTGTTTGTCTGTAGATCCCTTTAGTTTATGAACTAGCTCCGTCGGTCCTGTTTGTCTGAGGACCCCTTTAGTTTATGAACTAGCTCCGTCGGCCCTGTTTGTCTGTAGACGCCTTTAGTTTATGAACTAGCTCCGTCTTTCGTGGCGCACATGACCAGAATGACACACAGATGAACCATCATAGGCACGTCCCATTTCTGTTAGAAAATTGAGAAAGAGGCAGAGTTGGAGCGTTTTTTGTTCCCAAAACATTATAAATGATATTGTTCTGTAGTGCTTTGTGCAGTCTCTATACTCGACATCCCATGAGAGCAAATTTCTTTATTTTTTTAAACGTGATTTGAAGCTCGACATCATTGTTTTTTTAAAAATCTCAATGGTGTCATTAGGTCCTTATTTTTGTAGTTATAAGATAAGACAGACTGATCTGATTGAAATATCTATGGTGTTATTAGGTAAGACAGACTGATCTGATTGAAATATCTATGGTGTTATTAGGTAAGACAGACTGATCTGATTGAAATATCTATGGTGTTATTAGGTAAGACAGACTGATCTGATTGAAATATCTATGGTACCACATCATATAACCTATATTATTACAACCAACTCATGTCTGATTTCAAATGATGAAGAGGACAGAATCAAGACAGAATCAATAAAATGTTCTATAGAAACTGTCCACAGGTTATTGAAGCAATAAGACATGAGAACCTGTGGATTATCGTGAAGAACACACAACTAAGGGCTGATCTTATGCATGATACAAAGAGGAGTGCCGGGGAAAAAAACCTTAATAGTGTGTTATTCATAATAACTTGGGTTTGGCTTCCTTATTGGTTTCATAAAATGGTTATAATTATATTATTTCTAAATTGCAACTTTGGTCGGAGAGGCAGATGGCAAGGTTTATACAACTCTGTTCCAAACCAAATGCTAGGCTAATAATGGGGTTCATAATGTCCCTCTGTTCCAAACCAAATGCTAGGCTAATAATGGGGTTCATAATGTCCCTCTGTTCCAAACCAAATGCTAGGCTAATAATGGGGTTAATAATGTCCCTCTGTTCCAAACCAAATGCTAGGCTAATAATGGGGTTCATAATGTCCCTCTGTTCCAAACCAAATGCTAGGCTAGCAGCACGGGGTTAATAATGTCCCTCTGTTCCAAACCAAATGCTAGGCTAATAATGGGGTTCATAATGTCCCTCTGTTCCAAACCAAATGCTAGGCTAATAATGGGGTTCATAATGTCCCTCTGTTCCAAACCAAATGCTAGGCTAGCAGCACGGGGTTAATAATGTCCCTCTGTTCCAAACCAAATGCTAGGCTAATAATGGGGTTCATAATGTCCCTCTGTTCCAAACCAAATGCTAGGCTAATAATGGGGTTCATAATGTCCCTCTGTTCCAAACCAAATGCTAGGCTAATAATGGGGTTCATAATGTCCCTCTGTTCCAAACCAAATGCTAGGCTAATAATGGGGTTCTTAATATCCCTCTGTTCCAAACCAAATGCTAGGCTAATAATGGGGTTAATAATGTCCCTCTGTTCCAAACCAAATGCTAGGCTAATAATGGGGTTAATAATGTCCCTCTGTTCCAAACCAAATGCTAGGCTAATAATGGGGTTCATAATGTCCCTCTGTTCCAAACCAAATGCTAGGCTAATAATGGGGTTAATAATGTCCCTCTGTTCCAAACCAAATGCTAGGCTAATAATGGGGTTCATAATGTCCCTCTGTTCCAAACCAAATGCTAGGCTAATAATGGGGTTCATAATGTCCCTCTGTTCCAAACCAAATGCTAGGCTAATAATGGGGTTCATAATGTCCCTCTGTTCCAAACCAAATGCTAGGCTAATAATGGGGTTCATAATGTCCCCATGCTGCTATACCTTTTTCCAGTGGAGGTTAGTTTATGAACGGGCTGTGGGACAGTGGATGTTTAGGGATAATTCAAATGGAACTGTTAACAGGTATTATTACCAGTGGATTATCGTGAATAACTAACAGCTACCAACCAATCAGCATCCAGGATCCAAACTACCCATTTTATAATGAGGGATATAGACTGGATTAAAGCTCCTAGGGAGACAGTTTAATAATGTGGAGGTTTCATTCAGGTCTCTCTGTTTAAATAAATACTCTGTTTGTCTTTGACAGGAGAGATACCAGACTCTCACTTTGACAGCGGGAAGAGTCCTTCATTGGAACCAGACCCAGAGACGCCCAAACCAGCAAGACCACACCACTGCTCCCAGTGTGGAAAGAGATTTACCCATTTAGGGTATCTGAAATCACATGAGAGGAGGCACACAGGAGAAAAGCCTTACCATTGCTCCCAGTGTGGAAAGAGATTCTCTATGTCAAGTAACCTGAAAAAACATGAGAGAATACACTCAGTAGAGAAGCCTTTCCACTGTTCCCAGTGTGAAAAGAGTTTTACACAGTTAGGGCAACTGGAAAAACATAAAAGAATACACACTGGAGAGAAGCCCTACCTCTGCTCCCACTGTGGAAAGAGTTTTACCCAATCAGGTACCCTGAAATCACATGAGAGAACACACTCTGTAGAGAAGCCTTTCCAATGCGCTCAGTGTGGAAAGGCTTTTGCCCAATCAGGTACTCTGAAGTCACATGAGAGAACACACTCTGTAGAGAAGCCTTTCCAATGCACTCGGTGTGGAAAGGGTTTTACCCAGATAGGGAGCCTGAAAAAGCATGATAGAACACACACAGGGGAGAAGCCTTTCCAATGCTCTCAGTGTGGAAAGGGTTTTACCCAGATAGGGAGCCTGAAAGGTCATGAAAGAACACAACACATACAGGAGAGAAGCCTTATCACTGCCCCCAGTGTGAAAATTGTTTGTATTTATCCGGTTAGGGCACCTGAAAGAACATAATAGAACACACACAGGGGAGAAGCCTGTCCACTGCTCCCAGTGTGGGAACGGTTTTACCCAGAGAGGTTAGCTGAAAGAACACATACAGGGGAGTGGTGACAGGGAAGTGAAGCGTTTAGGTTTTCCAGCCAATTGTGTCAAAAATAGGTTCATTACTCGAGGCTTTGATCAACACAGTGTACACTAGTGGCACCTGCTGGTCAAAATAATTTAGAGCAGGCAAATTATTATAGAGGATGTCCCATGCCCCCGTAGCGTGTGCGCAGCATTTTTTGCCTTCTACCAAACCAATACCAAACCAAATCAGGTGGAAACTAAGCTTCAGACGTCATTGATCACATGCTTCTACTAAGCTTCAGACGTCATTGATCACATGCTTCTAATAAAGCGATACATCAGCACACTTCTTCAAAGTAACCTGCTTAGTGATTTAGACGCATGCCTCGGGGGGGCTCCGGCATCAAAACTAACATCACTACAGGGGAGAAGCCCCGTCACTGCTCCCAGGTTGGAAAGGGTTTTAGATACTCAGGATGAAAGAAAAATGCTACCAGTGTGAAAATATTTATTTTTCACCAGGGTTCCTGAAATCACATGAGAGAACACACTATGTAGGGAAGCTTTACAACTGCCCTTCAGTGTGGAAAGGTATTTTTACCCAGCTAGGGCATCGTACAGACCATTGAGATAACGCACACAGGGGAGAAGCCTTACCCATGCTCCCAGTGTGGGAAGAGATATTTAATGTCACAGACTTAAAGAACAAACACAGTAGTACCACAATTGTCTCATATTTTTGACTGTTTTTTGTTTATGTTAAATGAAATCAAAAGGAGTATGAAGCAGACGTTTTATTTCAGAACGAGCTGAATATGGAGTCAGTTTCAATGTTTCAACACACTGTTATTAAATGGTCATTTTCTAACTCTGGCTCTGTGTGTGTGTGTATATATATATATATACAGCTGCGAAAAAAATTAAGAGACCACTGCAAAATTATCAGTTTCTCTGGTTTTACTATTTATAGGTATGTGTTTGGGTAAAAATAACATTTTTGTTTTATTCTATAAACTACTGACAACATTTCTCCCAAATTCCAAATAAAAATATTGTCATTTAGAGCATTTATTTGCAGAAAATGACAACTGGTCAAAATAACAAAAAAGATGCAGTGTTGTCAGACCTCGAATAATGCAAAGGAAATAAGATCATGTTCATTTTTAAACAACACAATAGTAATGTTTTAACTTAGGAAGAGTTCGGAAATCAATATTTGGTGGAATAACCCTGATTTTCAATCACAGCTTTCATGCGTCTTGGCATGCTCTCCACCAGTCTTTCACATTGATGTTGGGTGACTTTATGCCACTCCTGGCGCAAAAATTCAAGCAGCTCGGCTTTGTTTGATGGCTTGTGACCATCCATCATCCTCTTGATCACATTCCAGAAGTTTTCAATGGGGTTCAGGTCTGGAGATTGGGCTGGCCATGACAGGGTCTTGATCTGGTGGTCCTCCATCCACACCTTCATTGACCTGGCTGTGTGGCATGGCACATTGTCCTGCTGGAAAAACCAATCCTCAGAGTTGGGGAACAATGTCAGATCAAAAGGAAGCAAGTTTTCTTCCAGGACAACCTTGTACGTGGCTTGATTCATGCGTCCTTCACATATCTGCCCGATTCCAGCCTTGCTGAAGCACCGCCAGATCATCACCGATCCTCCACCAAATTTCACAGTGGGTGCGAGACACTGTGGCTTGTAGGCCTCTCCAGGTCTCCGTCTAACCATTAGAGAAGATGACCTTACTCCAGTCCTCTACGGTCCAATCCTTATGGTCTTTTGCAAACCTCAGCCTGGCTCTTCTTTGCTTCTCATTGATGAAGGGCTTTTTTCTAGCTTTGCACGACTTCAGCCCTGCCCCTAGGAGCCTGTTTCAAACCATCCTCGCCTTGCACTTCACCCCAGCTGCCGTTTGCCATTCTTTTTGTAGGTCACTTGATGTCATCCTACGGTTGTTGAGTGACATTCGAATGAGTTGGCGGTCATCCCGGTCAGTAGAGGGTCGTTTTCGCCCTCTGCCGGTCTGTAGCTTTGTTGTCCCCAATGTCTGCTGCTTGACCTTGTTCTTATGAACCGCCGTCTTTGACATTTTAAGGAATGGAAGCAACCTGACGCTCACTGTATCCCTCTGCCAGTAAAGCCAGAATTGAACCTTTCTTTTCCTCACTCAAAACTTTCCTTTTCAACTCTTTTGGCATGGTCAATAGTTATTTTTTGATTAATATTACTTTTGAGGTACTATTAGCACTGTTTTTGCCATCCAGCTGGTCCTATTGCAAGAGGATAGTGATGACCACAGCAGTGGTTTTAATACTTTTCCTCGTTTAATAAGATTTGGTTCAGGTGATCACCTAATCAGTACCTCATTCAGCAGAATGAGGTGTGCCTGTGTTGGAATTCAACAGACACTGGAATGGAATGGCTGTCATACATGTGTACATGGATATGAAGCCGTCTAGACTAGATCTAATCTGTATGATATTTTACATAAAAAATGTATTCGACCTGGCTGAGCTGTTGTTATTGTCTGAGTTAATTTTGTTTCTTCCCCTATAGTGAAAATACACTACACCTACAACCTCGGGATTCATATGTTCTCGAAAATCTACCAAGATTTCCAAGAGTCCAGGGAAATACCGCAAAAAAATCGGAAGTGCCCGTTTTAAAGCGTTTTAAAACTTTGTGGTGTTGAAAACACAAAACCATGTTGAAGTGCCCGAAGTTGGTTATGCTTTGCTTGTTGGTTGTGGTGCATTGGCACAGAAACCTGTTGGTGGAAAATTAAAATTGCATATATTTGATATAATTGTAAGGAATAGTATGGTCACATCTTACAGTGTGGATCTGTATGCTTAGTATACTGTAAATGTGAAAAAATAACAAACATTTATTCCTATTCAGCTTCTACATCTGCATCGAGACAATTATTATCTGTAAGAAGTGAGGAAAAACCTTACTTTGAAATGAATTGTTATGAGATTGAATTGTTATGAATTGTTATGAGATTGGAGCCCCTAAGACCATCACAAACTTTTACAGATGCACCATCGAGAGCATCCCGTAGTGCTGTATCACCGCCTGCTATGGCAACTGCACCGCCCGCAACCACATGGCTCTCCAGAGGGTGGTGCAGTCTGCCCAACGCATCACCGGGGGGCACACTGCCTGCCCTCCAGGACATCTACAGCACCCGATGTCACAGGAAGGACCTCAGCCATCCGAGCCACGGCCTGTTCACACCATCTAGAAGGAGGAGACAGTACAGGTGCATCAAAGCTGGGACCGAGAGACTGAAAAACAGCTTCTATCTCCAGGTCATCAGACTGTTAAATTGTCACCACTAGCCAGCCTCCGCCCAGTACCCTGCCCTGAACCTTAGTCACTGTTACTAGCCAGTTACCACCTGGTACTCTGCCCTGCACATTAGAGGCTGCTGACCTATGTGCATATTCATTGAACACTGGTCACTTTAATAATGTTTACATACTGTTTTACCCACTTCATATGTATATACTGTATTCTAGTCAAGGCTCATCCAATATAACTACTGCTGTACACACATTTTCTATTCATATACTGTCTCTAGAACCTTTTCTATTCATATACTGTCTCTAGAACCTTTTCTATTCATATACTGTCTTTAGAACCTTTGCTATTCATATACTGTCTCTAGAACCTTTTCTATTCATATACTGTCTTTAGAACCTTTTCTATTCATATACTGTCTCTAGAACCTTTTCTATTCATATACTGTCTTTAGAACCTTTTCTATTCACAAACTGTCTCTAGAACCTTTTCTATTCATATACTGTCTTTAGAACCTTTGCTATTCATATACTGTCTCTAGAACCTTTTCTATTCATATACTGTCTTTAGAACCTTTTCTATTCATAAACTGTCTCTAGAACCTTTTCTATTCATATACTGTCTTTAGAACCTTTTCTATTCATAAACTGTCTCTAGAACCTTTTCTATTCATATACTGTCTTTAGAAACTTTTCTATTCATATACTGTCTCTAGAACCTTTTCTATTCATATACTGTCTTTAGAACCTTTTCTATTCATAAACTGTCTCTAGAACTTTTTCTATTCATATACTGTCTTTAGTACCTTTGCTATTCATATACTGTCTCTAGAACCTTTTCTATTCATATACTGTCTTTAGAACCTTTTCTATTCACATACTGTCTCTAGAACCTTTTCTATTCATAAACTGTCCATTGATCGTTCTGATATTTCTTTCTTAAAAATAAATCAGTGTATTGTTTTGTTGTTAGGTATTACATTTACATTGTAGTCATTTAGCAGACGCTCTTATCCAGAGCCACTTACAGTTAGAGGGTAATTTAGCAGACGCTCTTATCCAGAGCCACTTACAGGAGCAATTAGGGTTAAGTGCCTTGCTCAAGGGCACATCGACCGCACATCGGCTTGGGGATTAGAACCAGCGTATTACTGTTGTAGCTAGAAACATCAGCATTACTGTTGGAGCTAGAAACATCAGCATTACTGTTGGAGCTAGAAACATCCACATTACTGTTGGAGCTAGAAACATCAGCATTACTGTTGGAGCTAGGAACATCAGCATTACTGTTGGAGCTAGGAACATCGGCATTACTGTTGGAGCTAGAAACATCATCATTACTGTTGGAGCTAGGAACATCGGCATTACTGTTGGAGCTAGAAACATCATCATTACTGTTGGAGCTAGGAACATCAGCATTACTGTTGGAGCTAGGAACATCAGCATTACTGTTGGAGCTAGGAACATCAGCATTACTGTTGGAGCTAGAAACATCAGTATTACTGTTGGAGCTAGAAACATCAGTATTACTGTTGGAGCTAGGAACATCAGCATTACTGTTGGAGGTAGAAACATCCGCATTACTGTTGGAGCTAGAAACATCAGCATTACTGTTGGAGCTAGGAACATCAGCATTACTGTTGGAGCTAGAAACATCCGCATTACTGTTGGAGCTAGAAACATCAGCATTACTGTTGGAGCTAGAAACATCATTTACATTTACATTTTACATTTTAGTCATTTAGCAGACGCTCTTAACCAGAGCGACTTACAGGAGCAATTAGGGTTAAGTGCCTTGCTCAAGGGCACATTAACGTCATTTAGCAGACGCTCTTAGCCAGAGCGACTCACAAATTGGTGCGTTCACCCTATAGCCAGTGGGATAACCACTTTACAATTTGGGGGGTAGAAGGAATACTTTATCCTATCCCAGGTATTCCTTAAAGAGGTGGGGTTTCAAATGTCTCCGGAAGGTGGTGAGTGACTCCGCTGTCCTGGCGTCGTGAGGGAGCTTGTTCCACCATTGGGGTGCCAGAGCAGCGAACAGTTTTGACTGGGCTGAGCGGGAGCTATGCTTCCGCAGAGGAAGGGAGCCAGCAGGCCAGAGGTGGATGAACGCAATGTCCTCGTTTGGGTGTAGGGACTGATCAGAGCCTGAAGGTACAGAGGTGCCGTTCCCCTCACTGCTCCATAGGCAAGCACCATGGTCTTGTAGCGGATGCGAGCTTCAACTGGAAGCCAGTGGAGTGTGCGGAGGAGGGGGGTGACGTGAGAGAACTTGGGAAGGTTGAACACCAGACGGGCTGCGGCATTCTGGATGAGTTGTAGGGGTTTAATGGCACAGGCAGGGAGCCCAGCCAACAGCGAGTTGCAGTAGTCCAGACGGGGAGATGACAAGTGCCTGGACCAGGACCTGCGCCGCTTCCTGTGTAAGGCAGGGTCGCACTCTCCGAATGTTGTAGAGCATGAACCTGCAGGAGCGGGTCACCGCCTTGATGTTGGCGGAGAACGACAGGGTGTTGTCCAGGGTCACGCCTAGGCTCTTCGCACTCTGGGAGGAGGACACAGCGGAGTTGTCAACCGTGATGGCGAGATCATGGAACGGGCAGTCCTTCCCCGGGAGGAAGAGCAGCTCCGTCTTGCCAGGGTTCAGCTTGAGGTGGTGATCCGTCATCCATACTGATATGTCTGCCAGACATGCAGAGATGCGATTCGCCACCTGGTTATCAGAAGGGGGAAAGGAGAAGATTAGTTGTGTATCGTCAGCGTAGCAATGATAGGAGAGACCATGTGAGGATATGACAGAGCCAAGTGACTTGGTGTATAGGGAGAAAAGGAGAGGGGCCCAGAACCGATCCCTGGGGGACACCAGTGGTGAGAGCACGTGGTGCGGAGACAGCTTCCCGCCACGCCACTTGGTAGGAGCGACCGGTCAGGTAGGACGCAATCCAGGAGTGAGCCGCGCCGGAGATGCCCATCTCGGAGAGGGTGGAGAGGAGGATCTGATGGTTCACAGTATCAAAGGCAGCAGACAGGTCTAGAAGGACAAGAGCAGAGGAGAGAGAGTTAGCTTTAGCAGTGCGGAGAGTCTCCGTGACACAGAGAAGAGCAGTCTCAGTTGAATGACCAGTCCTGAAACCTGATTGGTTTGGATCAAGAAGGTCATTCTGAGAGAGATAGCAAGAGAGTTGGCTAAAGACGGCACGCTCAATAGTTTTGGAAAGAAAAGAAAGAAGGGATACTGGTCTGTAGTTGTTGACGTCAGTGGGGTCGAGTGTTGGTTTTTTGAGAAGGGGAGCAACTCTCGCTCTCTTGAAGACGGAAGGGACATGGCCAGCGGTCAAGGATGAGTTGATCAGCGAGGTGAGGTAGGGGAGAAGGTCACCGGAGATGGTCTGGAGAAGGGAGGAGGGGATGGGGTCAAGCGGGCAGGTTGTTGGGCGGCCTGCAGTCACAAGTCGCAGGATTTTATCTGGAGAGAGAGGGGAGAAAGAAGTCAAAGAAGTCAAAGCAAAGAAGTCAAAGCATAGGGTAGGACAGTGTGAGCAGGACCAGCAGTGTTATTAGACTTAACAAACGAGGATCGGATGTCGTCAACCTTCTTTTCAAAGTGGTTGACGAAGTCATCCACAGAGAGAGAGGCATCAGCATTACTGTTGGAGCTAGGAACATCAGCATTACTGTTGGAGCTAGAAACATCAGCATTACTGTTGTAGCTAGAAACATCAGCATTACTGTTGTAGCTAGAAACATCGGCATTACTGTTGGAGCTAGAAACATCAGCATTACTGTTGGAGCTAGGAACATCGGCATTACTGTTGGAGCTAGAAACATCATCATTACTGTTGGAGCTAGGAACATCAGCATTACTGTTGGAGCTAGGAACATCAGCATTACTGTTGGAGCTAGGAACATCAGCATTACTGTTGGAGCTAGAAACATCAGCATTACTGTTGGAGCTAGAAACATCAGTATTACTGTTGGAGCTAGAAACATCAGCATTACTGTTGGAGCTAGAAACATCAGCATTACTGTTGGAGCTAGGAACATCAGCATTACTGTTGGAGCTAGGAACATCAGCATTACTGTTGGAGCTAGAAACATCAGCATTACTGTTGGAGCTAGAAACATCAGTATTACTGTTGGACTAGAAACATCAGCATTACTGTTGGAGCTAGAAACATCAGCATTACTGTTGGAGCTAGAAACATCAGCATTACTGTTGGAGCTAGAAACATCAGCATTACTGTTGGAGCTAGTAACATCAGCATTACTGTTGGAGCTAGGAACATCAGCATTACTGTTGGAGCTAGAAACATCAGCATTACTGTTGGAGCTAGAAACATCAGCATTACTGTTGGAGCTAGGAACATCAGCATTACTGTTGGAGCTAGGAACATCAGCATTACTGTTGGAGCTAGGAACATCAGCATTACTGTTGGAGCTAGAAACATCCACATTACTGTTGGAGCTAGAAACATCAGCATTACTGTTGGAGCTAGAAACATCAGCATTACTGTTGTAGCTAGAAACATCGGCATTACTGTTGGAGCTAGAAACATCAGCATTACTGTTGGAGCCAGAAACATCAGCATTACTGTTGGAGCTAGAAACATCAGCATTACTGTTGTAGCTAGAAACATCGGCATTACTGTTGGAGCTAGAAACATCAGCATTACTGTTGGAGCTAGGAACATCGGCATTACTGTTGGAGCTAGAAACATCATCATTACTGTTGGAGCTAGGAACATCAGCATTACTGTTGGAGCTAGGAACATCAGCATTACTGTTGGAGCTAGGAACATCACCATTACTGTTGGAGCTAGAAACATCAGTATTACTGTTGGAGCTAGAAACATCAGTATTACTGTTGGAGCTAGGAACATCAGCATTACTGTTGGAGGTAGAAACATCCGCATTACTGTTGGAGCTAGAAACATCAGCATTACTGTTGGAGCTAGGAACATCAGCATTACTGTTGGAGCTAGAAACATCCGCATTACTGTTAGAGCTAGAAACATCAGCATTACTGTTGGAGCTAGAAACATCAGCATTACTGTTGGAGCTAGGAACATCAGCATTACTGTTGGAGCTAGAAACATCAGCATTACTGTTGTAGCTAGAAACATCAGCATTACTGTTGTAGCTAGAAACATCGGCATTACTGTTGGAGCTAGAAACATCAGCATTACTGTTGGAGCTAGGAACATCGGCATTACTGTTGGAGCTAGAAACATCATCATTACTGTTGGAGCTAGGAACATCAGCATTACTGTTGGAGCTAGGAACATCAGCATTACTGTTGGTGCTAGGAACATCAGCATTACTGTTGGAGCTAGAAACATCAGTATTACTGTTGGAGCTAGAAACATCAGTATTACTGTTGGAGCTAGGAACATCAGCATTACTGTTGGAGGTAGAAACATCCGCATTACTGTTGGAGCTAGAAACATCAGCATTACTGTTGGAGCTAGGAACATCAGCATTACTGTTGGAGCTAGAAACATCCGCATTACTGTTGGAGCTAGAAACATCAGCATTACTGTTGGAGCTAGAAACATCAGCATTACTGTTGGAGCTAGGAACATCAGCATTACTGTTGGAGCTAGAAACATCAGCATTACTGTTGGAGCTAGGAACATCAGCATTACTGTTGGAGCTAGGAACATCAGCATTACTGTTGGAGCTAGGAACATCAGCATTACTGTTGGAGCTAGAAACATCCACATTACTGTTGGAGCTAGAAACATCAGCATTACTGTTGGAGCTAGAAACATCAGCATTACTGTTGTAGCTAGAAACATCGGCATTACTGTTGGAGCTAGAAACATCAGCATTACTGTTGGAGCCAGAAACATCAGCATTACTGTTGGAGCTAGAAACATCAGCATTACTGTTGTAGCTAGAAACATCGGCATTACTGTTGGAGCTAGAAACATCAGCATTACTGTTGGAGCTAGGAACATCGGCATTACTGTTGGAGCTAGAAACATCATCATTACTGTTGGAGCTAGGAACATCAGCATTACTGTTGGAGCTAGGAACATCAGCATTACTGTTGGAGCTAGGAACATCACCATTACTGTTGGAGCTAGAAACATCAGTATTACTGTTGGAGCTAGAAACATCAGTATTACTGTTGGAGCTAGGAACATCAGCATTACTGTTGGAGGTAGAAACATCCGCATTACTGTTGGAGCTAGAAACATCAGCATTACTGTTGGAGCTAGGAACATCAGCATTACTGTTGGAGCTAGAAACATCCGCATTACTGTTAGAGCTAGAAACATCAGCATTACTGTTGGAGCTAGAAACATCAGCATTACTGTTGGAGCTAGGAACATCAGCATTACTGTTGGAGCTAGAAACATCAGCATTACTGTTGTAGCTAGAAACATCAGCATTACTGTTGTAGCTAGAAACATCGGCATTACTGTTGGAGCTAGAAACATCAGCATTACTGTTGGAGCTAGGAACATCGGCATTACTGTTGGAGCTAGAAACATCATCATTACTGTTGGAGCTAGGAACATCAGCATTACTGTTGGAGCTAGGAACATCAGCATTACTGTTGGTGCTAGGAACATCAGCATTACTGTTGGAGCTAGAAACATCAGTATTACTGTTGGAGCTAGAAACATCAGTATTACTGTTGGAGCTAGGAACATCAGCATTACTGTTGGAGGTAGAAACATCCGCATTACTGTTGGAGCTAGAAACATCAGCATTACTGTTGGAGCTAGGAACATCAGCATTACTGTTGGAGCTAGAAACATCCGCATTACTGTTGGAGCTAGAAACATCAGCATTACTGTTGGAGCTAGAAACATCAGCATTACTGTTGGAGCTAGGAACATCAGCATTACTGTTGGAGCTAGAAACATCAGCATTACTGTTGGAGCTAGAAACATCAGTATTACTGTTGGAGCTAGAAACATCAGCATTACTGTTGGAGCTAGAAACATCAGCATTACTGTTGGAGCTAGGAACATCAGCATTACTGTTGGAGCTAGGAACATCAGCATTACTGTTGGAGCTAGGAACATCAGCATTACTGTTGGAGCTAGAAACATCAGCATTACTGTTGGAGCTAGAAACATCAGCATTACTGTTGGAGCTAGACACATCAGCATTACTGTTGGAGCTAGGAACATCAGCATTACTGTTGGAGCTAGAAACATCAGCATTACTGTTGGAGCTAGAAACATCAGCATTACTGTTGGAGCTAGGAACATCAGCATTACTGTTGGAGCTAGGAACATCAGCATTACTGTTGGAGCTAGGAACATCAGCATTACTGTTGGAGCTAGAAACATCAGCATTACTGTTGGAGCTAGGAACATCAGCATTACTGTTGGAGCTAGAAACATCAGCATTACTCTTGGAGCTAGAAACATCAGCATTACTGTTGGAGCTAGAAACATCAGCATTACTGTTGGAGCTAGGAACATCAGCATTACTGTTGGAGCTAGGAACATCAGCATTACTGTTGGAGCTAGAAACATCTGCATTACTGTTGGAGCTAGAAACATCAGCATTACTGTTGGAGCTAGAAACATCAGCATTACTGTTGGAGCTAGGAACATCAGCATTACTGTTGGAGCTAGAAATATCCACATTACTGTTGGAGCTAGAAACATCGGCATTACTGTTGGAGCTAGAAACATCGGCATTACTGTTGGAGCTAGAAACATCAGCATTACTGTTGGAGCTAGGAACATCAGCATTACTGTTGGAGCTAGAAACATCAGCATTACTGTTGGAGCTAGAAACATCTGCATTACTGTTGGAGCTAGAAACATCAGCATTACTGTTGGAGCTAGAAACATCAGCATTACTGTTGGAGCTAGGAACATCAGCATTACTGTTGGAGCTAGAAACATCCACATTACTGTTGGAGCTAGAAACATCGGCATTACTGTTGGAGCTAGAAACATCGGCATTACTGTTGGAGCTAGAAACATCAGCATTACTGTTGGAGCTAGGAACATCAGCATTACTGTTGGAGCTAGAAACATCAGCATTACTGTTGGAGCTAGAAACAACAGCATTACTGTTGGAGCTAGAAACATCAGCATTACTGTTGGAGCTAGGAACATCAGTATTACTGTTGGAGCTAGAAACATCAGCATTTCACTGCACCTGTGCAACCAATAACATTTGATTTGATTTGTTTGGCAGAATCATTTTGGGGTTAAAATCCGTTACCCACCAGTAGGAAAATGCCGATGTGCGTCTTTCAGCTAATGCATCTTGCATGACATACAGTTGGAGTCACAAGTAATTTTTCCAACAATTGTTTACAGATTATTTCACTTATAATTCACTGTATCACAATTCCAGTGGGTCAGAAGTTGACATACACTAAGTTGACTGTGCCTTTAAACAGCTTGGAAAATTCCAGAAAATGATGTCATGGCTTTAGAAGCTTCTGATAGGCTAATTGACATATTTTTAGTCAATTGGAGGTGTACCTGTGGATGTATTTCAAGGCCTACCTTCAAACTCAGTGCCTATTTGCTTGACATCATGGGAAAATCTAAAGAAATCAGCCAAGACCTCAGACAAAAAATTGTAGACCTCCACAAGTCTGGTTCATCATTGGGAGCAATTTCCAAGCACCTGAAGGTACCATGTTCATCTGTACAAACAATAGTACGCAAGTATAAACACCATGGGACCACGCAGCCGTCATACCGCTCAGGAAGAAGCCACTTTTTGGAGAAATATCCTCTGGTCTGATGAAACAAAAATATAACTGTTTAGCCATAATGACCATCGTTATGTTTGGAGGAATTAGAGGGGAGCTTGCAAGCCGAAGAACACCATCCCAACCGTGAAGCACAGGGG
This sequence comes from Coregonus clupeaformis, assembly GCF_020615455.1. NCBI lineage: Eukaryota > Metazoa > Chordata > Actinopteri > Salmoniformes > Salmonidae > Coregonus > Coregonus clupeaformis. The sequence continues at coordinate 63,203,669 of NC_059211.1, read as the reverse complement.
TGGCAGCATCATGCTGTGGGGGTGGTTTGCTGCAGGAGGGACTGGTGCACTTCACAAAATAGATGGCATCATGAGGAAGGAAAATGATGTGGATATATTGAAGCAACATCTCAAGACATCAGTCAGGAAGTTAAAATGTGTCTTCCAAATGGACAATGACCCCAAGCATACTTCCAAAGTTGTGGCAAAATGGCTTAAGGACAACAAAGTCAAGGTATTGGAGTGGCCATCACAAAGCCCTGACCTCAATCCTATAGAAAATGTGTGGGCAGAACTGAAAAAGCGTGTGCGAGCAAGGAGGCCTACAAACCTGATTCAGTTACACCAGCTCTGTCAGGAGGAATGGGCCAAAATTCACCCAACTTATTGTGGGAAGCTTGTGGAAGGCTACCCAAAATGTTTGACCCAAGTTAAACAATTTAAAGGCAATGCTACCAAATACTAATTGAGTGTATGTAAACTTCTGACCCACTGGGAATTTGATGAAATAAATAAAAGCTGAAATAAATCACTCTCTACTATTATTCTGACATTTCACATTCTTAAAATAAAGTGGTGATCCTAACTGACCTAAGACAGGGAATATTTACTAAGGATTAAATGTCAGGAATTGTGAAAAACTGAGTTTAAATGTATTTGGCTAAGGTGTATGTAAACTTACCGACTTCAACTGTATAATCTAGTGGACGAGACAGGATGCTTTTTAGCGGGGCGCCGTTGAAAGGAGTGATAACGGGGGGGTGGCATTAAGTGTTGAGGAGGATCAGCTGAAATGGAAGATTCCTGGTGTCTGTGACGCTCGCCGTTTGGTGTGACGCAGACCCGGCGGAGAGCGGGGGGGTGAAACGGAAGAAGACGTTGTCTGTCCTGCTGAGTTTTCATGCAGAGTCTTTTTACCCGACAAGGTCAAGTTAGGATGTGTCAGTTATCCTGTGAGAGCCTTTGTTTCTAAAATACTACAGTGTTTTTAGGTTGCCAAGCTTATGGTCACGTTGCAGCAGTGTGTAGGAGTGAGATCACCTTGATGTGAGAAGTGTGCAGGAGGGCATGAGATAAAGGAATGTGTAATATAGGCGGAGAAGGTTGTATGTGTTGGGTGTGGCGGTCCCCATGGGGCTGGAGATCGGAGGAGTCCAGTGAGAGAAAGGCAGGTTGAGGTTGCCAGGGTCAGAGTAATACAGGAAGTGTTGTATGCCGAAGCAGTGAAGAGAGTGGAGGAATGTGGGTACAGCAGGGTGAGGGATCCTGAGAGGATTCCCGTGAGTAGGCAGAGACTGATGGGAAGAATATGTGCTTCAGTAAGGTGGGCTTTTTAACATTCATTGCTAATTGGTACTGCAGAAATGGAACGTAAGTCACAGAAAATAGAGGTTGTGGTGGCAGCTGCAGAGAAATACTTGGGATTGCGAGGTTTTACTGCAGAAGATTTGCAGGGGGGTGTCGGTTGGTTGGTGGTGTTCTGTCCTCCCAGACCGTTGGCCTGGAGTAGGTTTAGATAGGGTTAAATAGTGGAATGGGGTGGTGGTTTCCAGTGAGGGCAAATAGCAGGGTCATTTTCCTTTTCCTTTCTCCCAACGTTGTATAACAGGAAGTTAATGTAGGGAGGCCGTGACTGGCCTCACACTCCAGTGCGGTAGGTGGCGGTGTGTGCTCCTAAAGGTCGGAAGCGATCTGCCAACCAAATCATAAAGAATGAGAAGGACGCTTTTTTTTCCAGCAACCTCTGTAGCTCGTTAGCAAACAGCCGAAACACTGGAGCACTTTAGACCATTTATTTTGTGTATACTAGCCACAGTGTTATAAACTGTAGACGTTTTTGATGGTTACACCCATGTAATTCCATATGGACGTTGCCACTACTTGTTTGTCAGCTAAACTGGATAGTTAAGATAACCTAGCACTAGGCTAGACGCTAATGCTAACTAGCGAGCTAACGATCCCCCAACCATGAGCTCACTAAGCTACTCCCCTCCTGTTAAAGAAGAGGAGGTCTGCTGGACGGAGAAAGAAGCTCTAGGGGCTGAACGTTATCGTGGAAGAAGAAGGGGAAAAACATTACAGTGAAAAGAGAGAAGGAAATTACTGTCACAGGGAAAGAAGAGGTAAAATAAACTTTTGGAATGAAAAAGGAAGAGGAGGCGATTACATTGAAAGAGGAGGAAGAGGGTGTTACGGTAAAACTAAGAGGAGGAAGAGGGTGTTACGGTAAAACTAAAAGGAGGAAGAGGGTGTTACGGTAAAATAAGAGGAGGAAGAGGGTGTTACGGTAAAATAAGAAGAGGAAAGAAAGAGGCAGAGATGACTGTCACAGTGGAAGAGGCAGAGATGACTGTCACAGTGAAAGAGGCAGAGATGACTGTCACAGTGAAAGAGTCGGAGATGACTGTCACAGTGAAGAGGCGGAGATGACTGTCATAGTGAAAGAGGCAGAGATGACTGTCACAGGGAAAGAGGCGGAGATGACTGTCATAGTGAAAGAGGCGGAGATGACTGTCACAGGGAAAGAGGCTGAGATGACTGTCACAGGGAAAGAGGGGGAGATGACTGTCACAGGGAAAGAGGCTGAGATGACTGTCACAGGGAAAGCCTTCAGGGTGAAAGAGGAGGAGGATGTTTCAGTAGTAGAAGAGGAGAAAGCTTTGAGCTGATGAAGATGAGGGGGAGGAGGAAGAGATGACTGTCACAGTGGAAGAGGGGATTGACAGGGAGGAGGAAGAGATGACTGTCACAGCGGAAGAGGGGATTGACAGGGAGGAGGAAGAGATGACTGTCACAGCGGAAGAGGGGATTGACAGGGAGGAGGAAGAGATGACTGTCACAGCGGAAGAGGGGATTGACAGGGAGGAGGAAGAGATGACTGTCACAGCGGAAGAGGGGATTGACAGGGAGGAGGAAGAGATGACTGTCACAGCGGAAGAGGGGATTGACAGGGAGGAGGAAGAGATGACTGTCACAGCGGAAGAGGGGATTGACAGGGAGGAGGAAGAGATGACTGTCACAGCGGAAGAGGGGATTGACAGGGAGGAGGAAGAGATGACTGTCACAGTGGAAGAGGGGATTGACAGGGAGGAAGAAGAGATGACTGTCACAGTGGAAGAGGGGATTGCCAGGGAGGAGGAAGAGATGACTGTCACAGTGGAAGAGGGGATTGCCAGGGAGGAGGAAGAGATGACTGTCACAGTGGAAGAGGGGATTGCCAGGGAGGAGGAAGAGATGACTGTCACAGTGGAAGAGGGGATTGACAGGGAGGAGGAAGAGATGACTGTCACAGTGGAAGAGGGGATTGCCAGGGAGGAGGAAGAGCATCTGTAGGTGTCATACGACGCTCTACCTCTTGGTCTGTAATATCAGTAGTATTTTGATTTCAATAAGAAAATTGGCAATTCCAGCGTTATGGACATTACATTCGCACCCAAAATCACAACTTTAATGTCTCACAGATTGGACCAACAAAATATAGGCCTAAATGAAATGCTTGATGTGTGTCTGTAGTACCCATTGGGGGGAGCGCACACCCCAAAAAGCGGACTTCTAAATTGGCATGTTGGAGAAATAATGGAAAAATAATAAACATGACGGATGTTACATGAAATGGACAAGCTGTCTGGGGAAACTGGACATACGGTGCCTTGATGTCTTCATTTGATTGTTACAAAGTAGAATTTAAATGGATTTAATGGTCTTTTTTTTGTCAACAATCTACACAAAATTCTATACTGTCAAAGTGGAATATATATATATTTTTATTTTAGATAAATAAACAATTCATAGCTAAATTATAATTGTTTCATAAGTATTCCGCCCTTTGTTTAGGCAAGCCTAGATTAGTTCAGGATAGAAATGTGGCTTAACAAATCACATAATAAGTTATGGACTCACTCTGTGTGAAATAATAGGTGTTGACATGATTTTTTAATGACTAACCCTTCCCCTGTCCCCATATACAACATCTGTAAGGTCCCTCAGTCAAGTATTGAATTTCAAGCACAGATTCAACTACAAAGACCAGGGAGCTTTTCGAAAGCCTCATAAAGAAGAGCAGTGATTGGTAGATGGTTAACAATAACAAATCAGACATAGAATACATCTTTAAGCGTGGTCAAGTTAATAGTTATGCTGTGGATGATGTATTAAACCAGCCAGACACATCAAAGATGCAGTCGTCCTTCTGAACTGAGCTGCAGGACAGGAAGGAAACTGCTTATGGATGTCACCATGAGGCCACTGGTGATTTTAAAACAGCTACAGAGTTCAATGTCTGTGACGGTAGAAAACTAAGGATGGATCAACAACATTGTAGTGCAGGGGTCTCCAACTTTTTCTAGCATGAGAGCTACTTTTAAAAAAAAAGAATAACACAGCCATATCTCAGACTGCCCATCTTCATCTTTATTTTTATTGGACAGTCTGAGACATGGCTTTTTCTTTGCAACTCTGCCTAGAAGGTCAGCATCCCGGAGTCGCCGCTTCACTGTTGACGTTGAGACTGGTGTTTTGCGGGTACTATTTAATGAAGCTGCCAGTTGAGGAGCTGTGAGGCGCCCGTTTCTCAAACTAGACACTCTGTCCTCTTGCTCAGTTGTGCACCGGGGCCTCCCACTCCTCTTTCTATTCTGGTTAGAGCCAGTTTGCGCTGTTCTGTGAAGAGTAGTACACAGCGTTATACGAGATCTTCAGTTTCTTGGCAATTTCTCGCATGGAATAGCCTTCATTTCTCAGAACAAGAATAGACTGACGAGTTTCAGAAGAAAGTTATTTGTTTCTGGCCATTTTGAGCCTGTAATTGAACCCACAAGTTAATTTCTAAGTGACCCCAAACTTTGGTAGTGTATTTCTAGGGAAGAAAACATGGACAGGTTCTTCGTGATTATCGACTCTACCAAACTTAGTTTGAAATGTTTTTGAGGATGTTTTGGCTTGCAATACAGCTTTGCTAACATCGATTTCGGACCAAGGTAAAATTAGTTTTATATTTGATATTCGGTTCTCTCTTATCAATAGCTATTGAACCAAACATGCCATGACTATGAAGATGGTATATTCTGAATCAGGGTTGGATGGAGAAAGATTCCCCACTTATTTTTATAATAACATTTCAGTTTTCAATGCGTGCCATGACTATGAAAATGATATATTCTGAATCGGGGGAGAATTTAAAAAATCCACGGCTTGACTTTTTTTTTTTAATGTTGTTTATTTTTTGGTTTTGCTTTCAATCTTAAATAGCTCTTACACAAAGCTTGACAAACATATCAAGTGATATGATACATGATTTTATACAGTACAAAATGAAACAACAGTATATGAGAAGTACATTACATTATAAAATGAAACAGAATATAAGAAGTACATTACAGTATAAAATGAAACAACAGCATAGGAAAAGTACATTACAGTATAAAATGCAACAGTATATTAGAAGTACATTACAGTATAAGAGGTGGAGGTGGACCTCTCAGTGACTCCCCCAGTAGGGAGTGAGGCCACTCTTATCAAACTCTATGGGCCTAGAAAACACTAAGAAGCAGGCTTTGCAATTTGTGTGTGAACTGCACCCAGATATATCACAAATAATACTATGCTTACTACTGTCAATCCTCAACACCCCGCTCAAGGCCTTGGGGCCCCAAACTTCTAAAGGTGCCCTTTGACCTCTCCCAACCCCATCAGTGTGTTCTCTGATGTGAAGTCAGGGTTCCAATTTGAGCGAATCTCTTCCCACACTGATCACAGCTATAAGGTCTCTCTCCTGTGTGCATTCTCTGGTGCACTTTCAATGTTCCCGATTGAGCAAAACACTTCCCACAGTCAGAGCAGTGGTAAGGCCTCTCTCCTGTGTGTGTTCTCTGGTGTGATATCAGTTCACTTGAGGTGGTAAAGCTTTTCCCACAGTCAGAGCAGTGGTAAGGTTTCTCTCCAGTGTGTATTCTCTTGTGTATAGTCAGGTTTGATGACTGAGTGAATCTCTTCCCACACTGATCACAGCCATAAGGCCTCTCTCCTGTGTGTGTTCTCTGGTGTAATATCAGTTCACTTGAGGTGGTAAAGCTTTTCCCACACTGGTCACAGCCATAAGGCCTCTCTCCTGTGTGTGTTCTCTGGTGTGTCATCAGTTCAGGTGAGGTCTTAAAGCTTTTCCCACATTCAGTGCAGGGGTATGGTTTCTCTCCAGTGTGTATTCTCTTGTGTACAGTCAAGGAGTATGATCGAGTAAATCTCTTCCCACATTGATCGCAGCTATAAGAATTCTCTCCTTTATGGACTATTTGGTGGTTTCTAAGGTTTGATGAAGAGGTGAAGTGCTTTCCACTGTCAGTGTAATGGTAAGGTTGCTCTACGGTGTGAGTTTGTTGATGTGCTGCCAGGGAGTCCGACCGATTAAATCTCTTCCCACATTGATCACAGCTATAAGAATTCTCTCCTGTATGGATTCTCCGGTGTCTTCTAAGGTTTGATGAAATGGTGAATCTCGTTCCACAGTCAGAGCAATGGAAAGGTTTCTCTCCTGTGTATACTCGCTGGTGTGATATCAGTTTGTTTGAGTAAGTAAAGCTCATTCCACAATCAGAGCAGTGGTAAGTTTTCTTCCCTGTAAGTCTCCACTGGTGTTTCTTGAGGTGTTCTGATCTGGAGAGACTCTTCTCTGCCTCGTCAGCATCATGATGTTGGTTAGCCTCCCCAGATAATAAGCCCCTGCTACTGAGAGAGTGACAGATAGGACTGTCCCCTGTGAAACAAAGACAGACAGTTATGGTTCCTTCTTCGTATCGAAGAAAGATCTAGTCCAGGGCTGCCCAACCCTCTTCCTGGAGATCTACTGTCCTGTAGGTTTTCAGTCCAACCCTAATTTAGCATATCTGATTCAGCTAGTTAAGGTCTTGTTGAGCAGCTAATAAGTAGAATCAGGTATGTTAAATTAGGGTTGGACTGAAAACCCACAGGAGGGTAGATCTCCAGGAAGAGGGTTGGGCAGCCCTGGACTAGTCTCAGCTTTTCACACTCTTGTGATCGGATTTAAGCATTTTGGATGGGTTTAAAATATTCAATGGAAAATAGTATTAAATCTTCAAAATTGTCGATGTATCCAAGGAATGCTTGTAACGATACTACATCTTTAAACGTATTGTATTTAGTGGTAATTAATGACATCCGGGGAGTGTCCCAAAATAAAAGTATATGTTTCAGCATAAACCCACCTAGTTCCGATGTTTTCCTGCAGTCCACGAGCCGAATAGACACCCTCTTCAGATCCCAGAGTCTTTTACTTTGATCAGTCAAATCTCCCTCTCCCTCCTCGTCTCCTCCTCTCGCAGTTCCACTCAGCCCTGGTGTTTTCCTCCAGTCCACCAGCCTCACAGACAACCTCTTCAGACCCAGCAGTAAGGGGCTACTGGGAGGGGCCCGACCGGGGCCTCGGGGGAGAGGGAGGGGGGAGGAGGGTGGTAGGAGGATGGGACAGGTTTCTCCTGTAAACCCAAAAAGAGGGTAGAGGTGTTTTCATATTTGTACACTGTCTGGAATGAGCCTAGTCAATGTGACCTGATGACTCCAGAGACAGGACTCTGGTAACAAGAAAGATCAAGAACAAGAGAAAGAGAAAGAAGAAGAAGAACAGGAAGAGGCCTGGTGGAGCTGGTGGAGTTGATCATCTGTCAAATGGGTCATTCATTTAGCTGTTGATCATCTGTCAAATGGGTCATTCATTTAGCTGTTGATCATCTGTCAAATGGGTCATTTATTTAGCTGTTGATCATCTGTCAAAATGGGTCATTTATTTAGCTGTTGATCATCTGTCAAATGGGCGACTGCCAACTGAGTGATCTACTCATTATTATTTGTAGATCAGTCAGTCACAATTTACCCATCACACACACATTGCGTGTTCGATCCCCTCGAACATGGCCCTATACTCTCAACTGGCCAAATGTTTTAAACAATGGGGGAAATGTTCCAAACATGAAGCTACTTCCTCGCTCCGGCGGTGAAGTTCTTGGTACTAGGATCAGCTTCCCCTTTCCCTAATCATAAACTTTACTATTAGTGGGGAGAATTCAAAACTGACCCCACATCAGCGTCTAAGGGAAACTTCACCCTACACCTACTTCCTAATACATCACAAATGACTTCTTTGGTGTGGGTGGAAAGGTAGGCTAAGCAAAAACGTTATTTTATTCATAATAGTTTGTAGCTCACCGTTTCCCGACTTAACAGACATTTTTTTGTGAGAATAACCGTTTTTTTTAGATCTGCCCTCGTCTCACAAACACCGCTCTAGTTCAGCCCTCGGTAATCGCAGTAAAGGCTAATGGTTGGTATCGGCGGAAGAAATAGACTAATCCAATGCCAAAAAAACACAGCAGTCTGTTACCGCGGGAGTCAAAGACATGAGCTTAGCTAGCCAACGTTGCCATGACGTCGCCATTACCGCGGGACTCAAAGCGTAGCTGAACATTTTACTACTCCAACCTTGTGAAACACGTTTTTATTTTAGTCAAAAACAACTTTATATCAAAGGGCGGCAGGTAGCTTAGTGGGGAAGAGCGTTGTGCCAGTAACCGAAAGGTCACTGGTTATAATCCCCGAGCCGACTAGGTGAAAAATCTGTCGATGTGCCCTTAAGCAAGGCACTTAACCATAATTGCTCCTGTAAGTCGCTCTGGATAAGAGAAAAATAAAATAAATGTATTTGACGTATTGACTAACTTTATATCAAAGGAGTGCCTTCTATTTGACGGATTGTACATACTCAGTTCGATGTGAGACGACTGTTAGACCCCATGGCGTGTTTCTGCGCATGAGCTTAGCTAGCCAACGTTGCCATGACATCGCCTACAAGCGTGATCAGGGTTTTCTACTGGAGAAGCAGTTTCTACATATCTTCATACTCAGGGTTCTACATTTAAATTTTTCATTGCTAACACTAGTGCTCATAACTTAAAAAAGTTATGGGCACCATTTCTTGCTGAAACCATATCTACAGTGGGGAAAAAAAGTATTTAGTCAGCCACCAATTGTGCAAGTTCTCCCACTTAAAAAGATGAGAGGCCTGTAATTTTCATCATAGGTAGACGTCAACTATGACAGACAAAATGATTTTTAATGAATTTATTTGCAAATTATGGTGGAAAATAACTATTTGGTCAATAACAAAAGTTTCTCAATACTTTGTTATATACCCTTTGTTGGCAATGACACAGGTCAAACGTTTTCTGTAAGTCTTCACAAGGTTTTCACACACTGTTGCTGGTATTTTGGCCCATTCCTCCATGCAGATCTCCTCTAGAGCAGTGATGTTTTGGGGCTGTCGCTGGGCAACACAGACTTTCAACTCCCTCCAAAGATTTTCTATGGGGTTGAGATCTGGAGACTGGCTAGGCCACTCCAGGACCTTGAAATGCTTCTTACGAAGCCACTCCTTTGTTGCCCGGGCGGTGTGTTTGGGATCATTGTCATGCTGAAAGACCCAGCCACGTTTCATCTTCAATGCCCTTGCTGATGGAAGGAGGTTTTCACTCAAAATCTCACGATACATGGCCCCATTCATTCTTTCCTTTACATGGATCAGTCGTCCTGGTCCCTTTGCAGAAAAACAGCCCCAAAGCATGATGTTTCCACCCCCATGCTTCACAGTAGGTATGGTGTTCTTTGGATGTGACTGTTTGAGGTTGTGGACAGGTGTCTTTTATACTGATAAGTTCAAACAGGTGCCATTAATACAGGTAACGAGTGGAGGACAGAGGAGCCTCTTAAAGAAGAAGTTACAGGTCTGTGAGAGCCAGAAATCTTGCTTGTTTGTAGGTGACCAAATACTTATTTTCCACCATAATTTGCAAATAAATTCATAAAAAATCCTACAATGTGATTTTCTGGATTTTTTTCTTCTCAATTTGTCTGTCATAGTTGACGTGTACCTATGATGAAAATTACAGGCCTCTCATCTGTTTAAGTGGGAGAACTTGCACAATTGGTGGCTGACTAAATACTTTTTCCCCCACTGTACATGACAACATGTTTTCTTACTGAAACATTTTACATTTTAATCATTTAGCAGACGCTCTTATCCAGAGCGACTTACAGTTAGTGAATACATATTTTTTTATACTGGCCCCCGTGGAATCGAACCCACAACCCTGGCATTGCAAACGCCATGCTCTATCAACTGAGCTACATCCCTGCCGGCCATTCCCTCCCCTACCCTGGACGACGCTGGGCCAATTGTGCGCCGCCCATGAGTCTCCCGGTTGCGGCCGGCTGCGACAGAGCCTGGATTCGAACCAGGATCTCTAGTGGCACAGTTAGCACTGCGATGCAGTGCCTTAGACCACTGCGCCACTCAGGAGCTCAGGAGCTTACGACATGTTTTCTTACTGAAACCATATGTTCATTACACCATGTTTTTCAAAACAAGATTGTTGGATTGGCTGTATATTTCTGAAAATGTCATGCTGACGTCTGAAAACGTTTATGCAGGCAAATGCCCCTCTGGTTGTAGTCACACATGTTCTAATTTAGTTAGCTAGCTAACAATCTTATCATGAATGCAATCAACATGGCCTGAATGAAAACTAACTAAAACTACCTAAATACCTGACATAATAGGTCACGTCTCTACCTCCCTCCCTGTCAGATATCTCTACCTCCCTGTCTCCATCTGTCAGATGTTTACCTCCCTGTCTGCCTGTCAGATATCTCTACCTCCCTCCCCTGTCAGATGTCTCTACCTCCTTCAGTCTCTACCTCCTGTCTGTCTGTCAGACGTCTCTACCTCCCTGTCTGCCTGTCAGATGCCTCCAACAGCTTTGTACACTCTTGGCATTCTCTCAACCAGCTTTATGAGGTAGTCACCTGGAATGCATTTCAATTAACAGGTGTGCCTTGTTAAAAGTTAATTTGTGGAATTTCTTTCCTTCTTAATGCGTTTGAGTCAATCAGTTGTGTTGTGACAAGGTAGGGGTGGTATACAGAAGATAGTCCTCTGTAGCTCAGCTGGTAGAGCACGGCGCTTGTAACGCCAAGGTAGTGGGTTCGATCCCCGGGACCACCCATACACAAAAATGTATGCACGCATGACTGTAAGTCGCTTTGGATAAAAGCGTCTGCTAAATGGCATATTATATTATTACACCAATAAGAAGAAGAGACTTGATTGGGTCAAGAAACACGACCAATGGACATTAGACGAGTGGAAACCTGTCCTTTGGTCTCATCAGTCCAAATGTGAGATTTTTGGTTCCAACCGCCATGTCTTTGTGAGACACAGAGTAGGTGAACGGATGATCTCCGCATATGTGTTCCCACCATGAAGAGGAGGTGTGATGGTGTGGGGGTGCTTTGCTGGTGACACTGTCTGTGATTTATTTAGAATTCAAGGCACACTTAACCAGCATGGCTACCACAGCATTCTGCAGAGATACGCCATCCCATGTGGTTTGCGCTTAGTGGGACTATCATTTGTTTTTCAACAGGACAATGACCCAACACACCTCCAGGCTGTGTAAGGGCTATTTGACCAAGAAGGAGAGAGATGGAGTGCTGCATCAGATGACCTGGCCTCCACAATCACCCGACCTCAACCCAATTGAGATGGTTTGGGATGAGTTGGACCGCAGAGTGAAGGAAAAGCAGCCAACAAGTGCTCAGTATATGTGGGAACTCCTTCAAGACTGTTGGAAAAGCATTCCAGGTGAAGCTGGTTGAGAGAATGCCAAGAGTGTGCAAAGCTGTCATCAAGCCAAAGGGTGGCTACTTTTAAGAATATAAAATATATTTTGATTTGTTTAACACTTTTTCTTGGTTACTACATGATTCCATATGTGTTATTTCATAGTTTTGATGTCTTCACTATTAGTCTACAATGTAGAAAATAGTTTTAAAAAATAAAGAAAAACCCTTGAATGAGTAGGTGTCCAAACTTTTGACTGGTACTGTATAATATATATATATATATATATACACACACACATTATAGACTACAATATTATGCAAAGCTAGTATTGATCATATTGATTTTATCATTTCCATTCTGAATAGAGGGGGGGCTTTTTGTGCCACTGTTCCCTTTAAGCCCCCAGATAAATGTCACATTTACAAAAAAGGCATCTATGTATAACAATGCAAGGTTCATTTAAACAGTAAAATATGACTAAATGCATTAAAACATTTAAGCTGTGAATTCCTGAAATCTATTATCTTGTTGTGGTTCACCAAGTTATGTTGTTACTGTGTGGCTGTGACATGCAGGCGTTGACTGCTAGCAGGAAAAACCCATCGTTTCAATTGGCAAGAAATAGTAATTAATGCCCATGAAATATGCTACCATTGTCTGTGGGTCACCTCAATGCAAACATTTTATTGCAGCTTTGAAATTGTCCAGTGGAAACTTACACAACTGGCAATACGTTAATAATAAAACATCTGATTGGCTTAGAATAAAACTGTTACGGATATAACAACCAGATTAATTGGCTGAAACATTAAACAGCAGGAAATGTTTTGTTAGTTTTTTAAATCCAAAGATGTAAGTGGGCTTAATGGGTACGTGGGCTTGGGTTTAATAGGTAGGCTTACCCTAATTGTTTCATCAGCAACACATGCCAACAGAGGGCACACCGAGCGAGTTGGTAGGGGTGAGGGGCTGGTTTGGAATTCACTGAATGAATTTGAGAGTGGTTACATTTCTCCGGCCCCCATCCCTCTGCGCTTTACCAAAACAAGTGTCAGGGCACCCATTTTGTTTCTGTTTAAATCCCGGACTGCCCCTTTAAAACCACACATCATTTCAACAACAGCAGAGTTACTGCCCCTGTTAAGATATACTCACTGGTGTTAATCAGATCTCCAACCTCCTCTTCCTCCTCCTCTTTCACTCTGAAAACTTCCTTCTCTTCTTCTTTCACTCTGAAAGCTTCCTTCTCTTCTTCTTTCACTGTAACAGCCTCACCCTCTACTTCTTGTTTTACTGTGACATCCTCCTCTTCTTCCTCCTCTTTCACTAGAGCTTCTTTCTCCGTCCAGCAGACCTCCTCTTCTTTAGCAGGAGGAGAGTAGCTTAGTGAACTCATGGTCGGGGATGTTAGCTAGCTAGCTAGTAAGTTAGCATTAGTGACTAGCCTAGTGCTAGGCTAATTTAGCAAGCCAGCTAGCTGGTTACTAACAACGTAAAAATAAAATGGAGTAACTAGCTATATGACAGAAGTGCATTTAAAACACAGTGGCTAATATACAGCGAAACAGTCCAAAGAGCATGAATGTTTCAGCTTTGTTGGCTAGCAAGCTACCGAGGTGACTGACTACCTGTTGTCGTTGAAGAAGCGTCCCGTCCACTAGAATATACGTCACACCCCCAGCGTCACCTGAAAGACCCACATCGCCATCTGCTGACTGGAGAGGGGAACGCAGTTGAGATAAAAAAAATTATTTAATTTCCAGACAAAAAGTTGATTTGTAATATATTTTCTTAAATAATAATATTATATTGATATGTACAAAGAGAAGCACGTGTTGATTGATTAGTGAAGTGAGAATTTTAAATAACTTTATATTTAGTCACAGCCACATTTAAGGCAATTTCTTATTCATTCAGTCAAACAGACACATTTCGGTTGAATGCATTCAGTTGTGCAACTGACTAGGTATCCCCTTTCCCAAATGCTCTGCACCATGGTTTATCAGGTGATCAACGTTTTATGAAAGCTGCTGGAAGTAAACTGGAGAGCACATCTGTAGCCATGAAATGCTTTGAAAGGCTGGTCATGGCTCACATCAACACCATCATCCCAGACACCCTGGACACACTCCAATCGCATTCCGCTCCAACAGATCCACAGATGACTCAATCTCTATTGCAGTCCACACTGCCCTTTCCCACCTGGACAAAAATAAACAACTAAGTGAGAATGCTGTTTATTGACTACAGCTCAGCGTTCAACACCATAGTGCCCTCCAAGCTCATCACTGAACTAATGTGGTCCTCTATAGCTCAATTGGTAGAGCATGGCGCTTGTAACGCCAGGGTAGTGGGTTCGCTCCCCGGGACCACCCATACGTAAAAATGTATGCGCACATGACTGTAAGTCGCTTTGGATAAAAGTGTCTGCTAAAAGGCATATTATTATTATTATGACGGGCCGCCCCCAGGTGGTGAGGGTAGGCAACATCACATCCTTCACATTGACCCTCAACACGGGGGCCCCTCAGGGGTGAGTGCTTAGTCCCCTCCTGTACTCCCTGTTCACCCATGAAAGGGTGGCAACGCAAGAGTCCAACACCATCATTTAGTTTGCAGATGACACAACGGTGGTAGGCCTGATCACCGACAGCGATGAGACAGCTTACAGGGAGGAGGTCAGAGACTTAGCAGGGTGTTGCCAGGACAACAATCTCTCCCTCAACATCAGCACGACAAAGGAGCTGATCGAGGACTACAGGACACGGGGGGCCGAGCAAGCCCCCATTCACATCGACAGGGCTGTAGTGGAGTGGGTTGAGAGCTTCAAGTTCATAAGTGATGTGGACACTAAGGACCTCTTTTTGTAATTGTATTTGTATTTATTAATGATCCCCATTAGTTCCTGCCAAGGCAGCAGTTACTCTTCCCGGGGTCCAACAACATTAAGGCAGTTATATACAATTACAAATATTACATGACATTACATTTCTTAACACTTTTCACAACACATTAAGAGTTTGTCCGCAGGCCACTACTCTACTACCACATATCTACATTGTCACGGTTTACTAAGCCAGAACCCAGAAGCAGACCAGGACAAGGTAAATTGAAACAAAGGTGAGTGTTTATTTAATAGATCCACGAGTGAGGCTGAATAATCCAGGGAACAGAGCGGGTGGCGTGGATGGGTTGTTGAGGGTGCAGTGGTAGGTCCAGTAATGGCTCGGCAGCCGCCGACCATCAGGCAGAGGTTGGGTGAAGGTTCCGGGTGAGTGACTGCAGATAGAACAAAACGGAGGTAAGTATACAGCAAGTCAAAAAGGTGCAAAACAACAAAACTAACGCTAGAAGTTCCAAGGCTGATACACGGACAAACATACTGTTCATGGCTAACGATCCGGCAGGGAATGGATGTTAGGACAGAGCCTAAGAAGGGTGATGATCAGGACCAGGTGTGCAGATTGCTGATGGGATGCAGGTGCGGAAATCAAGAGAGCTCCCGCCTAGCAACGTTGCCCGGCAACCAGGCAGGGAGCGTTCCAGAACCCTCGGGAAACTGGAGATCCCGAGCAGAAAAACTAATACCCAGACAGAAACCGACTCAGACTGCAGGGATCGTTACAGTACCCCCCTCCGACGAACGCCACCGGGGCGGACTCCCCGGAGCGCCAGGATGGAGGCGGTAGAAGTCACGAATGAGGTCAGCATCTAGGATCTGTCGCCGCGGAATCCAACTCCTCTCTTCAGGACCATACCCCTCCCAGTCCACGAGATACTGGAAACCCCGGCCCCGCCGTCTGGAATCCATGATGCGTCGCACCGTGTAGGCAGGACCACCTCCGATCATCCGAGGAGGAGGAGGAGGAGGCGGAGGAGGCAACAGAGGACTGAGGAGAACAGGCTTGAGGCAGGAGACATGAAAGGTGGGATGGACTCTGAGCGTCCTCGGTAGTTTGAGTCGAACTGCCACCGGATTGATCACCTTCTCCACCACAAACGGACCAATGAACCTGGCAACAACTTCCTAGCCTCAGTCCGTAAAGGAAGATCCCGTGTGGCCAACCAGACCCTATCTCCGATGGTATAGGTGGGAGCGGGGATCCGGCGACGATTCGCCTGGAGCTGATACCGGTCCGAAACTCTAAGGAGTGCCTTTCTGGCCCGATGCCAGGTCCGGTGGCAACGACGAATATGGGCCTGAACAGAGGGCACTGAGAGCTCCTTCTCCTGAGAAGGGAACAAGGGAGGTTGGTAGCCATACAGGCACTGGAAGGGAGACATCCCAGTGGCAGATGTAGGGAGAGTATTGTGGGCATACTCAACCCAAGGCAACTGAGAGACCCAGGAGGTGGGGTTGGAGGAGACAAGGCAGCGTAGCGTGGATTCCATCTTCTGGTTGGCTCTCTCCGCCTGACCATTAGATTGGGGGTGAAAACCAGATGTGAGGCTGACTGTAGCTCCAATGGCCAAACAGAAGGACTTCCAGACAGCAGAGGTAAACTGAGGGCCACGGTCGGAAACGATATCACTGGGCAAACCGTGGACCCTGAAAACCTCCCTAACCAGGATCTCGGACGTCTCCGAGGCAGAGGGAAGCTTGGCAATAGGCACAAAGTGGGCGAACTTGCTGAATCTGTCCACGATAGTCAGAACGACCGTGTTTCCCTCAGAAGCGGGCAACCCAGTGACAAAGTCCAGGGCCAGATGCGACCATGGTCGCCGGGGAATAGGAAGGGGGTGAAGTAGTCCAGAGCTGGGCCGATTGGTACTCTTATTCTGCGCACACACTGGACAGGCAGCAACATAACCCTGAGTATCCTCGGCCATGGCAGGCCACCAAAAACGTCTGCGAAGAAACGCCATCGTCCGAGCCACGCCAGGGTGACAAGCCATCTTGCTGGCGTGGGACCATTTGAGGACAGCAGGACGAACCGACTCAGGCACAAACAACCGACCGGGTGGACCGTTACCGGGACCGGGCTGCGTCCGAAGGGCCGCCATCACCTCCTCCTCAATCTTCCACCTAACTGCTCCCACGACGCAGTCCCGGGGAGAATTGTCTCGGTCTTGGACCCACTCTCCTCCGTCTTGGAGAACATCCGGGACAAGGCGTCCGCCTTGCCGTTCTTAGATCCAGGTCGGAACGTCAGGGAAAAATTGAATCGTCCGAAAAACAACGCCCACCTGGCCTGACGGGAGTTGAGACGTCTAGCCGATTGCACGTAAGCAAGATTCTTGTGGTCAGTCCAGACAATAAACGGTTGCTCCGCCCCCTCCAAGGCAAGTTTCACCGCGAGAAGCTCCCGGTTACCCACATCGTAATTCCTCTCCGCAGGCGAAAGGCGACGAGAGTAGTAGGCGCAGGGATGGAGTTTACTGTCCGTGGAGCATCGCTGCGACAGGATGGCGCCAACTCCCACATCAGACGCGTCCACTTCAACGACGAACTGACGGGCCGTGTCCGGTTGAGAGAGAATCGGTGCGTTGGTGAATCGCCTCTTCAAATCCAGAAACGCTCGATCCGCCTCCGGATTCCACTTGAAGATCCTGATACTGGAAGTCAAGGCAGTTAACGGAGCGGCCACACGGCTGTAATCCCGGATGAATCTGCGGTAGAAATTCGCAAACCCCAAAAATCTCTGGAGCTGCAATCTCGTACCGGGCTGGGCCCATTCCAGAACCGCTCTAACCTTCTCCTGGTCCATCCTAATCTCTCCCCTGGAGATGATGTACCCGAGAAAGGATGTCGTGTGGGCGTGAAACTCGCACTTCTCGGCCTTCACGAACAGGCGATTCTCCAACAATCGCTGCAGAACCTGCCGGACATGCTGGACGTGGTCGGAAGGTTCCTTCGAGAAGATCAGAATGTCATCCAGGTAAACAAACACAAAGAGACCGATCATATCTCTCAGGACGTCGTTCACCATACTCTGGAATACCGCTGGAGCATTGGTCAGTCCAAACGGCATCACCTGATACTCGAGTGACCCATCGGTGTATTGAAACCCGTCAACCACTCGTCCCCCTCTCTGATCCGGACCATGTGATACGCATTGCGTAGGTCTAGCTTGGTGAACACCGTAGCACCCTGTAAGAGTCGAAGGCAGAACTCATCAAGGGCAGGGGATACTTGTTCTTGACCGTGATGTCATTCAACCCCCGATAATCAATACACGGTCGAAGAGAGCCATCCTTCTTACCCACAAAGAAGAATCCTGCCCCCAGGGGTGATGACGAGGGACGAACGAGACCAGCAGCTAGGGACTCCTTGATGTAGGTCTCCAAAGCCTCACGTTCAGGTCGGGAGATACTGTATAACCTTCCCTTAGGGTAGACAGCTCCAGGGAACAGGTTGATGGCACAATCATATGGTCGGTGGGGGAGGGAGTGACAGAGCCTTCTGCTTACTGAACACTTCCCCCAAATCGTGATATGTCTCGGGAACCAGGGACAAATCTGGGGGTTTAGCCTCAATCACCTGACTGGGAACCGAATGGGGACAGGCAGTCTTGAGACAGTTAGCATGACAATCAAGGCTCCAACTCGTTACCTTGCCCGTCACCCAATCGAACGTGGGATTGTGTTCCTTCAGCCAGGGGTATCCAAGGACCAGAGGAACATGGGAAGACGGCAGAATGAAGAATGAAATCATCTCCGAATGATTCCCCGACAACAGCATCTTAACCGGTTCAGTCCTCATCGTGATACAGTGGGGAAAAAAAGTATTTAGTCAGCCACCAATTGTGCAAGTTCTCCCACTTAAAAAGATGACAGAGGCCTGTAATTTTCATCATAGGTACACGTCAACTATGACAGACAAAATGAGAAAAAAATTTCCAGAAAATCACATTGTAGGATTTTTAATGAATTTATTTGCAAATTATGGTGGAAAATAAGTATTTGGTCAATAACAAAAGTTTCTCAATACTTTGTTATATACCCTTTGTTGGCAATGACACAGGTCAAACATTTTCTGTAAGTCTTCACAAGGTTTTCACACACTGTTGCTGGTATTTTGGCGCATTCCTCCATGCAGATCTCCTCTAGAGCAGTGATGTTTTGGGGCTGTCGCTGGGCAACACAGACTTTCAACTCCCTCCAAAGATTTTCTATGGGGTTGAGATCTGGAGACTGGCTAGGCCACTCCAGGACCTTGAAATGCTTCTTACGAAGCCACTCCTTCGTTGCCCGGGCAGTGTGTTTGGGATCATTGTCATGCTGAAAGACCCAGCCACATTTCATCTTCAATGCCCTTGCTGATGGAAGGAGGTTTTCACTCAAAATCTCACGATACATGGCCCCATTCATTCTTTCCTTTACACGGATCAGTCGTCCTGGTCCCTTTGCAGAAAAACAGCCCCAAAGCATGATGTTTCCACCCCCATGCTTCACAGTAGGTATGGTGTTCTTTGGATGCAACTCAGCATTATTTGTCCTCCAAACACGACGAGTTGAGTTTTTACCAAAAAGTTATATTTTGGTTTCATCTGACCATATGACATTCTCCCCAATCCTCTTCTGGATCATCCAAATGCACTCTAGCAAACTTCAGACGGGCCTGGACATGTACTGGCTTAAGCAGGGGGACACGTCTTGCACTGCAGGATTTGAGTCCCTGGCGGCATAGTGTGTTACTGATGGTAGGCTTTGTTACTTTGGTCCCAGCTCTCTGAAGGTCATTCACTAGGTCCCCCCGTGTTGTTCTGGGATTTTTGCTCACCGTTCTTGTGATCATTTTGACCCCACAGGGTGAGATCTTGCGTGGAGCCCCAGATCGAGGGGAGATTATCAGTGGTCTTGTATGTCTTCCATTTCCTAATAATTGCTCCCACAGTTGATTTCTTCAAACCAAGCTGCTTACCTATTGCAGATTCAGTCTTCCCAGCCTGGTGCAGGTCTACAATTTAGTTTCTGGTGTCTTTTGACAGCTCTTTGGTCTTGGCCATAGTGGAGTTTGGAGTGTGACTGTTTGAGGTTGTGGACAGGTGTCTTTTATACTGATAACAAGTTCAAACAGGTGCCATTAATACAGGTAACGAGTGGAGGACAGAGGAGCCTCTTAAAGAAGAAGTTACAGGTCTGTGAGAGCCAGAAATCTTGCTTGTTTGTAGGTGACCAAATACTTATTTTCCACCATAATTTGCAAATAAATTCATAAAAAATCCTACAATGTGATTTTCTGGATTTTTTTTCCTCATTTTGTCTGTCATAGTTGACGTGTACCTATGATGAAAATTACAGGCCTCTCTCATCTTTTTAAGTGTGAGAACTTGCACAATTGGTGGCTGACTAAATACTTTTTTTCCCCACTGTACGTGCCAGACTACTGCCGTTCAGAGTGGTCGCTTCAATGGCTTCCGGCAATTGCTCCTTGGAAAGCCCCAGCTGTTCCACCAACTCGGCATCAAGAAAGCTTCCATCGGCACCTGAATCGATAAAAGCGTTAATCGCTAAGCTCTGATTCCTGTTCATAAGGGTAGCCGGGAAACGGGGTCTGACAGAGGTATTGAGAGGTCGAAACTGGCTCGCTAAAAGTCCTCCCAACTTTAGCGAGCCGCGCAGTTTGACGACCGCCGGGAACAGGTGGCGAGGTAATGTCCCGAACCACCACAGTAGAGGCAACAGTTAGTCCTACGTCTGAGTTGGCGTTCCTCCTTGGTTAACCCGTGCCGCCCTACTTGCATTGGTTCAGAATCGGGAGACAGGACCTCTCCACTAATCCTGTGTGGTGGACGATGATCGACGTATTCTGGTCCAATCCCCGACCCGACTGGAACCTGAGAAGCTGATCGATTGGACGGAACCCATTGCTTCTCCCTCCTTCGCTCTCGGACTCGATTATCCACCCGAATAGACAAGGCTACCAAGCTGTCCAGGTCACTAGGCTCCGGATAGGAGATCAACTCATCCTTGAGCTGCTCCGACAGACCCTGGTAAAAGGCCGCTTGCAGAGACTCCTCATTCCACCCACTCTCCACAGCCAACGTCTTGAACTCGATCACGAAGTCGGCCACGCTGCGAGTTCCTTGGTGAAGCGAAAACAGGCGCCTAGCTGCGTCCCTCCCTCGGACGGAATGGTCGAAGAGCTTCCTCATCTCGGCCGTGAACCCCTGGTATGAAGCCATGCAGGGGTCTTGTCGTTCCCAAACGGCTGAAGCCCACTCCAGCGCTCGACCACGCAGTAACTCAATCACAAAGGCTATCCTAGCCTTGTCTGTGGCATAAGAGTAGGGCTGTAGATCGAACACTAACCCACACTGCATAAGGAAAGAACGGCATCTTCCCAGCTCCCCCTCATATTTATCCGGCGTCGGAACCTTGGGCTCACGGAAGGACACAGCTCCAGAAGCGGCAGGCGAGATGGGTGAAACCGGTAGTGGATCCTCCACCGGAAACTTGCGCTGGTTCTGGACCTCCGTCAGACCGGTAGAAAGGTTCGAACTGCCAACGCGATCTCCTGTAGCTCCGTGCTATGATGGCCCAACATCTTCTCCTGATGGGTAATGGCATGGCGAACAGAGTCCAGGTCCGCTGGGTTCATTACTGGCCGGATCGTTCTGTCACGGTTTACTAAGCCAGAACCCAGAAGCAGACCAGGACAAGGTAAATTGAAACAAAGGTGAGTGTTTATTTAATAGATCCACGAGTGAGGCTGAATAATCCAGGGAACAGAGCGGGTGGCGTGGATGGGTTGTTGAGGGTGCAGTGGTAGGTCCAGTAATGGCTCGGCAGCCGCCACCATCAGGCAGAGGTTGGGTGAAGGTTCCGGGTGAGTGACTGCAGATAGAACAAAACGGAGGTAAGTATACAGCAAGTCAAAAAGGTGCAAAACAACAAAACTAACGCTAGAAGTTCCAAGGCTGATACACGGACAAACATACTGTTCATGGCTAACGATCCGGCAGGGAATGGATGTTAGGACAGAGCCTAAGAAGGGTGATGATCAGGACCAGGTGTGCAGATTGCTGATGGGATGCAGGTGCGGAAATCAAGAGAGCTCCCGCCTAGCAACGCTTGCCCGGCAACCAGGCAGGGAGCGTTCCAGAACCCTCGGGAAACTGGAGATCCCGAGCAGAAAAACTAATACCCAGACAGAAACCGACTCAGACTGCAGGGATCGTTACATACATACCTTTTATGGTCCAAACACACCAACACATTCATGAAGATGGCACAACAATGCCTCTTCCCCCTCAGAAGGCTGAAAAGATTTGGCACGGGCCCTCAGATCCTCAAAAAGTTATACAGCTGCACCATTGAGAGCATCTTGACTGGCTGCATAAACGCCTGGTATGGCAACTGCTCGGCATCCGATCGCAAGGCGCTACAGAGGGTAGTGCGTACGGCCCAGTACATCACTGGGGCCAAGCTTCCTGCCATCCAGGACCTCTATACCAGGCGGTGTCAGAGGAAGGCCCTAAAAATGGTCAAAGACTCCAGCCACCCTAGTCATAGACTGTTCTCTCTGCTACCGCACGGCAAGCGGTACCAGAGCACCAAGTCTGGGACCAACAGGCTCCTGAACAGCTTCTACCCTCAAGCCATTAGACTGCTGAACAGTTAATCCAATGGCTAGCCTAGTAGTTAACCCTAGTAATCCTATTTACATTGACACCATATTTGTTTTTTGTTTACTCTTGCGCTGGCTCTATGCAAACTCACTGGAATCTACCCACACATAGTACACTGACACTCCAACACACACACACACACACACACACACACACACACACACACACACACATATCGAAGCCATACACACACAGTCACACTTTCACACAGTACACTGACACTCCAACACACACACTGGACTCTACCCACACAGTACACTGACACTCCAACACACACACACACACACACACACACACACACACACACACACACACACACACACACACACACATATTGAAGCCACACACACACACAGTCACACTTTCACACACTTTGACACTCTTCACATAGGCTGCTTCTACTGTGTTTATTATATATCCTGATTGACTAGTCCCATTTACCCCTACCTACATGTACATACTGTATCACCTCAACTACCTGGTACCCCTGCACATTGACTCAGTACTGCTACTAACTGTATATAGCCTCATTACTACCTGGTACCCCTGCACATTGACTCAGTACTGCTACTTCCTGTATACAGCCTCATTACTAACCTGCCCAGGGACTGCGGTTGAAAATTAGCCGGCTGGCTAAAACCGGCACTTTTACTGAAACGTTGATTAATGTGCACTGTCCCTGTAAAAATAAACTCAAACTCAAACTCAAACTACCTGGTACCCCTGGACATTGACTCAGTACTGGTACTTCCTGTATACAGCCTCATTACTACCTGGTACCCCTGGACATTGACTCAGAACTGGTACTCCTTGTATATAGTCTCATTACTACCTGGTACCCCTGCACATTGACTCAGTACTGCTACTTCCTGTATATAGCCTCATTACTACCTGGTACCCCTGGACATTGACTCAGTACTGCTACTTCCTGTATATAGCCTCATTACTACCTGGTACCCCTGCACATTGACTCAGTACTGCTACTTCCGGTATATAGCCTCATTACTACCTGGTACCCCTGCACATTGACTCAGTACTGCTACTTCCTGTATACAGCCTCATTACTACCTGGTACCCCTGCACATTGACTCAGTACTGCTACTTCCTGTATATAGCCTCATTACTACATGGTACCCCTGCACATTGACTCAGTACTGGTACTCCTTGTATATAGCCTCATTACTACCTAGTACCCCTGCACATTGACTCAGTACTGCTACTTCCTGTATACAGCCTCATTACTACCTGGTACCCCTGCACATTGACTCGGTACTGCTACTTCCTGTATATAGCCTCATTACTACCTGGTACCCCTGCACATTGACTCAGTACTGCTACTTCCTGTATATAGCCTCATTACTACCTGGTACCCCTGCACATTGTCTCAGTACTGCTACTCCTTGTATATAGCCTCATTACTACCTGGTACCCCTGGACATTGACTCAGTACTGGTACTTCCTGTATATAGCCATGTTATTACCTGGTACCCCTGGACATTGACTCAGTACTGCTACTCCTTGTATATACAGTGAGGGAAAAAAGTATTTGATCCCCTGCTGATTTTTGCCCACTGACAAAGAAATTATCAGTCTATAATTTTAATGGTAGGTTTATTTGAACAGTGAGAGACAGAATAACAACAACAAAATCCAGAAAAACGCATGTCAAAAATGTAAAAAATTATTTGCATACTACGCCGTGAAGGACTGAAATCCTGCAGCACCCGCAAGGTCCCCCTGCTCAAGAAAGCACATATAGAGGCCCGTCTGAAGTTTGCCAATGAACATCTGAATGATTCAGAGGAGAACTTGGTGAAAGTGTTGTGGTCAGATGAGACCAAAACTGAGCTCTTTGGCATCAAATCAACTCGCCGTGTTTGGAGGAGGAGGAATGCTGCCTATGACCACAAGAACACCATCCCCACCGTCAAACATGGAGGTGGAAACATTATGCTTTGGGGGTGTTTTTCTGCTAAGGGGACAGGACAACTTCACCGGATCAAAGGGACGATGGACGGGGCCATGTACCGTCAAATCTTGGGTGAGAACCTCCTTCCCTCAGCCAGGGCATTGAAAATGGGTCGTGGATGGGTATTCCAGCATGACAATGACCCAAAACAGACGGCCAAGGCAACAAAGGAGTGGCTCAAGAAGAAGCACATTAAGGTCCTGGAGTGGCCTACCAGTCTCCAGACCTTAATCCCATAGAAAATCTGTGGAGGGAGCTGAAGGTTCGAGTTGCCAAACGTCAGCCTCGAAACCTTAATGACTTGGAGAAGATCTGCAAAGAGGAGTGGGACAAAATCCCTCCTGAGATGTGTGCAAACCTGGTGGCCAACTACAAACCCTGTGGTCCTCTGTAGCTCAGCTGGTAGAGCACGGCGCTTATAACGCCAAGGTAGTGGGTTCGATCCCCGGGACCACCCATACACAAAAAATTTATGCACGCATGACTGTAAGTCGCTTTGGATAAAAGCGTCTGCTAAATGGCATATTATTATTATTATTACAAGAAACGTCTGACCTCTGTGATTGCCAACAAGGGTTTTGCCACCAAGTACTAAGTCATGTTTTGCAGAGGGGTCAAATAATTATTTCCCTCATTAAAATGCAAATCAATTTATAACATTTTTGACATGCGTTTTTCTGGATTTTGTTGTTGTTATTCTGTCTCTCACTGTTCAAATAAACCTACCATTAAAATTATAGACTGATCATTTCTTTGTCAGTGGGCAACGTACAAAATCAGCAGGAGATCAAATACTTTTTTCCCCTCACTGTATGAATAGAAAAGGTTCTAGAGACAGTATATGAATAGAAAAGGTTCTAGAGACAGTATATGAATAGAAAAGGTTCTAGAGACAGTATATGAATAGAAAAGGTTCTAAAGACAGTATATGAATAGAAAAGGTTCTAGAGACAGTTTATAAATAGAAAAGGTTCTAGAGACAGTATATGAATAGAAAAGGTTCTAGAGACAGTATATGAATAGAAAAGGTTCTAGAGACAGTATATGAATAGAAAAGGTTCTAGAGACAGTATATGAATAGAAAAGGTTCTAGAGACAGTATATGAATAGAAAAGGTTCTAAAGACAGTATATGAATAGAAAAGGTTCTAGAGACAGTTTATAAATAGAAAAGGTTCTAGAGACAGTATATGAATAGAAAAGGTTCTAGAGACAGTATATGAATAGAAAAGGTTCTAGAGACAGTATATGAATAGAAAAGGTTCTAGAGACAGTATATGAATAGAAAAGGTTCTAGAGACAGTATATGAATAGAAAAGGTTCTAGAGACAGTATATGAATAGAAAAGGTTCTAGAGACAGTATATGAATAGAAAAGGTTCTAGAGACAGTATATGAATAGAAAAGGTTCTAGAGACAGTATATGAATAGAAAAGGTTCTAGAGACAGTATATGAATAGAAAAGGTTCTAGAGACAGTATATGAATAGAAAAGGTTCTAGAGACAGTTTATAAATAGAAAAGGTTCTAGAGACAGTATATGAATAGAAAAGGTTCTAGAGACAGTATATGAATAGAAAAGGTTCTAGAGACAGTATATGAATAGAAAAGGTTCTAGAGACAGTATATGAATAGAAAAGGTTCTAGAGACAGTATATGAATAGAAAAGGTTCTAGAGACAGTTTATGAATAGAAAAGGTTCTATAGACAGTATATGAATAGAAAAGGTTCTAGAGACAGTATATGAATAGAAAAGGTTCTAGAGACAGTATATGAATAGAAAAGGTTCTAGAGACAGTTTATGAATAGAAAAGGTTCTAGAGACAGTATATGAATAGAAAAGGTTCTAAAGACAGTATATGAATAGAAAAGGTTCTAGAGACAGTTTATAAATAGAAAAGGTTCTAGAGACAGTATATGAATAGAAAAGGTTCTAGAGACAGTATATGAATAGAAAAGGTTCTAGAGACAGTATATGAATAGAAAAGGTTCTAGAGACAGTATATGAATAGAAAAGGTTCTAGAGACAGTATATGAATAGAAAAGGTTCTAAAGACAGTATATGAATAGAAAAGGTTCTAGAGACAGTTTATAAATAGAAAAGGTTCTAGAGACAGTATATGAATAGAAAAGGTTCTAGAGACAGTATATGAATAGAAAAGGTTCTAGAGACAGTATATGAATAGAAAAGGTTCTAGAGACAGTATATGAATAGAAAAGGTTCTAGAGACAGTATATGAATAGAAAAGGTTCTAGAGACAGTTTATGAATAGAAAAGGTTCTAGAGACAGTATATGAATAGAAAAGGTTCTAGAGACAGTATTTGAATAGAAAATGTGTACAGCAGCAGTTTTTCTGCAAAGGGACCAGGACGACTGATCCGTGTAAAGGAAAGAATGAATGGGGCCATGTATCGTGAGATTTTGAGTGAAAACATCCTTCCATCAGCAAGGGCATTGAAGATGAAACGTGGCTGGGTCTTTCAGCATGACAATGATCCCAAACACACCGCCCAGGCAACGAAGGAGTGGCTTCGTAAGAAGCATTTCAAGGTCCTGGAGTGGCCTAGCCAGTCTCCAGATCTCAACCCCATAGAAAATCTTTGGAGGGAGTTGAAAGTCTGTGTTGCCCAGCGACAGCCCCAAAACATCACTGCTCTAGAGGAGATCTGCATGGAGGAATGGGCCAAAATACCAGCAACAGTGTGTGAAAACCTTGTGAAGACTTACAGAAAACGTTTGACCTGTGTCATTGCCAACAAAGGGTATATAACAAAGTATTGAGAAACTTTTGTTATTGACCAAATACTTATTTTCCACCATAATTTGCAAATACATTCATTAAAAATCCTACAATGTGATTTTCTGGATTTTTTTTTCTCATTTTGTCTGTCATAGTTGACGTGTACCTATGATGAAAATTACAGGCCTCTCTCATCTTTTTAAGTGGGAGAACTTGCACAATTGGTGGCTGACTAAATACTTTTTTCCCCACTGTAGGATGAGCCTTGACTAGAATACAGTATATACATATGAAGTGGGTAAAACAGCATGTAAACATTATTAAAGTGACCCGGTAGTTAATTGCACTCACCTGGTGTCCCAGGTCTGAATTAAGCCCTGATTAGAAGGAGAGGATGAAAAACAAGAGGTGTTTCGGCCCTCCAAAACCGGAATTGAAGAACCCTGATGTACATACTTTCTTAAATCACTGGACACTGTTCAACGTAATGGAAACAGATCATTGCTCTAGATGACATTACTTTCTTACTTAAATCACTGATGCTACCCAAACTATAGAATTGAGTAATAATAATTGGAAATGTTATTAAATTAATTATTCATACCGCTGTCCCAAATTTCCTCACTATGTCCCTTACAGCCCTTGTTTGAGTTCAGTTAGTACTGGCTGCTATCTATTGTTCCACAGGAAGCTTATCTCTAACCCAAACACAAGATGGCGGCCTCTAATTTAATATCAGTCCCAATGCTCAATCCCTCTGTTCGTCATGTGACCTTGTATTGAAACATTTACTTCTTCATATTACTAAAATATTATTAGAGTGCTATCTGAAAGCCACTAATATTACCATTCACTTTGTTACTGTCACTAGTCTTCATATCTGTTTCCCTCAACTAGGACTCCCTTCCCAATAGGAAGACCTTCTCAATCTACTACTACTAATACACACGGATCCATCTCAAACAACGTTCTGCTTTTCCCCCCTATTGCAAGGTTTAAAACAAAACAAACATGATAACTTTCTTCATATTGTTTAAATTTTAGTCTACCCTAACAATGTTACTCTATATATTTATTTCACATTTCTGTTTCACTTTCTGCTTCACACTTATTAAATGTATATTATTTTAAGATTAACATGTAATGCTTTGGAGGGATCAATATGTATTAACTGGGTTGGCGCTGTCTATCAGTCCCCTGTAGATGGCGCTCTCTGTCCATAATAAGTCTAGCACCTGAGACAGCATAGACAGGGACACAGAGGCAGTTTCCATTTTGCCGACTCACCAATTGGTTTAGAACGTCATCATTTGGGATATCAACGAAAACTCCATCAGGAGTACAATACATTGTAGCCTTAAGTTTAGTTAACATGTTCAACATTCATTGGTTCTATTTATAGTTCTATTGGTTAGGGGTAAGTCAAGTCCCGTACCTTTACCAAAAGTGGATGTAGGCCAATATTTGTCTGTGACTCTATTTCCCAGACCCCTTTAGACAGTCATACAATGCTTTTAACCTTATCTTTATCAAATGATCCAAAAAGGGACCACTCTGAACACTTCGCAGAATACTTTTTACACCACTTCCGTACGTCTACACGTGGGTGTGTGCAAGTTGTATATTATTATGATTATTTCTATGGTTGCTTCAACAGATCTCTAGTACCCCATTATAATGTTACTTTATCTCTAATTACCCATTATACATTTGTGTTACATCACAAATTCCTCCTTTAAACCAGTGTTCTATTCATACAGGGGTTTAAATGGTGGTCCTCTGTAGCTCAGCTGGTAGAGCACGGCGCTTGTAACGCCAAGGTAGTGGGTTCGATCACCGGGACCACCCATACACAAAAAAAATGTATGCACGCATGACTGTAAGTCGCTTTGGATAAAAGCGTCTGCTAAATGGCATATTATTATTATTATTATTATAAATATTCACTCTAGTGTTGTATTTAACAGCATATTTGGGAATAGTACTTTCTCATCTCCACATACGTAATAATGTTATACCATCAAACTCCACTGATGAGTCATGTTATCCTCATGTAATCTAAAAATGAGTCATGTTACCATCAGAGACATGTTATCGTTACTAATGAGACGTGTAATCATGTTAGGAGCGGCAGGTAGACTAGTGGTTAAGAGCGTTGGGACACTAATCGAAAGGTTGCTGGTTCGAATCTCTGAGCCGACTAGGTGAAAATTGTGTCTGTGCCCTTGAGCAAGGTACTTAACCCTAATTGCTCCTGTAAGTCACTCTGGATAAGAGTGTCTGCTAAATAACAATCATGTTATCCTCCATACTAATCGAGACGTTATCCTCAGACATGTTACTCAAATGAGATTTCTGAGATATGTTATCCTCTACCTGTAGATCCAAACGGGCGGTGGTGGACAGAACCGTAGATAACGTTAAACTCAGCTCACACAGAACTGGTTGGGGTATTCATTTACCTCTTTCACACGTGAGCTAGTCCCCTGACAGGTCTCATTCACTCAGGAATTTATAGCTATATTTCAATGTCTTATTATCCCAATTTTCAATCAGCTTAATATCCTAATTTCAATCTTATTATCCAAATTCCAATCTTAATGGTAATAATTTCAATCAATTTATTGTCCAAATTTCAATCAGCTTAATATGTCATATCTCACAATCACACAACTTTCACATCCACTTTAGTACTATTCCCAAACACACTCGGTAATCTCCCTTATTATCCCATCTTCAACCGTTCTCTTGCCGCTACTTCCTATACATATAAGTAACATCCCGTGTTCAAAAACCACCTTGTGTTATTTGTAGTGGCTGCAGACCATACATTTTACATTTACATTTTACATTTTAGTCTTTAGCAGACGCTCTTATCCAGAGCGACTTACAGGAGCAATTAGGTTTAAGTGCCTTGCTTAAGGGCAAATCAACAGATTTTTCACCTAGTCGGCTCGGGGATTAGAACCAGCGACCTTCCGGTTACTGGCACAACGCTCTTACCCACTAAGCTACCTGCCGCCCCAGGTAGACACTTCTACTTATAAATGCCTACAGACAGCTGTCAGCGGGGCTTTCCATGGTGCTGTTACGCCCTCGCTCTAGTCTTCTGTAAGACTATGGGTACCTTTTAATGTGTTACTCGCTTTAAATGCTATTGTTTTTTAAAAGTTTTTTTAAAATCCTTTTTATACATTCATTTAAATTGACTTACTGAAATCAGTTGCCGTCCCTCAATTGTTCACGGATGATGTGTCTCCTCCTGGGCAGCTCACAGTAAGGGTCTGGTCTGGGCGGGTCTCGTCGTCTTTTGGTCAGACGGGAATTTCCCCTCAAGCTTCATAAAATGCGCCACCGGTTTTCCTCGTAGACCCCAACTGGAAATCTCCGTAGGCAGAATCAATCTTTTTTTTAGTTCATGACGCCAAATTGTCATGGAATTTCTTACACAGGGGGGGACAGGGACTCGAAGCCAATCTTAAATGAATCATTAGTTTATTATCCCCGTACTGGACAGGTTCCAACCAGAACCAAGTACACATGTCGATCAGGAGCACCAACGGGGCAGTCCCGTTAGTTCCCTTATATACTGGTTACAGACACGTTACATAGGCATAGTTCATAGGGTTGGTTCCGGCACGTGTCTGGCATCGTCTGCTATCTTAACTTAAAGAAACCGATTCTGGGGCGTTCTGCCAGATGGTCTTAAGGAGGAGATCATGACGCCCCACCCCTCATTTCTTTACCAGGCAGGAACCAAGGATTGTTTATGACACCAAAGATAAGATGAACATTTTCAAGACTGTTTCCTTCACCTGATTACAATGATTAGAGCAAGATGTGCCGCTATGTTCTGGTCTAAGATAAGATCAAACTAGAGCCTGCAGGACTTGCTTTTGTGAAGCGTGGTGTCAAAAAAAGCAGAGCATCTCTTTATCACGGACAGACCTCTCCCCCATCTTCACAACCATTGAATCAATGTTTTTTTTTTTTACCATGATACAATCCAAGATAACACAAAGTAATTTAGTCTCCTCAACTTTCTCAATAGCCACATTATTATATTCAGCTGAGGTCTAGAACTTAGGGAATGATTTGAACCAAAAACAATGCTCTTCGTTTTAGAGATGTTCCGGACTAGTTTATTACTGGCCAGCCATTCTAAAATGGACTGCAACTCTCTGTTAAGCATACATAGACACATGCTTTGTTTAATGCCAGTGGCAGGTCATTAGTAAAGATAGAAAAGAGTAGAGGGCCAAGAGAGCTGCCCTGCGGTACACCACACTGTACATGTTTAACATTAGAGAAGCTTCCATTAAAGAAAACCCTCTGTGTTCTATTAGATAGATGGCTCTGAATCCACAATATGACCGAGGTTGAAAAGCCATAACAAACACATTTTTTCAACAACAGGTTATGGTCAATCATATCAAAGGCTGAACTGAAATCTAACAGTACAGCTCCCACAATCTTCTTATTATCAATTTCTTTCAACCAATCCTCAGTCATTTGTGTCAGTGCCGTAAATGTTGAGTGCCCTTCTCTATAAGCATGTTGAAAGTCTGTTGTTAATTTGTTTACAGAGAAATAGCATTGTGCTCCAATGAAGAGACTCCAGGGACTGTGATGAAGGCTGTAGGAATGGCCGTGAAGACCAGACAGCGGTGCTGGTCCTGCGGTCATGTGGAGGGAGTGGTCGAGCCAGCCAATAATTGGGAGGAAGCATTCGAGGAACAGGCTCCTTTCTACTGCCAATCTGGTGTCTGGCACATGCCAACAAAGACTATACCAGGGGCGGCAGGTAGCTTAGTGGTTAAGAGCGTTGTGCCAGTAACCGAAAGGTCGCTGGTTCTAATCCCTGAGCCGACTAGGTGAAAAATCTGTCGATGTGCCCTTGAGCAAGGCACTTAACCCTAATTGCTCCTGTAAGTCGCTCTGGATAAGAGCGTCTGCTAAATGACTTAAATGTAAAATGTCTACAATCTGCTTCACACAATGGGAGTGTGTCTGGGTAGGGAGCAGTGACGCTGCACTTTCATCATCACCCAACCTGGTCTCAGAGCCGTTCGTATTATTCTGTACGTTAATCCGAGACGCTCCGTTTAGTATGATATGTTACGTTTCGTATGGTATGTTTTAATTTGTGGGTATCTATCACCCATTCTTCGTGAGTATCGGACTCTACCAAACTTAGTTTTTGATAGATTAATTATTAATGACTAATTATTACACCCTGAAAACTGTGTATAATGTGTTAGAAATGTGTGAGTGTAGGACCAGTAAAGACTATGGCATTGAGCCACTATTTAGCAATGTGAGTAAGAGTTAGGCCAGACAACAAAGGACAAGGATAACTGCCTACAGGCAACTGATAACTGAGGAATTTAGGGAGTAGAGAAACTGTTAGGCTTTTTAAATGAGTATGAAAACATGGTGCAGAATATTGTGAGAACGGTAATAACTGAGGAATGCAGGGAGTAGGCTATGATAAGAAAGTGTGTATGTATGAGTGAGTGTATGCATGTGTGTGTGTGTGTGTATGTATGTGTGCGTGTGTGTATGTATGTGTGTTTATGCATGTGTGTCTATGTGTGTGTGTGTGAACGGATGGAGAGCAGTTTTAGAGTGGAAAACTACAGCCCGCCTCCAGAGGGGAGGGATTTCTTTTTGTATGACGTATGAGTATAAAAGATGGACTCTGAAATTGTGATGGCAGAATTCTCAATGAATAAATCTCTTGACTATGCAGACCGGGGACTCTGTCCGTTACTTAAATCCCAAAAGACTTACAACCTTTTTCGGGAGACGCACAGAGACACTGATAATAGTTTGTTAAATAATTCACATAACAGCTTTGAAGTGGGGTTTTTTAGGACGTTTTGGCTTGCAATATGGCTTTGCTAACATCGTTTTCGGACCAAGGTAAAATTAGTTTTATATTGGATATTCGGTTCTCTCTTATCAATCCAAACATGCTATGACGATGAAGAGCGTCTGCTAAATTACTAATAATAAAGATGGTATATTCTGAATCAGGGTTGGATGGAGAAAAATTCCCCACATATTTTTATTTTTTATAATAACATTTCAGATTTCAATCTTCAATAGCTCTTAAACAATGCGTGCCATGACTATGAAAATGATACATTCTGAATCGGGGGAGGATGGGGAAAAAAATCCACCGCTTGTATTTTTTTTTAGAAATGTCGTTTATTTATGTTTTGCTTTCAATCTTAAATAGCTCTTACACAAAGCTTGCCATACATAGAAATCCATGTTCATTACAAGTGATGTGATACATGATTTTATACAGTACAATATATGAGAAGTACATTACTGTATAAAATGTAACAACAGTATATACATTTACATTTACGTCATTTAGCAGACGCTCTTATCCAGAGCGACTTACAAATTGGTGCATTCACCTGATAGCCAGTGGGATAACCACTTTACAATTTTTTTCTTTTTCTTTTGGGGGGGTGGGGTGGGGTAAGGGGGGGTTGGAAGGATTACTTTATCCTATCCCAGGTGTTCCTTAAAGAGGTGGGGTTTCAAATGTCTCCGGAAGGTGGTGAGTGACTCCGCTGTCCTGGCGTCGTGAGGGAGCTTGTTCCACCATTGGGGTGCCAGAGCAGCGAACAGTTTTGACTGGGCTGAGCGGGAACTGTGCTTCCGCAGAGTTAGGGGGGCCAGCAGGCCAGAGGTGGATGAACGCAATGCCCTCGTTTGGGTGTAGGGACTGATCAGAGCCTGAAGGTACGGAGGTGCCGTTCCCCTCACAGCTCCGTAGGCAAGCACCATGGTCTTGCAGCAGATGCGAGCTTCAACTGGAAGCCAGTGTAGTGTGCGGAGGAGCGGGGTGACGTGAGAGAACTTGGGAAGGTTGAACACCAGACGGGCTGCGGCATTCTGGATGAGTTGTAGGGGTTTAATGGCACAGGCAGGGAGCCCAGCCAACAGCGAGTTGCAGTAATCCAGACGGGAGAAGTACATTACGGTATAACATTTCTACTTATATGTCTGTTTAAAACAGTTTTTCTGCAGCGACCCTTTGGCCTGAGGATAATGAGGGCAGATGGTTGTTGACCTGAGGTGGACCTCTCAGTGACTCCCCAGTAGGGAGTGTTGACCTGAGGTGGACCTCTCAGTGACTCCACAGTAGGGAGTGTGGACCTGAGGTGGACCTCTCAGTGACTCCTCAGTAGGGAGTGTTGACCTGAGGTGGACCTCTCAGTGACTCCACAGTAGGGAGTGTTGACCTGAGGTGGACCTCTCAGTGACTCCCCAGTAGGGGAGTGTTGACCTGAGGTGGACCTCTCAGTGACTCCCCAGTAGGGAGTGTTGACCTGAGGTGGACCTCTCAGTGACTCCCCAGTAGGGGAGTGTGGACCTGAGGTGGACCTCTCAGTGACTCCACAGTAGGGAGTGTTGACCTGAGGTGGACCTCTCAGTGACTCCACAGTAGGGAGTGAGGCCACTCTTATTAGATTCTCTGTGCATAGAAAACACTAAGAAGCAGGCTTTGCAATTTGTGTGTGAACTGCACCCAGATATATCACAAATAATACTATGCTTAGTACTGTCAATCCGCAACACCCTGCCAAAGGCCTTGGGGCACCAAACTTCTAAGGTGCCCTTTGACCTCTCAAACCCCATTAGTGTGTTCTCTGATGTGAAGTCAGGGCTCCAATTTGAGAGAATCTCTTTCCACACTGATCACAGCTATAAGGTTTCTCTCCTGTGTGCATTCTCTGGTGCACTTTCAATGTTCCTGATTGAGCAAAACTCTTCCCACAGTCAGAGCAGTGGTAAGGCCTCTCTCCTGTGTGCGTTCTCTGGTGTGATATCAGTTCACTTGAGGTGGCACAGCTTTTCCCACAGTCAGAGCAGTGGTAAGGTTTCTCTCCAGTGTGGGTTCGCTGGTGTATAGTCAGAGATGGTGATGTAACAAAACTATTCCCACATACATCACAGTTATAAGGTTTCTCTCCAGTGTGTGTTCTTTTGTGTATAGTCAGGCTTGATGACTGAGTGAATCTCTTCCCACATTGATCACAGCCATAAGGCCTCTCTCCTGTGTGTGTTCTCTGGTGTAATATCAGTTCACTTGAGGTGGTAAAGCTTTTCCCACACTGGTCACAGCCATAAGGTCTCTCTCCTGTGTGTGTTCTCTGGTGTGATATCTGTTCACTTGAGGTGGTAAAGCTTTTCCCACAGTCAGAGCAGTGATAAGGTTTCTCTCCAGTGTGTATTCTCTTGTGTATAGTCAGGTGTGATGACTGAGTGAATCTCTTCCCACACTGATCACAGCCATAAGGCTTCTCTCCTGTGTGTGTTCTCTGGTGTTTTATCAGTTCACTTGAGGTGGTAAAGCTTTTCCCACACCGGTCACAGCCATAAGGCCTCTCTCCTGTGTGTGTTCTCTGGTGTATTATCAGTTCAGGTGAGGTCTTAAAGCTTTTCCCACAGTCGGTGCAGGGGTATGGTTTCTCTCCAGTGTGTATTCTCTTGTGTACAGTCAGGGAGTCTGATCGAGTAAATCTCTTCCCACATTGATCGCAGCTATAATATTTATCTCCTGTATGGATTCTCTGGTGTCTTCTAAGGTCTGATGAAGAGGTGAATCTCTTTCCACAGCCAGAGCAATGGTAAGGTTTCTCTATGGTGTGGGTTTGCTGATGTTCAGCCAGGGAGTCTGATCGAGTAAATCTCTTCCCACATTGATCACAGCTATTATATTTATCTCCTGTGTGTACTCGCTGGTGTGATATCAGTTTGTTTGAATAAATAAAGCTCATTCCACAATCAGAGCAGTGGTAAGTTTTCTTCCCTGTAAGTCTCCACTGGTGTGATCTGGAGAGACTCTTCTCTGCCTTGTCAGCATCCTGATGTTGGTTAGCCTCCCCAGATAATAAGCCCCTTCTACTGAGAGAGTGACAGTTAGGACTGTCCCCTGTGAAACAAAGACAGACAGTTATGGTTCCTTCTTCATATCGAATCTAACCTTAGCTTTTCACACTCTTGTGATTGGATTTAAGCATTTTGGATGGGTTAAAATATTCAATGGAAAATAGTATTACATCTTCAGATTGTCAATGTATCCAAGGAATGCTTGTAACGATACTACATCTTTAAACGTATTGTATTTAGTGGTAATTAATGACATCCGGGGAGTGTCCCAAAATAAAAGTATATGTTTGAGCATAAACCCACCTAGTTCCGATGTTTTCCTGCAGTCCACGAGCCGAATAGACACCCTCTTCAGATCCCAGAGTCTTTTACTTTGGTCAGTCAAATCTCCCTCTCCCTCCTCGTCTCCTCCTCTCGCAGTTCCACTCAGCCCTGGTGTTTTCCTCCAGTCCACCAGCCTCACAGACAACCTCTTCAGACCCAGCAGTAAGGGGCTACTGGGAGGGGCCCGACCGGGGGCCTCGGGGAGAGGGAGGGGGGAGGAGGCTGGTAGGAGGATGGGACAGGTTTCTCCTGTAAACCCAAAAAGAGGGTAGAGGTGTTTTCATATTTGTACACTGTCTGGAATGAGCCTGGTCAATGTGACCTGATGACTCCAGAGACAGGACTCTGGTAACAAGAAAGATCAAGAACAAGAGAAAGAGAAAGAAGAAGAACAGGAAGAGGCCTGGTGGAGTTGATCATCTGTCAAATGGGTCATTTATTTAGCTGTTGATCATCTGTCAAATGGGTCATCATTTAGCTGTTGATCATCTGTCAAATTGGTCATTTATTTAGCTGTTGATCATCTGTCAAATGGGCCATTTATTTAGCTGTTAATCATCTGTCAAATGGGTCATCATTTAGCTGTTGATCATCTGTCAAATGGGTCATTTATTTAGCTGTTGATCAACTGTCAAATGGGTCATCATTTAGCTGTTGATCATCTGTCAAATGGGTCATCATTTAGCTGTTGATCATCTGTCAAATGGATCATTTATTTAGCTGTTAATCATCTGTCAAATGATATCAAGAAAGATCAAGAACAAGAGAAACGTCTCTACCTCCCTGTCTGTCAGACATCTCTACCTCCCTGTCTGTCAGACATCTCTACCTCCCCGTCAGTCAGACGTCTTCTACCTCCCCGTCTGTCAGTCAGACGTCTTCTACCTCCCCGTCTGTCAGACGTCTCTACCTCCCTGTCTGTCAGATGTCTCTACCTCCTTGTCTGTACGTCAGACATCTCTACCTCCCCGTCTGTCAGTCAGACGTCTTCTACCTCCCCGTCTGTCAGACGCCTTCTACCCTCCCCGTCTGTCAGCAGACGTCTTCTACCTCCCCGTCTGTCAGACGTCTCTACCTCCCCGCCTGTCAGTCAGACGTCTCTACCTCCCCGTCTGTCAGACGTCTCTACCTCCCCGTCTGTCAGACGTCTCTACCTCCCCGTCTGTCAGACGTCTCTACCTCCCCGTCTGTCAGACGTCTCTACCTCCCCCGCCTGTCAGTCAGACGTCTCTACCTCCCCCGTCTGTCAGTCAGACGTCTCTACCTACCTCCCCGTCTGTCAGTCAGACGTCTCTACCTACCTCCCCGTCTGTCAGACGTCTCTACCTCCCCGTCTGTCAGTCAGACGTCTCTACCTACCTCCCCGTCTGTCAGACGTCTCTACCTCCCCGTCTGTCAGTCAGACGTCTCTACCTACCTCCCCGTCTGTCAGACGTCTCTACCTCCCCGTCTGTCAGTCAGACGTCTCTACCTACCTCCCCGTCTGTCAGTCAGACGTCTTCTACCTCCCCGTCTGTCAGACGTCTCTACCTCCCTGTCTGTCAGATGTCTCTACCTCCCTGTCTGTCAGACATCTCTACCTCCTTGTCTGTACGTCAGACATCTCTACCTCCCCGTCTGTCAGTCAGACGTCTCTACCTCCCCGTCTGTCTGTCAGACGTCTCTACCTACCTCCCCGTCTGTCTGTCAGACGTCTTCTACCTCCCCGTCTGTCAGAAGTCTCTACCTCCCTGTCTGTCAGATGTCTCTACCTCCCTGTCTGCCTGTCAGATGTCTCTACCTCCCTCCCTGCCTGTCAGATGTCTCTACCTCCCTGTCTGCCTGTCAGATGTCTCTACCTCCCTCCCTGCCTGTCAGATGTCTCTACCTCCCTCCCTGTCAGATATCTCTACCTTCCTGTCTGTCAGGCAGCATTCCAGGTGACTACCTCATGAAGCTGGTTGAGAGAATGCCAAGAGTGTGCAAAGCCGTCATCAAGGCAAAGGGTGGCTATTGAGTAGGTTTATAGACGTCGGGTGAGGTTATGTCTCTCTCTGGCGGGAGGTAAGCTGGCTTATATGGCCTATATAAGCTTATATGGTGTCGAGTAAAGCTTAAACGATGTATTTAGATTGTAGTTAGGTATTGTAGGTAGTCATCGTAGGTTATTGTATGTAAGTATTGTAAGTATTGTATTCGGCTGAGCCCGGTGAAGCATGAGGATAGCTAACCCACTACTAGACTAGCTAGCGGGTAGCTACTGGTAACTATTAGCAACTGTGGATAGTTGTTTCACGCTTAAGAGTACCTGTAATTACGCCAGCTGGCTGCCTACAATAATTACATACAATAATGCCTACCATTCAGCTGTTATTCTAACCTCATTGTCTGAAGCGTTAACGTTAGGTAGTAAGTAGCTACTGTGCTCGAAATGTAGCTAGCTTGTTGCTACCTGGATAGCTACTAAACAATAGCTGGAACTACCTACCGAACAGAGTCGATTCAGTGGCTAGCTTTGCACTTGGCTAGCTAACAGTAGCTGCTAGGGCTAAGTTATAACCTACATTTGTGTTTTGTTTTTACATACTGGTAGCCAGAGTCGTTCAAGGGAATTCGGGACATGGGTGACTAGTTAACGTTAGCTTGGCTCTCTCTGTGTGTTCGTGCCGTGGGAAGAGGTTTTTTTTCGTTGGCAGAAAGCAATGGCTAGCTAGTATGCTAACTATTCTAGCTAACTAACTGGCTGAATAAGTTGATGACGGACTCGCTCAAGCTGTCGGGACTAACCCACAACGTTAGACACGGACACAAATGATCTGCTTGGCGTGTTGACACACTGGTGGTTTGTTGTGGCCGAGTATTGGTGCTAAACCGTGTTGTTGGAGGCTGGCATGCTAGTTGGCTATGGCGTCATAGGACTAGGTGCCCTGGACGGTTTTCACTGAAGAATACTGTACCAAGTTAGCTAGCTGAATAAACTAAATTAGTCTATTCCTAGAAAACATTGAACCGCTGTAGTTTACAACAATTATAGTTTCTGAGGTGGAAGTTGGGAGAGTTATATTTGGGTGTTTCAGTGAAACATAAGTGAGGGAGGCCCCGCTCTCTCGCTTTCCCAGATGTTTAGTTCATTTCAATCCGATCTCCTTTGCATTATTGTAGCCATTTTCTGTAGCGTCTGTCTATCCCTGTTCTCTCCTCTCTGCACAGGCCATACAAACGCCTCACACCGCGTGGCTGCTGCCTCTCTCTAACCTGGTGGTCCCTGCACGAACGACCCACGTGGAGTTCCACGTCTCCGGCAGCCTCTGGAACTGCCGTTCTGCGGCCAACAAGGCAGAGTTCATCTCAGCCTATGCTACCCTCCAGTCCCTCGACTTCTTGGCGCTGACAGAAACATGGATTACCACTGAAAACACTGCCACTCCTACTGCTCTCTCCTCGTCTGACCATGTGTTCTCGCATACCCGAGAGCATCTGGTCAGCGGGGTGGTGGCACAGGAATCCTCATCTCTCCCAAGTTGACATTCTCTCTTTTCCCCCTGACCCATCTGTCTATCTCCTCATTTGAATTCCATGCTGTCACAGTCACTAGCCCATTCAAGCTTAACATCCTTATCATTTATCGCCCTCCAGGTTCCCTTGGAGAGTTCATCAATGAGCTTGACGCCTTGATAAGTTCCTTTCCTGAGGATGGCTCACCCCTCACAGTTCTGGGTGACTTTAACCTCCCTACGTCTACCTTTGACTCATTTCTCTCTGCCTCCTTCTTTCCACTCCTCTCCTCTTTTGACCTCACCCTCTCACCGCCCCCTACTCACAAGGCAGGCAATACGCTTGACCTCATCTTTACTAGATGCTGTTCTTCTACTAATCTCACTGCAACTCCCCTCCATGTCTCCGACCACTACTTTGTATCCTTTTCTCTCTCGCTCTCCTCCAACACTACTCACTCTGCCTCTACTCAGATGGTAATGCGCCGTCGCAACCTTCGCTCTCTCTCTCTCCCGCTACTCTCTCCTCTTCCATCCTATCATCTCTTCCCTCTGCTCAATCCTTCTCCCTCCAATCTCCTGATTCTGCCTCCTCAACCCTCCTCTCCTCCCTTTCTGCATCCTTTGACTATGTCTATGTCTATGTCCCCTATCCTCCCGGCCTGCTCGGTCCTCCCCTCCTGCTCCGTGGCTTGACGACTCATTGCCAGCTCACAGAACAGGGCTCCGGGCAGCCGAGCGGAAATGGAGGAAAACTAGACTCCCTGCGGACCTGGCATCTTTTCACTCCCTCCTCTCTACATTTTCTTCCTCTGTTTCTGCTGCTAAAGACACTTTCTACCACTCTAAATTCCAAGCATCTGCCTCTAACCCTAGGAAGCTCTTTGCCACCTTCTCCTCCCTGCTGAATCCCCCCCTCCCCCCTCCCTCTCTGTGGATGACTTCGTCAACCATTTTGAAAAGAAGGTTGATGACATCCGATCCTCGTTTGTTAAGTCAAATGACACTGCTGGTCCTGCTCACACTGCCCTACCCTATTCTTTCTCCCCTCTCTCTCCAGATGAAATCTTGCGACTTGTGACGGCCGGCCGCCCAACAACCTGCCCGCTTGACCCTATCCCCTCCTCTCTTCTCCAGACCATTTCCGGAGACCTTCTCCCTTACCTCACCTCGCTCATCAACTCATCCTTGACCGCTGGCTATGTCCCTTCCGTCTTCAAGAGAGCGAGAGTTGCACCCCTTCTCAAAAAACCTAAATCGATCCCTCTGATGTCAATAACTACAGACCAGTATCCCTTCTTTCTTTTCTCTCCAAAACTCTTGAGCATGCCGTCTTTAGCCAACTCTCTTGCTATCGCTCTCAGAATGACCTTCTTGATCCAAACCAGTCAGGTTTCAAGACTGGTAATTCAACTGAGACTGCTCTTCTCTGTGTCGTGGAGGCTCTCCGCACTGCTAAAGCTAACTCTCTCTCCTCTGCTCTTGTCCTTCTGGACCCATCTGCTGCCTTTGATACTGTGAACCATCAGATCCTCCTCTCCACCCTCTCCGAGTTGAGTATCTCCGGCGCGGCTCACTCCGGGATTGCGTCCTACCTGACAGGTCGCTCCTACCAAGTGGCGTGGCGAGAATCTGTCTCCGCACCACGTGCTCTCACCACTGGTGTCCCCAGGGCTCAGTTCTAGGCCCTCTCCTATTCTCGCTATACACCAAGTCACTTGGCTCTGTCATATGCTCACATGGCCTCTCCTATCATTGCTACGCAGAAGACACATAACTCATCTTCTCCTTTCCCCCTTCTGATAACCAGGTGGCGAATCGCATCTCTGCATGTCTGGCAAACGGATCACCACCTCAAGCTGAACCTCGGCAAGACGGAGCTGCTCTTCCTCCCGGGGAAGGACTACCCAGTTCCATGATCTCGCCATCACGGTTGACAACTCCATTGTGTCCTCCTCCCAGAGTGCAAAAAGCCTTGGCGTGACGCTGGACAACACCCTGTCGTTCTCCGCTAACATCAAGGAGGTGACCCGATCCTGTAGGTTCATGCTTTACAACATTCGGAGAGTACGACCCTGCCTTACACAGGAAGCGCACAGGTCCTAATCCAGGCACTTGTCATCTCCCCGTCTGGATTACTGCAACTCGCTGTTGGCTGGGCTCCCTGCCTGTGCCATTAAACCCCCTACAACTCATCCAGAATGCCGCAGCCCGTCTGGTGTTCAACCTTCCCAAGTTCTCTCACGTCACCCCGCTCCTCCGCACACTCCACTGGCTTCCAGTTGAAGCTCGCATCTGCTACAAGACCATGGTGCTTGCCTACGGAGCTGTGAGGGGAACGGCACATCCATACCTTCAGGCTCTGATCAGTCCCTACACCCAAATGAGGGCATTGCGTTCATCCACCTCTGGCCTGCTGGCCCCCCTACTTCTGCGGAAGCACAGTTCCCACTCAGCCCAGTCAAAACTGTTCGCTGCTCTGGCACCCCAATGTTGGAACAAGCTCCCTCATGACGCCAGGACAGCGGTGTCACTCACCACCTTCCGGAGACACTTGAAACCCCACCTCTTTAAGGAATACCTGGGATTGGATAAAGTAATCCCCCCGTTACCCCACCCCCCCCCAAAAAAATAAAAATAACATATTGTAAAGTGGTTATCCCACTGGCTATAAGGTGAATGCACCAATTTGTAAGTCGCTCTGGATAAGAGCGTCGGCTAAATGACGTAAATGTAAAATGTAATAGTTTTGACGTCTTCACTATTATTCTACAATGTAGAAAAAAATTAAAAAATAAAGGAA
Source organism: Coregonus clupeaformis (assembly GCF_020615455.1). Lineage (NCBI taxonomy): Eukaryota > Metazoa > Chordata > Actinopteri > Salmoniformes > Salmonidae > Coregonus > Coregonus clupeaformis. The sequence goes on along the minus strand of NC_059211.1, from coordinate 63,161,206 downwards.
AACCCTTGAATGAGTAGGTATGTCCAAACTTTTGACTGGTACTGTATATATACAGTGGGGAGAACAAGTATTTGATAACCTGCAAAATCAGCAGTGTTTCCTACTTACAAAGCATGTAGAGGTCTGTAATTTTTATCATAGGTATACTTCAACTGTGAGAGACGGAATCTAAAACAAAAATCCAGAAAATCACATTGTATGATTTTTAAGTAATTAATTTGCATGTTATTGCATGACATAAGTATTTGATACATCAGATAGGCAGAACTTAATATTTGGTACAGAAACCTTTGTTTGCAATTACAGAGATCATACGTTTCCTGTAGGTCTTGACCAGGTTTGCACACACTGCAGCAGGGATTTTGGCCCACTCCTCCATACAGACCTTCTCCAGATCCTTCAGGTTTCGGGGGCTGTCGCTGGGCAATACGGACTTTCAGCTCCCCTCCAAAGATTTTCTATTTGGTTCAGGTCTGGAGACTGGCTAGGCCACTCCAGGACCTTGAGATGCTTCTTACGGAGCCACTCCTTAGTTGCCCTGGCTGTGTGTTTCGGGTCGTTGTCATGCTGGAAGACCCAGCCACGACCCATCTTCAATGCTCTTACTGAGGGAAGGAGGTTGTTGGCCAAGATCTCGCGATACATGGCCCCATCCATCCTCCCCCTCAATACGGTGCAGTCGTCCGGTCCCCTTTGCAGAAAAGCATCCCCAAAGAATGATGTTTCCACCTCCATTCTTCACGGTTGGGATGGTGTTCTTGGGGTTGTACTCATCCTTCTTCTTCCTCCAAACACGGCGAGTGGAGTTTAGACCAAAAAGCTATATTTTTGTCTCATCAGACCACATGACCTTCTCCCATTCCTCCTCTGGATCATCCAGATGGTCATTGGCAAACTTCAGACGGGCCTGGACATGCGCTGGCTTGAGCAGGGGGACCTTGCGTGCGCTGCAGGATTTTAATCCATGACGGCGTAGTGTGTTACTAATGGTTTTCTTTGAGACTGTGGTCATTGACCAGCTGTCCCAGGACCAGGACCAGGACCAGCTGTCCCAGCTCTCTTCAGGTCATTGACCAGGTCCTGCCATGTAGTTCTGGATTGATCCCTCACCTTCCTCATGATCATTAATGCCCCACGAGGTGAGATCTTGCATGGAGCCCCAGACCGAGGGTGATTGACCGTCATCTTGAACTTCTTCCATTTTCTAATAATTGCGCCAACAGTTGTTGCCTTCTCACCAAGCTGCTTGCCTATTGTCCTGTAGCCCATCCCAGCCTTGTGCAGGTCTACAATTGTATCCCTGATGTCCTTACACAGCTCTCTGGTCTTGGCCATTGTGGAGAGGTTGGAGTCTGTTTGATTGAGTGTGTGGACAGGTGTCTTTTATACAGGTAACGAGTTCAAACAGGTGCAGTTAATACAGGTAATGAGTGGAGAACAGGAGGGCTTCTTAAAGAAAAACTAACAGGTCTGTGAGAGCCGGAATTCTTACTGGTTGGTAGGTGATCAAATACTTATGTCATGCAATAAAATGCAAATTAATTACTTAAAAATCATACAATGTGATTTTCTGGACTTTTGTTTTAGATTCCGTCTCTCACAGTTGAAGTGTACCTATGATAAAAAAATTACAGACCTCTACATGCTTTGTAAGTAGGAAAACCTGCAAAATCGGCAGTGTATCAAATACTTGTTCTCCCCACTGTATATATACACACATTATAGACTACAATATTATGCAAAGTTAGTATTGATCATATTGATTTTTTTCATTTCCATTCTGAATAGAGGGGGGCCTTTTTGTGCCACTGTACCCTTTAAGCCCCCAGATAAATGTCACATCTACAAAAATGGAATCTATGTATAACAATGCAAGGTTCATTTAAACAGTAAAATACGACTAAATGCATTAAAACATTTAAGCTGTGAATTCCTGAAATCTATTATCTTGTTGTGGTTCACCAAGTTATGTTGTTACTGTGTGGCTGTGACATCCAGGCGTTGACTGCTAGCAGGAAAAACCCATCGTTTCAATTGGCAAGAAATAGTAATTAATGCCCATGAAATATGCTACCATTGTCTGTGGGTCACCTCAATGCAAAACAAATTTGCAGCTTTGAAATGGTCCACTAGTGGGAACTTTTGTTCGTTTTTTTTAATCCAAAAATGTAGGTGGGCTTAATAGGGCACCCATTTTGTTTTTTGTTTGAATCCCGGACTGCCCTTTAAAACCACACATCAGTTCAACAACAGCAGAGTTTCTGCCCCTGTTAAGATATACTCACTGGTGTTAATCAGATCTCCAACCTCCTCTTCCGCCTCCTCTTTCAAGATGACAATTATCTCTCCCTCCTTCTCTCCAAAAACTGCATCCTCCTCCTCTTCTTTCACTCTGAAAGCTTCCTTCTCTTCCTCTTTCACTGTAACAGCTTCACCCTCTACTTCTTGTTTTACTGTAACATCCTCCTCTTCCTCCTCCTCTTTCACTAGAGCTTCTTTCTCCGTCCAGCAGACCTCCTCTTCTTTAGCAGGAGGAGAGTAGCTTAGTGAGCTCATGGTCGGGGATGTTAGCGAACTAGCTAGTTAGCATTAGTGACTAGGCTAGTGCTAGGCTAATTTAGCAAGCCAGCTAGCTGATTACTAACAACAACGTAAATATAACATTAAATGGAGTAACTAGCTATATGACAGAAGTGTATTTAAAACACAGTGACTAATATACACCGAAACAGTCCAAACAACTTCAATGTTTCGCCTATATTTGCTAGCAAGCTACCGAGGTGACCGACTAGCTAGCTGTTATCTTTGAAGAAACGTCCCGTCCACTAGATTATACGTCACCTTCTTTTTGTTCGATGAGGTTTAACGGCGGTTGGCATCCAATTTGTTCCATTACCGCCACCTACCAGACTGGAGTATGAAAAATAAAATAAAATAAAAGAAATACCCTACCATCTAACACCACATTCACAAATTCAAAATTATTATTAATAATTAACACCACCCTTCTCCACTATTTAAATATATTTAAATATATTCATTTCATTTCTGTGGTCCTCTGTAGCTCAACTGGTAGAGCACGGCGCTTGTAACGCCAAGGTAGTGGGTTCGATCCCCAGGACCACCCATACACAAAAAAAATGTATGCACGCATGACTGTAAGTCGCTTTTGGATAAAAGCGTCTGCTAAATGGCGTATTAATATTATTATTTCTACCTCATGCCCTCAAACTGAAATGATGGGACATCACCACTTAACACTCACTGTAACTCTTCTGATGTCAAGTCTCGCACACCCAAATACCTCTCTGCAGCTGCCACCACACCCAAATACCTCTCTGCAGCTGCCACCACAACCTCAATTTTCTTCGACTTACGTTCCATCCCCGCAGTACAATTAATAACCATTGCTATAAACGCTAAAAATCCAATCTTACTGAAACATATATCACTTGTTGGCCTATCCCTCTGTACTGGTACATATCTACAGTTGAAGTCAGAAGTTTACATACACTTAGGTTGGAGTCATTAAAACTCGTTTTTCAACCACTTCACAAATGTCTTGTTAACAAACTGTAGTTTTGGCAAGTCGGTTAGGACATCTACTTTGTGCATGACACAAGTCATTTTTCCAACAATTGTTTACAGACAGATTATTTCACTTATAATTCACTGTATCACAATTCCAGTGGGTCAGACGTTTACATACACTAAGTTGACTGTGCCTTTAAACAGCTTGGAAAATTCCAGAAAAATGATGTCATGGCTTTAGAAGCTTCTGATGGGCTAATTGACATCATTTGAGTCAATTGGAGGTGTACCTGTGGATGTATTTCAAGGCCTACCTTCAAACTCAGTGCCTCTTTGCTTGACATCATGGGAAAATCAATGCCGAGACCTCAGAAAAAAAGATTGTAGATCTCCACAAGTCTGGTTCATCCTTGGGAGCAATTTCCAAACACCTGAAGGTACCACGTTAATCTGTACAAACAATAGTACGCAAGTATAAACACCATGGGACCACGCAGCCGTCATAGTGCTTACTGCCCTGTACATCACTGAGGCCGAGCTACCTGCCATCCAGGACCTCTATATACCAGACGGTGTCAGAGAAAGGCAATAAAAGTTGTCAAAGACTCCAGCCACCCAAGTCATAGGCTGTTCTCTCTGCTACCGCACGGCAAGCGGTACCGGAGCGCCAAGTCATAGGCTGTTCTCTCTGCTACCGCACGGCAAGCAGTACCGGAGCGCCAAGTCTGGGACCAAAAGGCTCCTGAACAGCTTCTACAGCTTCTACCCCCAGGCCATTAGACTGCTGAACAGTTAATACAATGGCTGCCCTAGTAGTTTATCCTAGTAAAACTATGGCTAACCAGACTATTAGCATTGACCCTCTATTTATTTATTTTCGTTTTTTTGCACTGACTCTCTTGCACTGGCTCTATGCACACTCACTGGACTCTACCCACACATAGTACACTGACACTCCAACACACACACACACACACACACACACACACACACACACACACACACACACACACACACACACACACACACACACACACACACACACACACACATTTTGAAGCCACACACAGTCACACTTAAACACTCTTTCACACTCTTCACATAAGCTGCTGCTACTCTGTTTATTATCTATCCTTATTGCCTAGTCACTTTTACCCCTACCTAGATGTACATATTACCTCAGTCACCTCAATTACCTGGTACCCCTGCACATTGACTCAGTACCAGTACTCCGTGTATCTAAGGAAGTTGGTGGCACCTTAATTGGGGAGGACGGGCTCGTGGTAATGGCTGGAGCGGAAGTAGTGGAATGGTATCAAATACATCAAATACATGGTTTCCATTCGCTCCGTTACAGCCATTATGAAGTGTTTCCTGTGACAAATAACATTTGATTTGATTTGAGATTTGATTCCCACAGTTGACATGTCAGAGCAAAAACCAAGCCATGAGGTTGAAGGAATTGTCCATAGTGCTCCGAGACAGGATTGTGTCGAAGCACAGATCTGGGGAAGGGTACCAAAAAAATTCTGCAGCATTGAAGGTCCCCATGAACATAGTGGCCTCCATCATTCTTAAATGGAAGAAGTATGGAACCACCAAGACTCATCTTAGAGCTGGCCGCCCGGCCAAACTGAGCAATCGGGGGAGAAGGGCCTTGGTCAGGAGGTGACCAAGAATCCGATGGCCACTGACAGAGCTCCAGAGTTCCTCTGTGGAGATGGGAGAACCTTCCAGAAGGACAACCATCTCTGCAGCACTCCACCAATCAGGCCCTTATGGTAGAGTGGCCAGACGGAAGCCACTCCTCAGTAAAAGGCACATGACAGCCCGCTTGGAGTTTGCCAAAAGCACCTAAAGGATTCTCAGACCATGAGAAACAAGATTCTATGGACCGATGAAACCAATATTGAACTCTTTGCCTGAATGCCAAGCGTCACGTCTGGAGGAAACCTGGCACCTCCCTACGGTGAAGCATGGTGGTGTCAGCATCATGCTGTGGGGATGTTTTTCAGCAGCAGGGACTGGGAGACTAGTCAGGATCGAGGGAAAGATGAACGGAGCAAAGTACAGAGAGCTCCTTGATGAAAACCTGCTCCAGAGCGCTCAGGACCTCAGATTGTGGCGAAGGTTCACTTTCCAACAGGACAAAGACCCTAAGCACACAGCCAAGACAACGCAGGATTGGCTTCAGGACAAGTCTATGAATGTCCTTGAGTGGCTCAGCCAGAGCCCGGATTTGAACCTGATCAAACATCTCTGGAGAGACCTGAAAATAGCTGTGCAGCGATGCTCCCCATCCAACCTGACAGAGCTTGAGATGATCTGCAGAGAAGAATGGAGAAACTCCCCAAATACAGGTGTGCTAAGCTTGTAGCATCATACCCAAGAACACTCAAGGCTGTAATCGCTGCCAAAGGCGCTTCAACAAAGTACTGAGTAAAGGGTCTGAATGCTTATGTAAATGTGATATTTCACTTTTTAATTCTTTATAAATTTGCAAAAATGTCTAAAAACCTGTTTTTGCTTCGTCATTATGGGGTATTGTGTGTAGATCGATGAGGGAAAAAAACATTTTAATCCACTTTAGAATAAGGCTGTAACGTAACAAAATGTGGAAAAAGTCAAGGAGTCTGAATACTTTCCGAATGCACTGTATAGTCTGAAACAGCACTCAAGCAAGAATGAACTTACTCTCCCGGTTGTCTGTGCGGTTGGTCCTTATGTGGGTCAACATTATAGACAATATACACTGCTCAAAAAAATAAAGGGAACACTTAAACAACACAATGTAACTCCAAGTCAATCACACTTCTGTGAAATCAAACTGTCCACTTAGGAAGCAACACTGATTGACAATACATTTCACATGCTGTTGTGCAAATGGAATAGACAACAGGTGGAAATTATAGGCAATTAGCAAGACACCCCCAATAAAGAAGTGGTTCCTCAGGTGGTGACCACAGACCACTTCTCAGTTCCTATGCTTCCTGGCTGATGTTTTGGTCACTTTTGAATGCTGGCGGTGCTTTCACTCTAGTGGTAGCATGAGACAGAGTCTACAACCCACACAAGTGGCTCAGGTAGTGCAGCTCATCCAGGATGGCACATCAATGCGAGCTGTGGCAAGAAGGTTTGCTGTGTCTGTCAGCGTAGTGTCCAGAGCATGGAGGCGCTACCAGGAGACAGGCCAGTACATCAGGAGACGTGGAGGAGGCCGTAGGAGGGCAACAACCCAGCAGCAGAACCGCTACCTCCGCCTTTGTGCAAGGAGGAGCAGGAGGAGCACTGCCAGAGCCCTGCAAAATGACCTCCAGCAGGCCACAAATGTGCATGTGTCTGCTCAAACGGTCAGAAACAGACTCCATGAGGGTGGTATGAGGACCCGACGTCCACAGGTGGGGGTTGTGCTTACAGCCCAACACGTGCAGGACGTTTGGCATTTGCCAGAGAACACCAATATAGGGCGCCAGTGGCAAATTTGCCTATACTCTTCACAGATGAAAGCAGGTTCACACTGAGCACATGTGACAGACGTGACAGAGTCTGGAGACGCCATGGAGAATGTTCTGCTGCCTGCAACAACCTCCAGCATGACCGGTTTGGCGGTGGGTCAGTCATGGTGTGGGGTGGCATTTCTTTGGGGGGCCGCACAGCCCTCCATGTGCTCGCCAGAGGTAGCCTGACTGCCATTAGGTACCGAGATGAGATCCTCAGACCCCTTGTGAGACCATATGCTGGTGCGTTTGGCCCTGGGTTCCTCCTAATGCAAGACAATGCTAGACCTCATGTGGCTGGAGTGTGTCAGCAGTTCCTGCAAGAGGAAGGCATTGGTGCTATGGACTGGCCCGCCCTGCTCTCCCACACCTGAATCCAATTGAGCACATCTGGGACATCATGTCTCGCTCCATCCACCAACGCCACGTTGCACCACAGACTGTCCAGGAGTTGGCGGATGCTTTAGTCCAGGTCTGGGAGGAGATCCCTCAGGAGACCATCCGCCACCTCACCAGGAGCATGCCCAGGCGTTGTAGGGAGGTCATACAGGCACGTGGAGGCCACACACACTACTGAGCCTCATTTTGACTTGTTTTAAGGACATTACATCAAAGTTGGATCAGCCTGTAGTGTGGTTTTTCCACTTTTAATTTTGAGGGTGACTCCAAATCCAGACCTCCATGGGTTGATACATTTGATTTCCATTGATAATTTTTGTGTGATTTTGTGGTCAGCACATTCAACTATGTAAAGAAAAAAGCATTTAATAAGATGATTTCATTCATTCAGATCTAGGATGTGTTATTTTAGTGTTCCCTTTATTTTTTGAGCAGTGTATATATAGTTGTATTCTAAGCCAGTCAGATGTTTTATTATTGTGTAAGTTCCCACTAGTGGACAATTTCAAAGCTGCAATAAAGCTTTGGTGTGGAGGCGACCCTCAGATAAACATATTTTTTGTACCTACATTTACGTCATTTAGCAGACGCTCTTATCCAGAGCGACTTACAGTTAAGTGAGTGCATACATAATTTTTTCATTTTTCATACTGGCCCCCCTTGGGAATCGAACCCACTACCAACTGAGCTACATGACAACACCATCAGTGCTCCTGAGTGGCGCAGTGGTCTAAGGCACTGTGCCACTAGAGATCCTGGTTCGAATCCAGGCTCTGTCGCAGCCGGCCTGGACCGGGAGACTCATGGGTGGCGCACAATTGGCCCAGCGTCAGGGTAGGGGAGGGAATGGCCGGCAGGGATGTAGCTCAGTTGATAGAGCATGGTGTTTGCAACGCCATGGTTGTGGGTTCGATTCCCACGGGGGCCCAGTATTAAAAAAAATATATATGTATTCATTAACTGTAAGTTGCTCTGGATAAGAGCGTCTGCTAAATGACTAAAATGTAAAAAAAATATATATTGCTCCATTACACTAATATCTCCCGATGCCTCAAACCGAGGACAAAATAAAAGTTGATAAACTCAAACAAACCGGCCATAATGTCAACCTGTGCATGAGAGGAAGCCAAACTTGCCAGTAGCCAATGCTAACGTTTCAGCTTGATGAAGGCTTTTTCTCATAATAAAGTGCAAATGGATTAGTTCATAATAAAGACATATTTCTTGTTATAACGTGATCTTTCTCGTAATAATGTTATCTTTCTCATTATAACGTTATCTTTCTCGTAGCAACGAGATCATGAATTATTTCATTATAAAGTGATCTTATCTCGTAATGATATTTAAATAATTTAAATTAAAGTAGTAAACCGCCATACTTCTCTTTGTATGTTGCAATATAATATTGCTATTTAATGCAACAACAAAAAAAATAACTTATTGTCTGGCAAACTGGAAATAAAAGTTCCTATTTTTTAATTATCTAAACTGCGTTATCCACTCCAGTCAGCAGATGGCGATGTGCGTCTTTCAGGTGAAGCTGCCAGTGTGACGTATAATCTAGTGGACGGAACGCTTCTTCATCAACAACAGCTGGTCAGACACCTCGGCAGCTTGCTAGCTAACAGCCGTAACACTAAAGCTCTTTAGCCACTGTGTTTTAAACACACGCCTGTCGTATAGCTAGTTGCCGCATTTAATTTCATTTTACGTTGCTAGTAGTCAGCTAGCTGACTGGTTAAATTAGCAGTAGCACTAGGCTGGTCATTAATGCTAACCAGCTAGTTACCTAACATCCCCGACCATGAATTCTCCTCCTGCTAAAGAAGAGGAGGTCTGTTGGACGGAGAAAGAAGCTCTAGTGAAAGAGGAGGAGGAAGAGGAGGATGTTACAATGCAAAAACAAGTAGAGGGTGAAGCTGTTACCGTGAAAGAAGAAGAGAAAGACGTTACAGTGAAAGAAGAGGAAGACGCGTTCAGAGTGAAAGAGGAGGAGGATGTTACAGTGAAAGAAGAGGAAGACGCGTTCAGAGTGAAAGAGGAGGAGGATGTTACAGTGAAAGAAGAAGAGAAAGACGTTACAGTGATAGAAGGACGAGGAGTGAAACTCGAGGAGAAAGAGGAGGATGCAGTGTTTGGAGTGAAGGAGGAGGGGGAGATCACCGTCACAGTGGAGGAGGAAGAGGGAGAATTAGAGAAGACTGCCAATCTGATGAACACCAGTAAGTACCATCTTAAAAATAGGACCACAAACTCTGCAGTTGTTGAACTAATGTGTGTTTTTTAAAAGGGCATTCTACACTTGATTATGTTGTTCTGTACTGTGGGAATTGTTAACGCTACAAAGAGTGGGGTCAACCAACAAAACGTGAATGGGTAAAATGCTTCCCATTATATTCCCTACGCATACACTGTACCATAGCCGAGCCAGGCAATTCATAAAATTAATATCAACAATCCTTCCCCATTCCTGTAAAAAAAAGCATCTAGACATTACAACCCCACACCATTCTGATGTTGTTGTACACCCAACACAGAAAAGCTGCTTTTTAACTTGATTACAATTTTTTGGAAGGAAAACTATTTCACTCATATTGTAATTATTTATAGGTCATATTTCGTATATAAATCTGGAAACACTGGACAGTTTAAGTAAGCTAGGTAACTTTATTATTAGCCACGTTAGCTTATCTTATCATGCTAGTTCAAATCTTATTAGTTGAAGAATTGGTCCGACTTCAAAAGCACTTGAACCGCAATGTCGGACTTCCCAGTTTACCACTTCCCAGGAGCACATGAATGCCCCATAGTTCCACCATGTCATAGAAAACACAGGTGCTGATTGTAAAAAGGATTTGATTAATGCAACATATTTTTGTCTGAATATAATTAAAATGTGGAACGCCACTAATGGACGTTCATTATACACATCTACATCTATGTATTGTTACACCATGTAGGAGCAGTATAGACCTAGTCTGTTCATTATATACAGTACCAGTCAAAGGTTTGGACACATCTACTCATTCCAAGGTTTGTCTTTATTTTTACTATTTTCTACATTGTAGAATAGTAGTGAAGACATCAAAACTATGAAATAACACATATGGAATCATGTAGTAACCAAAAAAGGTGTTAAACAAATCAATATACAGTGGGGAAAAAAAGTATTTAGTCAGCCACCAATTGTGCAAGTTCTCCCACTTAAAAAGATGAGAGAGGCCTGTAATTTTCATCATAGGTACACGTCAACGATGACAGGCAAAATGAGAGAAAAAAATCCAGAAAATCACATTGTAGGATTTTTAATGAATTTATTTGCAAATTATGGTGGAAAATAAGTATTTGGTCAATAACAAAAGTTTCTCAATACTTTGTTATATACCCTTTGTTGGCAATGACACAGGTCAAACGTTTTCTGTAAGTCTTCACAAGGTTTTCACACACTGTTGCTGGTATTTTGGCCCATTCCTCCATGCAGATCTCCTCTAGAGCAGTGATGTTTTGGGGCTGTCGCTGGGCAACACAGACTTTCAACTCCCTCCAAAGATTTTCTATGGGGTTGAGATCTGGAGACTGGCTAGGCCACTCCAGGACCTTGAAATGCTTCTTACGAAGCCACTCCTTCGTTGCCCGGGCGGTGTGTTTGGGATCATTGTCATGCTGAAAGACCCAGCCACGTTTCATCTTCAATGCCCTTGCTGATGTAAGGAGGTTTTCACTCAAAATCTCACGATACATGGCCCCATTCATTCTTTCCTTTACACGGATCAGTCGTCCTGGTCCCTTTGCAGAAAAACAGCCCCAAAGCATGATGTTTCCACCCCCATGCTTCACAGTAGGTATGGTGTTCTTTGGATGCAACTCAGCATTCTTTGTCCTCCAAACACGACGAGTTGAGTTTTTACCAAAAAGTTCTATTTTGGTTTCATCTGACCATATGACATTCTCCCCAATCCTCTTCTGGATCATCCAAATGCACTCTAGCAAACTTCAGACGGGCCTGGACATGTACTGGGGGACACGTCTCGCACTGCAGGATTTGAGTCCCTGGCGGCGTAGTGTGTTACTGATGGTAGGCTTTGTTACTTTGGTCCCAGCTCTCTGCAGGTCATTCACTACGTCCCCCCGTGTGGTTCTGGGATTTTTGCTCACCGTTCTTGTGATAATTTTGACCCCACGGGGTGATATCTTGCGTGGAGCCCTAGATTGAGGGAGATTATCAGTGGTCTTGTATGTCTTCCATTTCCTAATAATTGCTCCCACAGTTGATTTCTTCAAACCAAGCTGCTTACCTATTGCAGATTCAGTCTTCCCAGCCTGGTGCAGGTCTACAATTTTGTTTCTGGTGTCCTTTGACAGCTCTTTGGTCTTGGCCATAGTGGAGTTTGGAGTGTGACTGTTTGAGGTTGTGGACAGGTGTCTTTTATACTGATAACAAGTTCAAACAGGTGCCATTAATACAGGTAACGAGTGGAGGACAGAGGAGGCTCTTAAAGAAGAAGTTACAGGTCTGTGAGAGCCAGAAATCTTGCTTGTTTGTAGGTGACCAAATACTTATTTTCCACCATAATTTGCAAATAAATTCATTAAAAATCCTACAATGTGATTTTCTGGATTTTTTTCCTCAATTTGTCTGTCATAGTTGACGTTTACCTATGATGAAAATGACAGGCCTCTCTCATCTTTTTAAGTGGGAGAACTTGCACAATTGGTGGCTGACTAAATACTTTTTTTTCCCCACTGTATATTTTATATTTGAGATTCTTCAAAGTAGCCACCCTTTGCCTTGATGACAGCTTTGCACACTCTTGGCATTCTCTCAACCAGCTTCACATGGAATGCTTTTCCAACAGTCTTGAAGGAGTTCCCACATATACTGAGCACTTGTTGGCTGCTTTTCCTTCACTCTGCGGTCCAACTCATCCCAAACCGTCTCAATTGGGTTGAGGTCGGGTGATTGTGGAGGCCAGGTCATCTGATGCAGCACTCCATCACTCTCCTTCTTTGGACTCATCAGACCAATGTCCATTGCTCGTGTTTCTTGGCCCAAGCAAGTCTCTTCTTCTTATTGGTGTCCTTTAGTAGTGGTTTCTTTGTAGCAATTCGACCATGAAGGCCTGATTCACGCAGTCTCCTCTGAACAGTTGATGTTGAGATGTGTCTGTTACTTGAACTCTGTGAAGCATTTATTTGGGCTGCAATCTGAGGTGCTGGTAACTCTAATGAACTTATCCTCTGCAGCAGAGGTAACTCTGGGTCTTCCTTTCCTGTGGTGGTCCTCATGAGAGCCAGCTTCATCATAGCACTTGATGGTTTTGCGACTGCACTTGAAGAAACTTTCAAGGTTCTTCAAATGTTCCATATTGACTGATCTTCATGTCTTAAAGTAATGATGGACTGTCATTTCTCTTTGCTTATTTGAGCTGTTCTTGCCATGATATGGACTTGGTCTTTTACCAAATAGGGCTATCTTCTGTATACCCCCCCTTACCTTGTCACAACACAACTGATTGGCTCAAACGCATTAAATTCCACAAATTAACTTTTAACAAGGCACACCTGTTAATTGAAATGCATTCCAGGTGACTACCTCATGAAGCTGGTTGAGAGAATGCCAAGAGTGTGCAAAGCTGTCATCAAGGCAAAAGGTGGCTACTTTGAAGAATCTCAAATATAAAATACGTTTTTGATTTGTTTAACACTTTTTTGATTCCATATGTGTTATTTCATAGTTTTGATGTCTTCACTATTATTCTACAATGTCGAAAATAGTAAAAATTAAGAAAAACCCTGGAAATGAGTAGGTGTGTCAACTTTTGACTGGTACTGTACATCTACAGTACCAGTGGTGGTCCTCTGTAGCTCAGCTGGTAGAGCACGGCGCTTGTAACGCCAAGGTAGTGGGTTCGATCCCCAGGACCACCCATACACAAAAATGTATGCACGCATGACTGTAAGTCGCTTTGGATAAAAGCGTCTGCTAAATGGCATATTATTATTATTATTATTACATGATGTATTGTTACACCATGTAGGAGCAGTATAGACCTAGTCCGCTTTATTTCTTCTCTGGACAGGACACTAGTCTATCTCCTGTTTCTGTATTGAGGCATCTTGATGAACCAGTACACCCCCTGGACAGGACACTAGTCTTTCTCCTGTTTCTGTAGTGAGGCATCTTGATGTACAGTACACCCCCTGGACAGAACACTAGTCTATCTCCTGTTTCTGTAGTGAGGCAACTTGATGAACCAGTACAGGACACTAGTCCAGGGCCTTATCCCCAATCTATCTCCTAAATGCTGATTGTCAAACAGACACAGTTGTGTTAAACTAAATAGCCTCCTCTTTTTGTCTTTGGCAGGAGAGAGACCAGACTCTCACTCTGACAGCGAACCAGACCCAGAGATGTCCAAACCAGCGAGACAACACCACTGCTCTCAATGTGGAAAGAGATATACCCGGTTATGGAACCTGAAAAGGCATGAGAAGACACACACAGGAGAAAATCCTTTCCAATGCTGCCAGTGTGGAATGAGTTTTACCCGGTCAGGGTACCTTAAAGACCACAAGAGAATGCACACAGGAGAGAAGCCTTACCACTGCTCTCATTGTGGGAAGAGTTGCACCCAGTTAGGGAACCTGAGAACGCATGAGAGAATACACAAAGGAGTGAAGCGTAACCAATGCACAAAATGTAGAAAGAGTTTTTCTTCTTCAGAATACCTGGAAATACATGAGAGAATACACTCAGGGGAGACGCCTTACCACTGCTCTCAGTGTGAAAAGAGTTTTACCAGATTAGGGTCACTGAAACGACATGAGCGAGCACACACAGGGAAAAAGCCTTTCCACTGCTCCCTGTGTGGAAAGTGTTTTACCAAGTTGGGCAACCTGAAAAAACATGAGAGGACACACTCAGGAGAAAAGTCTCATTTTTCCTCATTGGATATTCTGAAAAAACATAAAATAATTAACTCTGAAGTACAACCTTACCCGTGCTCAGACTGTGGGAAGAGATTTAGCCGCTTAAACCACCTGAGACGGCATGAGAGAACACACTCAGGAGAGAAGCCCTACCAATGCTCCCAGTGTGGAAAGAGTTTTACCCAGGCTGCACACCTGAAATACCATAAAAGAACACACACAGGAGAAAAACCTTACCGTTGCTCCCAGTGTGGAAAGAATTTCACCATGTCATGTAACCTGAAAAAACATGAGAGAATACACTCAGGAGACAAGCCCTATCAATGCTCCCAGTGTGGAAAAACGTTTACCCAGCTAGGGGACATGAAAAAACATAACAGAATACACACAGGAGAAAAGCCCTACCACTGCTCCCACTGTGGAAAGAGATTTACCTCATCAGGGGACCTGAAAAAGCATAAGAGGACGCACACAGGAGAAAAACCTTACCATTGCTCCCAGTGTGGAAAGAGTTTCTCAGAGTCAAGTAACCTGAAACAACATGAGAGAATACACTCAGGAGAGAAGCCCTACAACTGTTCCCACTGTGAAAAGAGGTTTACCTCATCAGGGACACTGAAATATCATGAGCTAAAACACTCTGTAAAGAAGCGTTTCCAGTGTTCTCGTTGTGAAAGGAGTTTTAAAAGTTAGGGAAACTGAAGCAGCATGAGAAAATACACAGTAGGGAGAAGCCTTTTGGAACTGCTAACACTGTGGAATGACATTTACCTGGTTAAGGCAACTGAAATGACATTAAAGAATCCACACCGGAAAGAAACGTTACCAATGCTTCCAGTGTGGAAAGATATCCAGTTAGGGAACCTGAAAGACCATGAGGTTATACATACAGGGAAGATGCCTTACCACTGCTCCCATTGTGGAGAGAGATATTTCTTACAACTTACAATTCATGAGTTAACGCCTCACTGGTCCTCAACTGGCAGCTTCATTAAATAGTACCCGCAAAACACCAGTCTCAACTTCAACAGTGAAGAGGCGACTCCGGGATGCTGACCTTCTAGGCAGAGTTGCAAAGAAAAAGCCATATCTCAGACTGCCCATCTTAATCTTGTATTTTTATTGGCCAGTCTGTAGGCAGACTTGCAAAGAAAAAGCAATTTCTCAGACTGGCCAATAAAAATACAAGATTAAGATGGGCAGTCTGAGATATGGCTTTTTCATTAACTCTTGACGTTGAGACTGGTGTTTTGCGGGTACTATTTAATGAAGCTGCCAGTTGAGGACCTGTGAGGTGTCTGTTTCTCAAACTAGACACTCTAATGTATTTGTTCTCTTGCTCAGTTGTGCACCGGGGCCTCCCACTCCTCTTTCTATTCTGGTTAGAGACAGTTTGTTCTGTGAAGGGAGTAGCACACAGCGTTGTACGAGATCTTCAGTTTCTTGGCAATTTCTCCCATGGAATAGCCTTCATTTCTCAGAACAAGAATAGACTGACGAGTTTCAGAAGAAAGTTATTCGTTTCTGGCCATTTTGAGTTGTAATCGAACCCACAATTGCTGATGCTCCAGATACTCAACTGGTCTCAAGAAGGCCAGTTGTATTGCTTCTTTAATCAGCACAACAGTTTTCAGCTGTGCTAACA
Source organism: Coregonus clupeaformis (assembly GCF_020615455.1). Taxonomy (NCBI): domain Eukaryota; kingdom Metazoa; phylum Chordata; class Actinopteri; order Salmoniformes; family Salmonidae; genus Coregonus; species Coregonus clupeaformis. Next base: position 63,145,204 of record NC_059211.1, on the reverse strand, counting down.
TACAGTGGGGGAAAACAAGTATTTAGTCAGCCACCAATTGTGCAAGTTCTCCCACTTAAAAAGATGAGAGGCCTGTAATTTTCATCATAGGTACACGTCAACTATGACAGACAAAATGAGAAAAATAAATCCAGAAAATCACATTGTAGGATTTTTTATGAACTTATTTGCAAATTATGGTGGAAAATAAGTATTTGGTCAATAACAAAAGTTTCTCAATACTTTGTTATATACCCTTTGTTGGCAATGACACAGGTCAAACGTTTTCACTATTGCTGGTATTTTGGCCCATTCCTCCATGCAGATCTCCTCTAGAGCATTGATGTTTTGGGGCTGTCGCTGGGCAACACGGACTTTCAACTCCCTCCAAAGATTTTCTATGGGGTTGAGATCTGGAGACTGGCTAGGCCACTCCAGGACCTTGAAATGCTTCTTACGAAGCCATTCCTTCGTTGCCCGGGCGGTGTGTTTGGGATCATTGTCATGCTGAAAGACCCAGCCACGTTTCATCTTCAATGCCCTTGCTGATGGAAGGAGGTTTTCACTCAAAATCTCACGATACATGGCCCCATTCATTCTTTCCTTTACACGGATCAGTCGTCCTGGTCCCTTTGCAGAAAAACAGCCCCAAAGCATGATGTTTCCACCCCCATGCTTCACAGTAGGTATGGTGTTCTTTGGATGCAACTCAGCATTATTTGTCCTCCAAACACGACAAGTTGAGTTTTTACCAAAATGTTATATTTTGGTTTCATCTGACCATATGACATTCTCCCAATCCTCTTCTGGATCATCCAAATGCACTCTAGCAAACTTCAGACGGGCCTGGACATGTACTGGCTTAAGCAGGGGGACACGTCTCGCACTGCAGGATTTGAGTCCCTGGTGGCATAGTGTGTTACTGATGGTAGGCTTTGTTACTTTGGTCCCAGCTCTCTGCAGGTCATTCACTAGGTCCCCCCGTGTGGTTCTGGGATTTTTGCTCACCGTTCTTGTGATCATTTTGACCCCACGGGGTGAGATCTTGCGTGGAGCCCCAGATCAAGGGAGATTATCAGTGGTCTTGTATGTCTTCCATTTCCTAATAATTGCTCCCACAGTTGATTTCTTCAAACCAAGCTGCTTACCTATTGCAGATTCAGTCTTCCCAGCCTGGTGCAGGTCTACAATTTTGTTTCTGGTGTCCTTTGACAGCTCTTTGGTCTTGGCCATAGTGGAGTTTGGAGTGTGACTGTTTGAGGTTGTGGACAGGTGTCTTTTATACTGATAACAAGTTCAAACAGGTGCCATTAATACAGGTAACGAGTGGAGGACAGAGGAGCCTCTTAAAAATAAGTTACAGGTCTGTGAGAGCCAGAAATCTTGCTTGTTTGTAGGTGACCAAAAACGTATTTTCCACCATAATTTGCAAATAAATTCATTAAAAATCCTACAATGTGATTTTCTGGAAAAATCTTTCTCAATTTGTCTGTCATAGTTGACGTGTACCTATGATGAAAATTACAGGCCTCTCTCATCTTTTTAAGTGGGAGAACATGCACAATTGGTGGCTGACTAAATACTTTCTGTCCCCACTGTAATTGCAAAATGTTGTTCTAATGATCAATTAGCCTTTTGGATTAGCAAACACAACGTGCCATTGGAACACATGACTGATGGTTGCTGATAATGGGCCTCTGTACGCTTATGTAGATATTCCATTAAAAATCAGCCGTTTCCAGCTACAACAGCCATTTACAACATTAACAATGCCTACACTGTATTTCTGATCAATTTGATGTTATTTTAATGGACAAAACAATTGCTTTTCTTTCGAAAACAATGACATTTCTAAGTGACCCCAAACTTTTGAACAGTAGTGTATATATATACACACAGTGCCTTGCAAAAGTATTCATCCCCCTTGGCGTTTTTCCTATTTTGTTGCATTACAACCTGTAATTTAAATAGATTTTTATTTTGATTTCATGTAATGGACATACACAAAATAGTCCAAATTGGTGAAGTGAAATAAAAAAATTACTTGTTTCAAAAAATTATACAAAATAAATTACGGAAAAGTGGTGCGTGCATATGTATTCACCCCCCTTTGCTATGAAGCCCCTAAATAAGATCTGGTGCAACCAATTACCTTCAGAAGTCACGTAATTAGTTAAATAAAGTCCACGTGTCCAAGTGTCACATGATCTGTCACATGATCTCAGTATATATACACCTGTTCTGAAAGGCCCCAAAGTCTGCAACACCACTAAGCAAGGGCACCATGAAGACCAAGGAGCTCTCCAATCAGGTCAGGGACAAAGTTGTGGAGAAGTACAGATCAGGGTTGGGTTATAAAAAAATATCAGAAACTTTGAACATCCCACGGAGCACCATTAAATCCATTATAAAAAAATTGAAAGAATATGGCACCACAACAAACCTGCCAAGAGAGGGCCGCCCACCAAAACTCACGGACCAGGCAAGGAGGGCATTAATCAGAGTCGCAACAAAGAGACCAAAGATCATCCTGAAGGAGCTGAAAAGCTCCACAGTGGAGATTGGAGTATCTGTACATAGGAACACTTTAAGCCGTACACTCTACAGAGCTGGGCTTTATGGAGGAGTGGGCAGAAAAAAGCCATTGCTTAAAGACAAAAATAAGCAAACACGTTTGTTGTTCGCCAGAAGGCATGTGGGAGACTCGCCAAACATATGGAAGAAGGTACTCTGGTCAGATGAGACTAAAATTGAGCTTTTGGCCATCAAGGAAAATGCTATGTCTGGCGCAAACCCAACACCTCTCATCACCCCTATAATAAGTAGAAGATGGTCCCGTCAGACCTGTCCATCATGAACGTTATAATAAGTAGAAGATGGTCCCGTCAGACCTGCCCATCATGAGCATTATAATAAGTAGAAGATGGTCCCGTCAGACCTGCATTATAATAAGTAGAAGATGGTCCTGTCAGACCTGAGCATTATAATAAGTAGAAGATGGTCCTGTCAGACCTGTCCATCATGAGCATTATAATAAGTAGAAGATGGTCCCGTCAGACCTGCATTATAATAAGTAGAAGATGGTCCCGTCAGACCTGCATTATAATAAGTAGAAGATGGTCCCGTCAGACCTGTCCATCATGAACGTTATAATAAGTAGAAGATGGTCCCGTCAGACCTGCCCATCATGAGCATTATAATAAGTGGGGAAAAAAAGTATTTAGTCAGCCACCAATTGTGCAAGTTCTCCCACTTAAAAAGATGAGAGGCCTGTAATTTTCATCATAGGTACACGTCAACTATGACAGACAAATTGAGGAAAAAAATCCAGAAAATCACATTATAGGATTTTTTTATGAATTTATTTGCAAATTATGGTGGAAAATAAGTATTTGGTCACCTACAAACAAGCAAGATTTCTGGCTTTCACAGACCTGTAACTTCTTCTCTTTAAGAGGCTCCTCTGTCCTCCACTCGTTACCTGTATTAATGGCACCTGTTTGAACTTGTTATCAGTATAAAAGACATCTGTCCACAACCTCAAACAGTCACTCTCCAAACTCCACTACGGCAAGACCAAACAGCTGTCAAAGGACACCAGAAACACAATTGTAGACCTGCACCAGGCTGGGAAGAGGATCTGTCAATCTGCATTATAAGCAGCTTGGTTTGAAGAAATCAACTGTCGGAGCAATTATTAGGAAATGGAAGACATACAAGACCACTGATAATCTCCCTCGATCTGGGGCTCCACGCAAGATCTCACCCCGTGGGGTCAAAATGATCACAAGAATGGTGAGCAAAAATCACAGAACCACACGGGGGACCTAGTGAATGACCTGCAGAGAGCTGGGACCAAAGTGACAAAGCCTACCATCAGTAACACACTACGCCGCCAGGGACACAAATCCTGCAGTGCCAGACGTGTCCCCTCTGCTTAAGCCAGTACATGTCCAGGCCCGTCTGAAGTTTGCTAGAGTGCATTTGGATGATCCAGAAGAGGATTGGGAGAATGTCAGATGAAACCAAAATATATTTTTGGTAAAAACTCAACTCGTCGTGTTTGGAGGACAAAGAATGCTGAGTTGCATCCAAAGAACACCATACCTACTGTGAAGCATGGGGGGTGGAAACATCATGCTTTGGGGATGTTTTTCTGCAAAGGGACCAGGGACGACTAATCTGTGTAAAGGAAAGAATGAATGGGGCCATGTATCGTGAGATTTTTGAGTGAAAACCTCCTTCCATCAGCAAGGGCATTGAAGATGAAATGTGGCTGGGTCTTTCAGCATGACAATGATCCCAAACACACCGCCCGGGCAACGAAGGAGAGGCTTCGTAAAAGCATTTCAAGGTCCTGGAGTGGCCTAGCCAGTCTCCAGATCTCAACCCCATAGAAAATCTTTGGAGGGAGTTGAAAGTCTGTGTTGCCCAGCGACAGCCCCAAAACATCACTGCTCTAGAGGAGATCTGCATGGAGGAATGGGCCAAAATACCAGCAACAGTGTGTGAAAACCTTGTGAAGACTTACAGAAAACGTTTGACCTGTGTCATTGCCAACAAAGGGTATATAACAAAGTATTGAGAAACTTTTGTTATTGACCAAATACTTATTTTCCACCATAATTTGCAAATAAATTCATAAAAATCCTACAATGTGATTTTTCTGGAATTTTTTTCTCATTTTGTCTGTCATAGTTGACGTGTACCTATGATGAAAATTACAGGCCTCTCTCATCTTTTTAAGTGGGAGAACTTGCACAATTGGTGGCTGACTAAATACTTTTTTTTCTCCACTGTAAGTAGAAGATGGTCCTGTCAGACCTGCATTATAATAAGTAGAAGATGGTCCTGTCAGACCTGCATTATAATAAGTAGAAGATGGTCCTGTCAGACCTGCATTATAATAAGTAGAAGATGGTCCTGTCAGACCTGCCCATCATGAATGTTATAATAAGTAGAAGATGGTCCCGTCAGACCTGCCCATCATGAGCATTATAATAAGTAGAAGATGGTCCTGTCAGACCTGCCCATCATGAATGTTATAATAAGTAGAAGATGGTCCTGTCAGACCTGCATTATAATAAGTAGAAGATGGTCCTGTCAGACCTGCCCATCATAAGCATTATAATAAGTAGAAGATGGTCCCGTCAGACCTGTCCATCATGAGCATTATAATAAGTAGAAGATGGTCCTGTCAGACCTGCATTATAATAAGTAGAAGATGGTCCTGTCAGACTTGTTTTTTTTATTATTATTTTTAAGTTCTACGTGACCTTTCCCTCAGTTACCTGTCTGGTTATTTTAATTTCATTAGAGACTGTCATAGCCATCACACCTGACTGCTCCTCTATAGGAACACGGCTGGACAAAAGCTCTTTCCTTAACGTTGGTGCAGAGGAATGAAATGGTGTAACCAAATCAAATCAAATCCATTCCTAATGCCAGAGAGTTCTTAAGGCAAACTTTAAAAAGGTCCAATGCAGCTGTTTTCTATCTCAATATCAAATCATTTCTGGGTAACAATTAAGTACCTTACTTTGATTGTTTTTTTAATTCAAAGAGCAATTTGTCAAGCAATAATTTTGCTAGCACTGTCTGGGAATGGTCTGACTGGGGAAGGAAAAACTGAAAACGAGTTGTTTTTGGCAGAGAGGTTTGGAACTCTTTCTTATCAGTCAATTAACTAATTTACCGCCTGGACATAATATAATAATAATAATAATAATAATAATAATGCCATTTAGCAGACGCTTTTATCCAAAGCGACTTACAGTCATGTGTGCATACATTTTTACGTATGGGTGGTCCCGGGGATCGAACCCACTACCCTGGGCGTTACAAGCGCCATGCTCTACCAGCTGAGCTACAGAGGACCACGGCGGGCACTAGGCGGGCCCAAAACTCCATCCCACCAAAACAGGCTGAAATTTCAGGTGGTCTTTTCAAACAGCTCTTACACTAAAAAGGGCATTATGATCATATAATCTTCACAATTTCACAGTATTATTCCAACCTCATAATGTGGAAATGTATATAAAATACAGGAACATCACGTTTTTTGACTGCACAGGGGCCTTTAAGAAATGGTTAATGGGCAAAATGCTTTTAAGACAGAACAAGCTAAGAGAAAGTATAACATTATTAATAAACGTTACTTGGTCACCTATTTCATTCCTTTTACCGTTTACGCTCTATTGATGAGATTATGTATGTTGTTTTCATGTTATAATATATTGACATCGCTTCCTATCTCATGGGCATAGCGGGTATAAATATGGTATTGGCTACAATGTTACCTCGTCAGTATAGCATCACGTATGTCCACAATTAGCAAGCGTGAGGATCATCATTAATTTACTAACTTCAGCCTATGAGCACGGCACATTAATGCAACGTCACCACGCTTGCTCGTAGCCTACCGGATCGCTAGTGCAATTATCACTAGGTCCCCCCATGTGGTTCTGGGATTTTTGCTCACCGTTCTTGTGATCATTTTGACCCCACGGGGTGAGATCTTGCGTGGAGCCTCAGATCGAGGGAGATTATCAGTGGTCTTGTATGTCTTCCATTTCCTAATAATTAATCCCACAGTTGATTTCTTCAAACCAAGCTGCTTACCTATTGCAGATTCAGTCTTCCCAGCCTGGTGCAGGTCTACAATTTTGTTTCTGGTGTCCTTTGACAGCTCTTTGGTCTTGGCCATAGTGGAGTTTGGAGTGTGACTGTTTGAGGTTGTGGACAGGTGTCTTTTATACTGATAACAAGTTCAAACAGGTGCCATTAATACAGGTAACAAGTGGAGGACAGAGGAGCCTCTTAAAGAAGAAGTTACAGGTCTGTGAGAGCCAGAAATCTTGCTTGTTTGTAGGTGACCAAATACTTATTTCCCACCATAATTTGCAAATAAACTCATAAAAAAATCCTACAATGTAATTTTCAGGATTTTTTTTTCTCAATTTGTCTGTCATAGTTGACGTGTACCTATGATGAAAATTACAGGCCTCTCTCATCTTTTTAAGTGGGAGAAATTGCACAATTGGTGGCTGACTAAATACTTTTTTTCCCCCACTGTATATAGGTCCTAGATGGAAGGAAGCTTGGCCCCAGTGATGTACTGGGCCGTATGCACTACCCTCTGTAGCACCTTACGGTCAGATGCAGAGCAGTTGCCATGCCAGGCGGTGATGCAACCGGTCAGGATGCTCTCGATGGTGCAGCTGTAGAACCTTTTGAGGATCTGGGGACCCATGCCAAATATTTTCAGTCTCCTGAGGGAGAAAAGGTGTTGTCGTGCCCTCTTCACGACTGTCTTGGTGTGTTTGGACCATGATAGTTTGTTGGTGATGTGGACACCAAGTAACTTCAAACTCTCGACCCGCTCCACTACAGCCCCGTCGATGAGAATGGGAGGCCTGTTCGGCCCTCCTTTTCCTGTAGTCCACGATCAGCTCCTTTGTCTTGCTCACGTTGAGGGAGAGGTCGTTGTCCTGGCACCACACTGCCAGGTCTCTGACCTCCTCCCCTATAGGTTGTCTCATCGTTGTCGGTGATCAGGCCTATCACTGTTGTGTCATCAGAAAACTTAATGATGGTGTTGGGGTCGTGTTTGGCCACGCAGTCGTGGGAGAAGAGGGAGTACAGGAGAAGACTAGGCACACATACAATACAACGTTAACATTAACATTTACGTCATTTAGCAGACGCTCTTATCCAGAGCAACTTACAAATTGGTGCATTCACCTTATAGCCAGTGGGACAACCACTTTACAATATGTTTTTTTTTCTTCTTTCTTTGGGGTGGGGTAAGGGGGGGTAGAAGGATTACTTTATCCTATCCCAGGTATTCCTTAAAGAGGTGGGGTTTCAAGTGTCTCCGGAAGGTAGTGAGTGACTCCGCTGTCCTGGCGTCGTGAGGGAGCTTGTTCCACCATTGGGGTGCCAGAGCAGCGAACAGTTTTGACTGGGCTGAGCGGGAACTGTGCTTCCGCAGAGGTAGGGGGGCCAGCAGGCCAGAGGTGGATGAACGCAATGCCCTCGTTTGGGTGTAGGGACTGATCAGAGCCTGAAGGTACAGAGGTGCCGTTCCCCTCACAGCTCCGTAGGCAAGCACCATGGTCTTGTAGCAGATGCGAGCTTCAACTGGAAGCCAGTGGAGTGTGCGGAGGAGCGGGGTGACGTGAGAGAACTTGGGAAGTTTGAACACCAGACGGGCTGCGGCATTCTGGATGAGTTGTAGGGGTTTAATGGTACAGGCAGGCAGCCCAGCCAACAGCGAGTTGCAGTAATCCAGACGGGAGATGACAAGTGCCTGGATTAGGACCTGTGCAAGGCAGGGTCGTACTCTCCGAATGTTGTAGAGCATGAACCTACAGGATCGGGTCACCGCCTTGATGTTAGCGGAGAACGACAGGGTGTTGTCCAGGGTCACGCCAAGGCTCTTCGCACTCTGGGAGGAGGACACAATGGAGTTGTCAACCGTGATGGCGAGATCATGGAACGGGCAGTCCTTCCCCGGGAGGAAGAGCAGCTCCGTCTTGCCGAGGTTCAGCTTGAGGTGGTGATCCGTCATCCACACTGATATGTCTGCCAGACATGCAGAGATGCGATTCGCCACCTGGTTATCAGAAGGGGGAAAGGAGAAGATTAGTTGTGTGTCGTCTGCGTAGCAATGATAGGAGAGGCCATGTGAGGATATGACAGAGCCAAGTGACTTGGTGTATAGCGAGAATAGGAGAGGGCCTAGAACTGAGCCCTGGGGGACACCAGTGGTGAGAGCACGTGGTGCGGAGACAGATTCTCGCCACGCCACTTGGTAGGAGCGACCTGTCAGGTAGGACGCAATCCAAGAGTGAGCCGTGCCGGAGATGCCCAACTCGGAGAGGGGGGAGAGGAGGATCTGATGGTTCACAGTATCAAAGGCAGCAGACAGGTATAGAAGGACAAGAGCAGAGGAGAGAGAGTTAGCTGTAGCACTGCGGAGAGCCTCTGTGACACAGAGAAGAGCAGTCTCAGTTGAATGACCAGTCTTGAAACCTGACTGGATTGGATCAAGAAGGTCATTCTGAGAGAGATAGCAGGAGAGTTGGCTAAAGACGGCATGCTCAAGAGTTTGAGAGAAAAGAAAGAAGGGATACTGGTCTGTAGTTGTTGACATCGGAGGGATCGAGTGTAGGTTTTTGAGAAGGGGTGCAACTCTCGCTCTCTTGAAGACGGAAGGGACATAGCCAGCGGTCAAGGATGAGTTGATGAGCGAGGTGAGGTAAGGGAGAAAGTCACCGGAGATGGTCTGGAGAAGAGAGGAGGGGATAAGGTCAAGCGGGCAGGTTGTTGGGCGGCCGGCCGTCACAAGTCGCAAGATTTCATCTGGAGAGAGAGGGGAGAAAGATATCAAAGCATAGGGTAGGGCAGTGTGAGCAGGACCAGCGGTGTCATTTGACTTAACAAACGAGGATCGGATGTCGTCAACCTTCTTTTCAAAATGGTTGACGAAGTCATCCACAGAGAGGGAGGAGAGGGGGAGGAGGATTCAGCAGGAAGGAGAAGGTGGCAAAGAGCTTCCTAGGGTTAGAGGCAGATGCTTGGAATTTAGAGTGGTAGAAAGTGGAAGAAAATGTAGAGAGGAGGGAGTGAAAAGAGGCCAGGTCCGCAGGGAGTCTAATTTTCCTCCATTTCCACTCGGCTGCCAGGAGCCCTGTTCTGTGAGCTCGCAATGAGTCGTCAAGCCACAGAGGAGGTGGGGAGGACCGAGCCGGCCGGGAGGATAGGGGACATAGAGAGTCAAAGGATGCAGAAAGGGAGGAGAGGAGGGTTGAGGAGGCAGAATCAGGAGATTGGAGGGAGAAGGATTGAGCAGAGGGAAGAGATGATAGGATGGAAGAGGAGAGAGTAGCGGGAGAGAGAGAGAGAGAAGGTTGCGACGGCGCATTACCATCTGAGTAGGGGCAGAGTGAGTAGTGTTGGAGGAGAGCGAGAGAGAAAAGGATACAAAGTAGTGGTCGGAGACATGGAGGGGAGTTGCAGTGAGATTAGTAGAAGAACAGCATCTAGTAAAGATGAGGTCAAGCGTATTGCCTGCCTTGTGAGTAGGGGGACGGTGAGAGGGTGAGGTCAAAAGAGGAGAGGAGTGGAAAGAAGGAGGCAGAGAGAAATGAGTCAAAGGTAGACGTAGGGAGGTTAAAGTCACCCAGAACTGTGAGGGGTGAGCCATCCTCAGGAAAGGAACTTATCAAGGCGTCAAGCTCATTGATGAACTCTCCAAGGGAACCTGGAGGGCGATAAATGACAAGGATGTTAAGCTTGAATGGGCTAGTGACTGTGACAGCATGGAATTCAAATGAGGAGATAGACAGATGGGTCAGGGGGAAAATAGAGAATGTCCACTTGGGAGAGATGAGGATTCCTGTGCCACCACCCCGCTGACCAGATGCTCTCAGGGTATGCGAGAACACATGGTCAGACGAGGAGAGAGCAGTAGGAGTAGCAGTGTTTTCAGTGGTAATCCATGTTTCCGTCAGCGCCAAGAAGTCGAGGGACTGGAGGGTAGCATAGACTGAGATGAACTCTGCCTTGTTTGCCGCAGAACGGCAGTTCCAGAGGCTGCCGGAGACCTGGAACTCCACGTGGGTCGTGCGTGCAGGGACCACCAGGTTAGAGAATCAGCAGCCATGCGGTGTGAGGCGTTTGTATGGCCTGTGCAGAGAGGAGAGAACAGGGATAGACAGAGGCATAGTTGACAGGCTACAGAAAATGGCTACAATAATGCAAAGGATATCTGAATGAAATGAACTAAACATCTGGGAAAGCGAGAGAGCGGGGCCTCCCTCACTTACGTTTCACTGAAACACCCAAATATAACTCTCCCAACTTCCACCTCAGAAACTATAATTGTTGTAAACTACAGCGGTTCAATGTTTTCTAGGAATAGACTAACTTAGTTTATTCAGCTAGCTAACTTGGTACAGTATTCTTCAGTGAAAACCGTCCAGGGCACCTAGTCCTATGACGCCACAGCCTACTAGCATGCCAGCATCCAACAACACGGTTTAGCACCAATACTCGGCCACAACAAACCACCAGTGTGTCGACACGCCAAGCAGATCATTCGTGTCCTTGTCTAACGTTGTGGGTTATGTTGGGATTTGTTTTCTCATAATTGGATCTGTATGTGATGAATAGCTTAGAAGGAATGCATTAATGATAAGCATAGAAGGTTTGTACTATACTGATATAAATTGTTTCACATAACAGGCTGTGATTAATGTAAGGAACGTTAGGGGGTAGGACAGATAAGAACTTATGTCTCACAATACCCGAACACTCTCTCTTTGTGATCTGTGAACCGTCCAAGGACGTGTACTGCAAAAGTGCTGACTTTCTGGATAAGTTGCAAAACAGCTAGACACCTGGCAGCAGGGATGCGCCAAGGGACTGGGACCAGCCCGTGCGCCAACGGATTGGCTGAGTGAGTCTAAACCACGCTCAGTGTCTACTCTGATTGGCCAGCAGAGAGGTGGGAACTCTCTCTCTCTGTCAGAGTATTTGAGGAAGAACCTGTAACAATGGATTAGTTCTCTGAGTGCCCTGTGTGGTATTTCAGCGGACCCGTATATACGAACCTTCATACTTATCATACATACATTTTGCATATAATAAATTTAGCTTGGATTGAAGATCTCTTGATTCTTATTCCAATAGCAGATTTGAATTACGCAATTTCTGACAGTTAGTCCCGACAGCTTGAGTGAGTTCGTCCTCAACTTATTCAGCCAGTTAGTTAGCTAGAATAGTTAGCATACTAGCTAGCCATTGCTCTCTGTCAACGAACCAACCCCTCCTCCCACGGCACGAACACACAGAGAGAGCCAAGCTAACGTTAACTAGTCACCCATGTCCCGAATTCCCTTGAACGATTCTGGCTACCAGTATGTAAAAACAAAACACAAATGTAGGTTTTAACTTAGCCCTAGCAGCTACTGTTAGCTAGCCAAGTGCAAAGCTAGCCACTGAATCGACTCAGCCAGTTCGCGTCTGTTCACTAGGTTGTTCCAGCTATTGTTTAGTTAGCTATCCAGGTAGCAACAAGCTAGCTAAACTGTTGATACTGTTATTGTTGCACTTCTCTGGTTTCTTCTTATTCTGTCAATAGTATACAAATATAAAATGTGAAATGCAAATATGATAACTGTACCTGTAACCCCCTTCGGAAAAATTGTTGGTCACAAAAATGTTTAACAATCCTATGGGATTTTTCCGATGCGAATCCAACGGGAATTTTTCATGAGGGTTCTACGTCTATGCATAGGAAAATATTATTTGCAAGACATAAGAGAAAATAAATGATCTTATTTTTAATTTATGACATTCTTTGCCAATATAAACAATGTAGTTCATGTTGTTTCCAAATTGCGTTACCCACTCCAGTCAGCAGATGGCGATGTGCGTCTTTCAGGTGATGATTCTTGCGTGACGTATATTCTAGTGGACGGGACACTTCTTCAGCAAAAACCACACGGCTACTCTTTCAACCACCTCGGTAGCTTGCTAGCCAACATAAAACCGAAACATTGACGCTTTAGACCATGTTTATGTACATTAGCTAATCTAAGTGTTTAAAACACAATTCTGTTTACGTATCAACTGGTTAACTTTAACCTAATTCGCAAACTTGTTAAAGATTGATACTGAGCCTAGCACTAGGCTAGTCGATAATGCTAGCTAGCTAACATCCCTGACCATGAGGTCACTGAGCTACTCCCCCCGTGTTAAAGAAGAGGAGGTCTGCTGGACGGAGAAAGAAGCTCTGGGGCTGAACATTGTCGTTAAAGAAGAAGAGGAGTATATTAAAGTGAAAGGAGAGGAAGAAGCTTTCAGAATGAAAAAGGAGGAAGAGGATGCTATCACATTGAAAGAGGAAGAGGAGGATGTTATAGTGAAAGAAGAGAAAGAACCTTTTGGAGTGAAAGAGGAAGAGGGGATAGAGTCTGTCAAAGTAGAAGAGGAGGAAGTAGAAGCTTTCAGAATGATAAAGGAGGAAGAGGAGGCTATCACATTGAAAGAAGAAGAGGGTGTTATAGTGAAAGAAGAGAAAGAACCTTTTGGAGTGAAAGAGGAACAGGGGATAGAGGCTATCACAGTAAAAGAGGAGGTAGATGCTTTCAGAATGAAAAAGGAGGAAGAGGAGGCTATCACGCTGAAAGAAGAGGAGGAGGATGTTATAGTGAAAGAAGAGAAAGAACCTTATAGCATGGAAGAGGAAGAGGATGCTATCTCAATAAAAGAGGAGGAAGAGGAGACTGAAGATCTGATTAACACCGGTGAGTACCGTCTTAAAAACAGAGGCACAAGCTATGCAGTTGTTTAACTAATGTATGGTTTTAAAGGGGCATTCTACTGTGCGCTCCTGAGTGGCGCAGTGGTCTAGGGCACTGCATCGCAGTGCTAACTGTGCCACTAGAGATCCTGGTTCGAATCCAGGCTCTGTCGCAGCCGGCCGCGACCGGGAGACTCATGGGCGGCGCACAATTGGCCCAGCGTTGTCCAGGGTATGGGAGGAATGGCCGGCAGGGATGTAGCTCAGTTGATAGAGCATGGTGTTTGCAACGCCAGGGTTGTGGGTTAGATTCCCACAGGGGGCCAGTATAAAAATAAATAAAAATAAAATATGTATTCACTAACTGTAAGTCGCTCTGGATAAGAGCGTCTGCTAAATGACTAAAAATGTAAATGTAAATACTGAAGTTCTAAACTTGATTATGTTGTTCTGTAATGAAGGAATCAGTGATTGGTCCATAATTTTTATTTTTTTTAACTTTTAAATTAGTTATATAGAGGCCTGGCCATTAATTTTTTGAGAATATAGCCTAACTTATAAATGCCCAATGAGCTTAGTTCGACTGTCGTACCCCAATGATTTATATACATACACTAGCTGACCGATAGGGGGCGCTGTGTTGAAGCCGCCGTGCCTCCATCTTGTTACCGCCGTTGTAGAACATATTTTGGAAGCTTTAGAAATGCATTTATTAATGTCTACATTCGTTTTTGCCACGTTGATTCTATTACATACACCTTCATGCATACTTTGGAAATATGTGAGCGAAATATACAAATGAGAAGAAAAAAATCAATAAACATTTTCCTTAAAGTATACTTTTTTTTTTTTTTTTTAGAGATGGCTGTTACTATACCACTACAACAATAACATATTTAAATACATTTCAAGATCTGAATATAAAGTTGGCATACTTGAAAGTGTGCCCATTCATGTTTTCGTATGTATTTTACTTTTTGATAAATACGTTTCCAAGATAAGAAGAAGCCTAGATCAATAGTTTGATATATATTTATATATATATATATATAGATGTGACTCCTCTTCTTCTTGTATATTGTCAAAAAGTTAATCAATAACAAGCCATCTATATCTGGCTTTCAAACTGTAGACCTACTCACCACAAGACGGAGTCATTCTGTCCAAAACAAGTCTTGGCAGAATGACAGAATGACTCATGGGGGGGGCGGGACTAATGAACGGGTCATCAATCAAACAAAAGTTGACAGAAGCCACGGGACACTTCTTCATACAATTCATTTCTGTCCTTGAAACATTTAATTGAAATACTGTAGAATTCCATTAACGACTCCAACACCATCATTAAGTTTGCCGACGACACAACAGTGGTAGGCCTGATCACCGACAACGATGAGACAGCCTATAGGGAGGAGGTCAGAGACCTGGCCGTGTGGTGCCAGGACAACAACCTCTCCCTCAACGTGACCAAGACAAAGGAGATGATTGTGGACTACAGGAAAAAAAAAGAGGACTGAGCACGCCCCCATTCTCATCGACGGGGCTGTAGTGGAACAGGTTGAGAGCTTCAAGTTCCTTGGTGTCCACATCACCAACGAACTATCATGGTCCAAACACACCAAGACAGTCGTGAAGAGGGCACGACAAAGCCTATTCCCCCTCAGGAGACTGAAAAGATTTGGCATGGGTCCTCAGATCCTCAAAAAATTCTACAGCTACACCATCGAGAGCATCCTGACTGGTTGCATCACCGCCTGGTATGGCAACTGCTTGGCCTCCGACCGCAAGGCACTACAGAGGGTAGTGCGTACGGCCCAGTACATCACTGGGGCCAAGCTTCCTGCCATCCAGGACCTCTATACCAGGCGGTGTCAGAGGAAGGCCCTCAAAATTGTCAAAGACTCCAGCCACCCTAGTCATAGACTGTTCTCTCTGCTACCGCACGGCAAGCGGTACCGGAGTGCCAAGTCTAGGTCCAAAAGACTTCTCAACAGCTTCTACCCCCAAGCCATAAGACTCCTGAACAGCTAATCATGGCTACCCGGACTATTTGCACTGCCCCCCACCCCATCCTTTTTACGCTGCTGCTACTCTGTTAATTATTTATGCATAGTCACTTTAACTCTACCCACATGTACATATTACCTCAACTACCTCAACTAGCCGGTGCCCCCGCACATTGACTCTGCAACGGTACCCCCCTGTATATATAGCCTCCCTACTGTCACTTTATTTTACTTCTGCTCTTTTTTTTCTCAACACTTTTTTTGTTGTTGTTTTATTTTTTATTTTTTTGTTAAAAATAAATGCACTGTTGGTTAAGGGCTGTAAGTAAGCATTTCACTGTAATGTCTGCACCTGTTGTATTCGGCGCATGTGACCAATACAATTTGATTTGATTTGATATAGCTCTTACTGGGGAGTGTCAATATGGCCGACTGGTGGTTCCAAAGCCTGTCATTGGCCAATCCAGGTGTTTATAGACATCATTGGTCGTACCACATTAAAAAATATATATAAACTTGTTTTTACTTCATTGTTTGTAACCAATGTAGGCCTAACTGTAAACAAACATGGTTAAAACTATCGTTTTTTTTTTAGTTTCATGCAGGTCGGTCTTAGTCTCATGCAGGTCGGTCCGTTCATCCGCAGCTCTGCCTGTGAATATGAGCGGTTCCATTTCTCCAACCCTGTCCATCAGCTTTATACCATTACATGGACGAGTCAGTGGAGGATATCATTTAATTTATCCATTAGGGCTAATACATGTATCCTATACTGACTAGTCTATTTATCCATTAGGTCTAATACATGTATCCTATACTGACTAGTCTATTTATCCATTAGGGCTAATACATGTATCCTATACTGACTAGTCTATTTATCCATTAGGTCTAATAAATGTATCCTATACTGACTAGTCTATTTATCCATTAGGTCTAATAAATGTATCCTATACTGACTAGTCTATTTATCCATTAGGTCTAATAAATGTATCCTATACTGACTAGTCTATTTATCCATTAGGTCTAATACATGTATCCTATACTGACTAGTCTATTTATCCATTAGGTCTAATACATGTATCCTATACTGACTGGTCTATTTATCCATTAGGTCTAATAAATGTATCCTATACTGACTAGTCTATTTATCCATTAGGTCTAATACATGTATCCTATACTGACTAGTCTATTTATCCATTAGGTCTAATAAATGTATCCTATACTGACTAGTCTATTTATCCATTAGGTCTAATAAATGGATCCTATACTGACTAGTCTATTTATCCATTAGGTCTAATAAATGGATCCTATACTGACTAGTCTATTTATCCATTAGGTCTAATACATGTATCCTATACTGACTAGTCTATTTATCCATTAGGTCTAATAAATTCATAACAACACAAAGTTTACTAGTGTTTTTATTAGCCTACGAGCACTACAGCCACTCTGCTCTTTTTATTGAGGAATATTTTCTGGATTAAACCTCATAGGAAGACAATTTTACTATGTGGAGGTTTTAGTCTGGTCTCTGTTTAACCAAATACTCTGTTTTTCTTTGACAGGAGAGAGACCAGACTCTCACTCTGACAGCGGGAAGAGTCCTTCAGGGGAACCAGACCCAGAGACATCCAAACCAGCAAGACCACACCACTGCGGAAAGAGATTTATCCAGTTAGGACACCTGAAAGAACATAAGAAAACACACACAGGGAAGAAGCAGTACCACTGCTCCCATTGTGGAAAGGGGTTTGGACAGTCAGGGAATCTAAAAGTGCATGAAAGAATACACACTGGAGAGAAGCCATATCAATGCTCCCAGTGTGGAAAGGGTTTTTACTCAGCAGGGGACCTGAAAAAACATGAGAGAATACACACAGGTGAGAAGCCATATCAATGCTCCCAGTGTGGAAAGGGTTTTTACTCAGCAGGGGACCTGAAAAAACATGAGAGAATACACACAGGTGAGAAGCCATATCAATGCTCCCATTGTGGAAAGGGTTTTTACTCAGCAGGGGGCCTGAAAATACATGAGAGAACACACACAGGTGAGAAGCCATATCAATGCTCTCAGTGTGGAAAGGGTTTTTACTCAGCAGGGCACCTGAAAAGACATGAGAGAATACACACAGGTGAGAAGCCATATCAATGCTCCCATTGTGGAAAGGGTTTTTACTCAGCAGGGGACCTGAAAATACACGAGAGAACACACACAGGTGAGAAGCCATATCAATGCTCTCAGTGTGGAAAGGGTTTTTACTCAGCAGGGGACCTGAAAATACATGAGAGAATACACACAGGTGAGAAGCCATATCAATGCTCTCAGTGTGGAAAGGGTTTTTACTCAGCAGGGGACCTAAAAAAACATGAGAGAACACACACAGGTGAGAAGCCATATCAATGCTCTCCAGTGTGGAAAGGGTTTTTACTCAGCAGGGGACCTGAAAATACACGAGAGAACACACACAGGTGAGAAGCCATATCAATGCTCCCAGTGTGGAAAGGGTTTTTACTCAGCAGGGGACATGAAAAAACATGAGAGAACACACAAAGGTGAGAAGCCATATCAATGCTCCCATTGTGGAAAGTGTTTTTCCTCAGCAGGGGGCCTGAAAAAACATGAGAGAACACACTTAGTAGAGAGGCCTTTCCAATGCTCTCAGTGTGGAAAGAGATTTATTCAGTCATGGCATCTGAAAAATCACAAGAGAATACACACAGGAGAACAACCATTCGAATGCCTTCAGTGTGGAAAAAGTTTTACCCGTTTAGGGAACTTGAAAACGCATGGGATGACACACACAGGAGAGAAGCCTTTCCACTGCTCCCTGTGTGGAAATAGTTTTACCCATTTAACGACCTTGAAAATGCATGCGATGACACACACAGGAGAGAAGCCTTACCACTGCTCCCAGTGTGGAAAGGGTTTTAGACAATCAAGTAAACTAAAAGTGCATGAAAGAATGCACACCGGCGAGAAGCCATATCAATGCTCCCAGTGTGAAAATAGATTTGTCTCATCAGGGGACCTGAAATCACATGAGATAACACACTTAGTAGAGAGGCCTTTCCAGTGCTCTCAGTGTGCAAAGAGTTTTACCCGGAGGAGGAGCCTGAAAATACATTTGAGAACACACACAGGGGAGAAGCCCTAACACTGCTCAGACTGTGGAAAGAGATTTAGCGAGCTTAGGGACCTGAAAAAGCATGAGATGACACACAGGATAGAAGCCTTACCACTGCTCCCAGTGTGGAAAGACATTTTCCCGGTCAGAGGACATGAAATCACATAAGAGATTAGAGGCTGTGTTTTGTGGTCCTCTGTAGCTCAGCTGGTAGAGCACGGCGCTTGTAACGCCAGGGTAGTGGGTTCGATCCCCGGGACCACCAATACACAAAAAATGTATGCACGCATGACTGTAAGTCGCTTTGGATAAACGTGTCTGCTAAATGGCATATTATTATTCTGATTTATAGTGTTGACAAAGTATGAAAATCAAACTGTGTATGAAAAAATAGGCCTACTTTTTTTAAAATATATATTCTAAAATTAGAATATATTTTACATGTATTTGATTTTTGATTGATTGTATAAACCCTTATGTGTTCATTATATGATTTGGATATTGTTATTTAAAAACGTAAATTATTTAATGATTCATGTTCTTGATTCTAACCTTGGAACCTCTTGAATTTAGACGTTGTGTTTCATTGAGTTCATTTTTGTAGTAGTCATCAAGCTAAAGGTGTATGATAATTTGATGACATTGTTCTGATAACAACAGTTGTTGACATTAAAAACATTCACTACCTCATGAATGTTCCCATCAGTATTATTTCGTCAGAGAAAACACAGGTGCTGATTTGTAAAAATTATTTGATTATTGCAACATTTTTTAGCTGAATAAATGTACAATTATTTATTATTGTGGAGGTCACTGGTGGACATTCATTACATACATCTACATGATGTATTGTTACACCATGTAGGAGCAGTATAGACCTAGTCTGTTCATTATATACTGTACCAGTCAAAGGTTTGGACACCTACTCATTCCATTTTATTATTTTTATTAGTTTAATATTTTCTACATTGTAGAATAATAGTGAAGACATCAAAACTATGAAATAACACATATGGAATCATGTAGTAACCAAAAAAGTGTTAAACAAATGAAAATATATTTTATATTTGAGATTCTTCAAATAGCCACCCTTTGCCTTGATGACAGCTTTGTGCACTCTTGGCATTCTCTCAACCAGCTTCATGAGGTATTCACCTGGAATGCCTTTCAATTAGCAGGTGTGCCTTATTAAAAGTTAATTTGTGGAATTTCTTTCCTTCTTAATGTGTTTGAGCCAATCAGTTGTGTTGTGACAAGGTAGGGTTGGTGTACAGAAGATAGCCCTATTTGGTAAAAGACCAAGTCCATATTATGGCAAGAACAGCTCAAATAAGCAAAGAGAAATGACAGTACATCATTACTTTAAGACAACATTTGAAAGTTTCTTCAAGTGCAGTCACAAAAACCATCAAGCGCTATAATAAAACTGGCTCTCATGAGGACCACCACAGGAATGGAAGACCCAGAGTTATCTCTGCTGCAGAGGATAAATTCATTAGAGTTACCAGCCTCAGAAATTGCAGCCCAAATAAATGCTTCACAGAGTTCAAGTCACGGACACATCAACATCAACTGTTCAGAGAAGACTGTGTGAATCAGGCCTTCATGGTCGAATTGCTGCAAAGACTCCACTACTAAAGGACACCAATAAGGAGAAGAGACTTGCTTGAGCCAAAAAACATAAGCAATGGACAGTAGACCGTGGAAATGTCCTTTGGTCTGGAGTACAAATTGGAGATTTTTGGTTCCAACTGCCGTGGCTTTGTGAGATGCGGTGTGGGTGAACGGATGATCTCCGCATGTGTATTTCCCACCGTAAAGCATGGAGGAGGAGGTGTTATGGTGTGGGGGTGCTTTGCTGGTGACACTGTCAGTGATTTATTTAGAATTCAAGGCACACTTAACCAGCATGGCTACCACAGCATTCCGCAGTGATACGCCATCCCATCTGGTTTGGGCTTAGTGGGACAATCATTTGTGTTTTCTCTAGCAGGAGGTAAGCTTGGCTTCTTATATGGTGTTGAGTAAAGCTTAAACCATGTATTTAGATTGTAGGTAGGTATTGTAGTTAGGTATTATAGGTAGTTATTGTAGGTTATTGTAGGTTATTGTAGGTTATTGTAGGTAATTATTGTAGGTAAGTATTGTATTCGGCGGACCCCGGCGAAGCACGAGGCTAGCTAACCCACTACTTGGACCAACAAAGCTAGCTAGCTAGCGGGTAGCTACTGGTAACTTTTAGCAACTGTGGTTAGTTGTTTCCAATGTTATTTCACGCTTAAGAGTACCTGTAATTGAGCCAGCTAGCTACCTACCATTCAGCTGTTTTTCTAACCTCATTATCCGAGGCATTAACGTTAGGTGGTTGGTAGCTGCTGTACTTAATTACAGCTACTGATTGCAGTCTGCCACCCAGACAGCTGGCGTCGGGTAAGTTTGGCTTAATACATAGCTTGGGCTTTGTCGAGTAAGGCTTAAACTATGTATTTAGATTGTAGTTAGGTATTATAGGTAGGCATCGTGGGCTGTATATTACTAGGTATTATAGGTAGGCATCGTGGGCTGTTGTGGGTAGTTGTTGTATGTAGTTATTGTAGGTTACTTTTGTATTCGGCGGTGCGGCGGTGCCGGGTGTAGCACGAAGCTAGCTAGCTAACTCACCTCCTGGACTAGTTGGAGTAGCTATTAGCAACGGTAGCAACTAAATACAATATCATTTTAGCCAGCTACATTCGTTCGCAGCGACGCCGTTTTTCAAACAAAGTCAACACAGCAGCCATTGCTAGCTAGCCAACACTACCAGCTAGCTGTACTGTGGTAGCTAAATACAATATCTTTGTGCTAGCTAGCCAACGTTTAATTATTGCTGCGTTATGAAAGAACTAGACACGGACACAAATTATCTGTTTAGTGTGTTAACACACTATTGGTAGTTTGTTGTAACCAAGTATTGGTGCTAAACTGTGTGTTATTGGATGCTAGCATGCTAGTTAGCTATGGCGTCATAGTTAGCTAGCTGAATAAAGTAAGTTGAGTCTATTCCTTGAAACATTGAACCGCTGTAGTTTACAACAATTCTAATTTCTAAAGTGGAAGTTGGGAGAGTTTTATTCGGGGGTTCAGTGAAACAATTATAGTTTCTGAGGTGGAAGTTGGGAGAGTTATATTTTTTTTGGTAAGGGAGGCCCTGCTCTCTCCTTTCCCAGATGTTTAGTTCATTTCATTCCGATCTCCTCTGCAATATTGTAGCCATCTGCTACAGCCTGTCAACTATGCCTCTGCCTATCCCTGTTCTCTCCTCTCCGCACAGGCTACACCAACGCCTCACACCGCGTGGCTGCTGCCTCTCTAACCTGGTGGTCCCTGCACGCACCACACACCTGGAGTTCCAGGTCTCAGGCAGCCTCTGGAACTGCCGTTCTGCTGCCAACAAGGCTGACTTCATCCCAGCCTATGCTACCCTCCAGTCCCTCGACTTCCTGGCGCTGACGGAAACATGGATTACCACTGAAAACACTGCTACTCCTACTCCTCTCTCCTCGTCTGACCATGTGTTCTCGCATACCCCGAGAGCATCTGGTCATGTTGTAGAAACATTTGACTAGATAATCAACTCAAAAATATCTCAAGACATCGGAGCCTGTGAATTTAAGAATTTAGACTTTATTGAATACCAAAGCCTGAGCTTTGCTCCATGGAGCAACAACTCGCTCTCCTTGGCTCAAAGATCTCCTTTTATACCAATACAAGTGCATAGTCATCCTTACATAGCATACACAGTTGCTACCCTTAGGGTAATTGATTAACTTCTTCCATGGCCACGCCACCCTTATCTTTCAACGTCTAGATGTCACATGTTGTTTTTTCTCCAAAAAGGCTATGTGAACTTTTCCATATGACCTCTTCCTCTTATCTCATTATATTGGTGGCAGACCCTTTCTCAAAAATAATACACATACATACATTAAGGCATGGTTACACACTGTATTGGCTATATTGCTTATTTAAACATACATCTGGATTATAGAATGTCAATCATGTTTACTATATTTTACTTTTGACATTTCCCAACATTTGCCTTAATGATACATAAAATAATACCATATATCCCCCTATGGGACATTCCACCAATGTCCCATCAATACAAAGATTAATCACCCATATCACAAGTATTATAACAATCAAAATAATCAATATCTATATCTAATCAAGTAATTGCCATGTCAACATCACTAAGCCTTAATATTAATAAGTTATTCAGATCAGTCAGTCCAATTATAATTTATAATCATAATCAAATTAATTACCCAAAACAACTTTAGAATGACAATTCTTAATTAGTCACCTTTGTTCCATTATTCAAAGTCAAAACTCTCACCTTGGCACATATTGATACTGGCCGAATGTATATTTATATTATACTAATTCTAGCATTAACTTCCTCATAACAAGAATTACAACAGATCAGTACCTTAATGCATTGTCCAAATTACTATAAATTTAGTAGTGTATAATACCTCCTTAATCAACATACTACCTCAACTAACACTCCCTTCCTCTACCGGCACTCAATCTTCTGGCGTCTTCATTATGTTCTTCATTATGTTCTTCATAGTTCATCTTGGATTACCCATAGCAATGTCCCAATTCCAATGTCACACCTGAACCACCACACCTCCACCATCATCCTGTTTTGTCCATGTGCAAACCAGTATACCCAAACTAGGAAGAACGTTGCCTTTGCATATACCTCTTTCCTCACATTCTTGAAAGAAAAAGCACAAAAGAGAAGGCATTTGATTGCTTTGATTTGATGCTGGATTCAGGGCAGAGGTGGGTCAGACAGGAACATCTTCAACGCCTTTGTTGTTCCTCTTCAGCCGAGTAGAGGATTTTTGGTTTTTATTGAGGTTTACACCGTTCTGAGCCAATTGATCTCTGCAATGCATTACGACACCATCCGTTGTAACCTCAGGAAAGGACAGATCATAACAGTTCAGTTGAGTTAATATCCAATCCAAAACATCCCTAGTAACATTGTCTACATGACAAATCATTATGTTTCACATTCTCCCTTGAATTCTTCCAAACTATATAACCCAATTGTTTTATTGTAACATTCCTATATTTTTGCTCATACTCTATTTGACATTACTCTGGTGTTTCCCTTTCCTTGTTCCTATTCTAACAATTGCTTACACTTCTCTCTTCTAATAACACTTTCCCCTGGAAATCTAACACCAAATACTACATCAAATTGTTTATCTAAATCTTGGACTGTTCTCCTTATGTCTATGATTCACCTGTCTCCTTCTTTCATTATCTTAAGGTCACACTACCCCATGTGACTTCCCCCATACTCTTTGTGCTGGTTTCTCACACACCAATAATATTTTAACCCTTGTATTTTAATAGTGATCCCTTCCTGTATTTTTAGTTATGGTTCCTGCCTGTGCAAGAATATACATTCTAATCCTGTCTATATCCCTTCTATGTCTTGTTCTTCTGCTCTTTATTGTTATTATCAGTACTCCATTCCCCTTATTATCAGGTAACTAGTCGTGTAGAGAAATCAATGATACGGATATCTGGTGCATCTTGGAGGTCTGGAATCTCTCAGTGGTCTGGAATCTCTCAATCATCAGTTCCCTCACTCTGGTACAATGGTTAAGATGATACCCGATACTCCCCTCTATCCGTACCATCGTTGGTATAACCTGGACAACGATGTGTATGGTCACTTCAATTGATAACCTTCCCCCCGTCACTAGGGTCTCCGGATCAGCCAGAGTCCCTCTCAATCTATCGATATCGGTCTGTGAAAAGTGTCCTTCTATCAGCCTTCCCATAGGGAAGCTCAGAGTTACTGCTGCAAAGACACAAGCACAGACACACACAAAAGACAACAATGCTACCCAATGGCTGAGGTTGGAACACTCCTATAGTGGGAAACATGAATCTTAGTATCTGTCTCCACCAGTTTTACCATCATTAAGGTAGCCAACAACCCCTGGTACAGGCCCCTCCACATAGGGTCTTTCCAGCTCTTTCTTCTGTAGTCTTTTGCCACCACATAGTCTCCAGGGCTCAGAAAATACTCAGATTATCCTACTCAGTTGGGCATAGTTATCTTCACCCATGAAAAGAAAATCTTAAGAACATTGTTAGGTTAGGTGAGACACAGTATGCTACTTATGTCCTCTCATCCGTCAAAAGAAGCCTTGAGATTATGAAGCACACCTGCTTCCAGCTTGTTGTAGTCCACTTATCTCATAGACAGACCACCTCTACACCATGCCTCCTATCACAAAAACAAAAATGATTTAACCTAACCCATAACACATTATTACTACTGCTCATATCCTTAATACACCTTGCATATTTCCCCACAAAACCATAATAAAACATTAAAACCTCTGTAATCCCAACTTCCCCCCTTGGACACATGCATCACATCGTGATTCATGTGTACAAAAAACAAAACAAAACAATATTGCCTATCAAACCTAAAATAATAACTAACCTTAAAATGACAACCCTTGAGCATATCTTTACTTAACTGTATTCCATAACACTATTCAAGGAATACTTCTCCTTCAGGACTAACTCTCTCACTTCATCCTTGTCCTGTTTAGACTAATTTATATATAGGATTTTTCCAAATTATAAACTTCTTCACAATTATCCTTATTTTATCTAACCCCCTAATTCAGCATGCCTCTAGAATTCATAGTGCGGGTGATCAGGTCACACTATAAAGCCAGGACAGATTTCAGAGGTCATTGAAATCATTCAATGAATTGTTTCATCCTATAGTATACTACTTCTAACAACCATCAAAACCTTTCATAAATGTTGTAATTCCTTAGTACAGCTCTTTTCAAAATATATCATACATATTTACTTATCCCTCAGTAAATAACCCAAATTACATGTGTATGCCCCTTTAAGATATTTCACTTCCATCCCATCAAAAAAACAAATAGAAATAAAAATCCTATACAACTAACATTTCATACTAAGTAGTTTGTTTGTGGTTATTTGAACACCATATAGTAAAACAATAAACAACCAAAAATGGCCAGGCCTTATTTATTTTTGTAACCATTATGACAACCTAAAAATAAAACTACTTAATTTTACTAACTAGTTCCACCCTAGCCGACATACTTTTTTCAACCTCCCAATAAAGAAATCCCCATGTTCCTGGAAGAGAAAGTATACATGTCGTTAACATATAATCAACAATCCAAAGATAGTAATTACACACAAAACTTCATACATATCTCCCCAGTCCTATCTCACCCCTAACACAATATTATAGGAGACTCCCATCAATTCTTAAAAGAAAACTCCCACTTAGAAGACACTAGATAATAACACATTTTATTAAGTTAACTACACCTTCCACTATAAACCTATAACCCCATTTTAGTAATTTTATTGTCGCAAACTGTTGCATTGATGTTTTCTTTTTTTCTTCTTCTAAAATATAAACTTATTGTTTCATAATCCAAAACCCATAAAAAGATGTCTACTTAATCCATCAAGTCAACAGCAACAACTACCTCCCCAGGTTCAACGTACTATAAACAATTTATCGTTATCTGAAGTAATAAAACATCATCATAACTCACTGCTGTTTAAACAAACTATATAATGTCATAATAAAATGATCAATTATCAAATATCGTTCCTTATTCAACTATCGAGACATGTTCTTCATTAGTTAATCGTCTCCACAAAGCAATACTACCTAATAACATATTCTCATTCTCCTAAATATAAATAATTACTTCTATTAAACAATCCCATTCAACATCAAGTCAACCTGTCTCATCACCCAATTCACTTATTTTTTAAACCCTCTACAATATCTATCATACTCTACTGCTAATTTCCCTCATAACGGTACCTCAACAGATGACAAATTATTTTATATTTATAATAATAAACCAATAAAACATCCAATTCACCAATATACAATTTCAATTACTATGTTATCCTATTCGACATGGATTGGTAGGACATCTTTCCTATAATGTTATCAATGAAACCAGTAATTCACATCAATACCATCAATGTAAAAGATTTGCTTTCTTTCCCTCACTGGATTCGAACCAGGGACCCTCTGCACACATTGACAACATTCACCATCGAAGCACTGTTACCCGTCGCTCCACCAGTGCCACACAAAGCATCTACTTCCAGTTCATAGAGCAAGTGACGTCACCCAACGAAAACCACACTAGCTTTCACCGCTAACTAGCTAGCAATCTCCTGCCGATAACAATAATAATAATAATATGCCATTTAGCAGACGCCTTTATCCAAAGTGACCCACAGTCATAATATTCAATCTCCTATGACTTCCTACAAAATACACGCGATCCCCGTACACCTAACGTAACCCATAATGTCCCTTATAGCGCTCTCACGTTTCAGCAAGCCCCAATGTCCAACATCCACAGACAAAAATTTAAATTCTTCAATTTTTCCTAGCAGACCTAATAAACCACTTTCAAACAGCGTTCTGCATTTACCTCTATCATAGGGTTTAAAAACGAACTTAACAACATTAACCATCCTAAATTGCCGTAGTAACGTCATGTTTGGTTCAATTGATCTATTACCATATAAGACATTCACTTCTCCATGCGTCGTAAACTATATCCTATTTCTCCTGTAATCAACTAAAATCATAGCCACACAATTAAACCATCACTCCGCCATTACAGAATGAATGAATCTATTAATCTATCCTTTCTAAGTAAGCTACAAGTAACACCAAACACTTGCTGTAGTTTACCATCATATATTGAAATCATCCATTTATCACAATCCAATTTATTTATAGACATATTCCACCATTGTCACTCGTTTAATCTAGCAAAACCTCATTCAATGACTAAAAATTACTACCACGTAGTCTCCTCTCCGTTAACATTTTAGTCATTTAGCAGATGCTCTTATTCCAAGCGACTCACAATTAGTGTGCTCATACATTATTATACTTATACTAGCCCCCCTTGGGAATCGAACACCCAACCCTGGCGTTGCAAGCACCGTGCTCTACCAACTGAGCTACAGAGGACCACAGATGAGTGTATAGTGCCTTTTTCTGATAATGTTATAATTGTAGCCTATTGCATTACTTTAGTTCAAAACATAAGTTTGTTTATTAAACAAATCCAGAACCCACTATAAATTGATGCTATTCCCTCAGCATAAAAGCCAAAGCTCCTTGCATCCCCTGGTTTACGTAATGAAAATACATTATCATTCTACAATTCACCAAATATTCGCATACACCACTGGTGACGCAAACCATAGAATAAAATAATAACAATTAGAATTTTGTCAAATAGATGTTTTCCATCCAACTATTCAAACTTTCTTTAAATAACTCTTTCAGCTCGATACAGTCAAACAAGTATGACTCTCTTTTAACCGGAAACTAATTCATGCCATTAGTAAAGTCTATTCACATCTCAACAATAACTAATAATATATGTATATTCATAATATTAAAATACCTTACTTTCATTCCAGTCTACCTAAACAATTAAAATTATGGCCATAACTTTATCGCAATTGACAGTACGCTATTCAGACTATAGTCACTCCTCACTCCTTCCCGTTGAATAAGTGAGTCCTTCAGTCTGAAAAGACGCAGGCTACTAGATCTTCCAATCTTATCCTGACTGTTCCTTCAATCTAAACAACCCACAGCTATAGCTAAACTATACTTAGAAAACCTAGACTCTGTTCAGCGATGCAGAATCTATGCTTTATTGAAATGACAAGTTAATCCTCCTTTATTCCAATGATAATGGTCAGTAGTATTAGTATCTGGCACATACCACACTTTATCAGAAAATAGCTTTGAAGGACACAGATCTCACACGCTCAACGTAATCAACTTAGCAGTCAACAAGTCAAACCCCACATTCATTGATTTGGAAACAGATCTAACGACCTAACCAAATGAATTATATATCTGCTTCTGAAATAATAGATAGTTTATTATAATGCTTAATTCTACCACCTGTCCTATGTACTCTCTCCCATTTCCACATCTGTCTACGTGTTTGAGCAAGTCAACACCTATAATTTTATCCAATCCCTTGTATTTACCACACTCACATACAATTCATTATATTCCAATTTATTCATATCTACCAAACAATTCATGTTTCTAATTATTCTTTATTGCCACAAATCAGTTAATCACCATCTAGTCTCAGCGGAACAAACAACAAATTACCCAAATCCTTTCCCTCAGTCATAAAATCCTCCTAGAATCATATATGCTGGTCACTATTCCCTAATCTTACAAAATTATATGACAGGCATTGTTGTACGAAACTCCAAGATATAATCTACAAGAAAAGCTTATTATTTCAATGTATATATAATTATCAAACACACCTCTATATCTCATCATTCAAACTTCAGAGTGCGACTAATTTACATCATTATACCACTTTTATTCCATATTTATGTTGTTCTTAAACGCCCTTAATTACTTTGTATAACCTACAGGAATATTTTATTCTATCAAAAGGCCCAAATTTGGAATGTTAACCCTATCCTAGTTATTATTTTACTGTAGTCAATTTATCATAATACTGCATCACCTCTAAAGTTTCTAAATATAATGTCAGAAACATACCCTAACAGATTTATCAAAATACAATGCATAGACATCATATGACCACACCGATACATGTGACCTGTTCCTCCAACAGGATTTATTCTACCCCTCCTGGTAACGTGAATTTTCTACACTCAGTTGGTCAATGAATATCCACACTCCATTCACTCTTCCTCTCTTGGTGTGAGACCGGGTGCGTCCTTCCTACCAGGTTATACTCAAACAGTGGTCCAGGACAGGTGCGCCAACCTTTCTCCACCAAACACCGACATTTCAAACGACCTCAAACACAGCTTCTCTCCTCAACACAGAAAATAAGCTGTTATCTGCAGGATTTCTTATTATTCTCATTCATATAGATGAGCAGCCACTTGTGCCCAAATGAATCAGACAGTTGAATGACTCACAGATGCCCAAGCAACCCATTCCCCATATGAGATGAGCAGACCTACTCTATATATAACACTTTATCAAAATTTTGAAGCCCTTGTAGCTATTTAACCCGTTCACCTACTCAGGATGACCGGTGTTACTCCAATTTACGGTGTCACCTACGCCGGATGACCTAACTTTTTTACCTGATAGACCCTACCTAATTTTGGCATCATCACAACCCAGGATGATTCCCTACCTACCTGTGCAGACCTCCAACAAAGAATTCCTCATCAGAGCGGTATCCGTAAGTAGCCACCTGCCCGTTCAGTCCTATGGAATGCTAATTTTAGCTCTCCAAAGCGGTATCCACAGGATTTCTATTTATTCAGCCCCCTAGGTATTACACTTCCTCAACACACCTGGACTTCTACTACGCTTTCCTAAGCGACCTGTCAATTCTGCCCTATTTTTTCTGTTACACTTCCTCAACACAGAAAAAAGGAGCGGTATTACACAGGATTTCTGCCTACCTAAGCAGTCCTCAAGACGATTCACTTCCACCAACACGTCTAAAGCGGTATCTGCAGGACTTAACATGTTATTGTCTGATCGCTCAACCAGCTGTACAACCACCCGTGTCGAAATGACCCAGACAGAGCGATCAGCAAGATGAATCAAATGAATCAAATGAATCAAAAGAATCAAATCAATTGAACAGACGGTTTAGACAAACAACAGCGACATGTATTCTTAAATTCAAAAGCTCCTAGTGTCTAACTTTCTGGTTCTTAAATTTGGAGAGACCTACTTGGTATTTCTTTAGATGTTGCCGAGCCCCGGATCGGACCACACAAACGTTATACTATTTAAGTAAGAACTTGGCTTACCTTTTTAAAAGCGGCCGCTTTTGTTTGTATGGTCCGTCCAAGCCGTTTCACAACTGCAAATGTATACCGTCACTGATCCCTATCAAGTCCCGTCTGGGGTGCCAAATATGTTGTAGAAACATTTGACTAGATAATCAACTCAAAAATATCTCTCAAGACATCGGAGCCTGTGAATTTAAGAATTTAGACTTTATTGAATACCAAAGCCTGAGCTTTGCTCCATGGAGCAACAACTCGCTCTCCTTGGCTCAAAGATCTCCTTTTATACCAATACAAGTGCATAGTCATCCTTACATAGCATACACAGTTGCTACCCTTAGGGTAATTGATTAACTTCTTCCATGGCCACGCCACCCTTATCTTTCAACGTCTAGATGTCACATGTTGTTTTTCTCCAAAAAGGCTATGTGAACTTTTCCATATGACCTCTTCCTCTTATCTCATTATATTGGTGGCAGACCCTTTCTCAAAAATAATACACATACATACATTAAGGCATGGTTACACACTGTATTGGCTATATTGCTTATTTAAACATACAT
This sequence comes from Coregonus clupeaformis, assembly GCF_020615455.1. Classification (NCBI taxonomy): domain Eukaryota; kingdom Metazoa; phylum Chordata; class Actinopteri; order Salmoniformes; family Salmonidae; genus Coregonus; species Coregonus clupeaformis. The sequence goes on along the minus strand of NC_059211.1, from coordinate 63,114,321 downwards.
CTGGATTATAGAATGTCAATCATGTTTACTATATTTTACTTTTGACATTTCCCAACATTTGCCTTAATGATACATAAAATAATACCATAGTCAGAGGGGTGGTGGCACAGGAATCCTCATCTCTCCCAAGTGGTCATTCTCAATTTTTCCCCTAACCCATCTGTCTATCTCCTCATTTGAATTCCACGCTGTCACAGTCACTAGCCCATTTAAGCTTAATATCCTTGTCATCTATCGCCTTCCAGGTTCCCTTGGAGAGTTCATCAATGAGCTTGACGCCTTGATAAGTTCCTTTCCTGAGGATGGCTCACCCTTCACAGTTTTGGGGGATTTCAACCTCCCTACGTCTACATTTGACTCATTTCTCTCTGCCTCCTTCTTTCCACTCCTCTCCTCTTTTGACCTCACCCTCTCACCGTCCCCCCTACTCACAAGGCAGGCAATACGCTTGACTTCATCTTTACTAGATGTTGCTCTTCTACTAATCTCACTGCAACTCCCCTCCATGTCTCCGACCACTACTTTGTATCCTTTTCTCTCTCGCTCTCCTCCAACACTACTCACTCTGCCCCTACACAGATGGTAACGCGCCGCCGCAACCTTCGCTCTCTCTCTCCCACTACTCTCTCCTCTTCCATCCTATCATCTCTTCCCTCTGCTCAATCCTTCTCCCTCCTATCTCCTGATTCTGCCTCCTCAACCCTCCTCTCCTCCCTTTCTGCATCCTTTGACTCCCCTGTGTCCCCTATCCTCCCGGCCGGCTCGGTCCTCCCCCTCCAGCTCCGTGGCTTGATGACTCATTGCGAGCTCACAGAACAGAGCTCCGGGCAGCTGAGCGGAAATGGAAGACAACTAAACTCCCTGCCGACCTGGCATCTTTTCACTCCCTCCTCTCTACATTTTCTTCATCTGTTTCTGCTGCTAAGGCCACTTTCTACCACTCTAAATTCCAAGCATCTGCCTCTAACCCTAGGAAGCTCTTTGCCACATTCTCCTCACTGCTGAATCCCCCCCAACAACCTGCCCGCTTGACCCCATCCCCTCCTCTCTTCTCCAGACCATCTCCGGTGACCTTCTCCCCTACCTCACCTCGCTGATCAACTCATCCTTGACCGCTGGCTATGTCCCTTCCGTCTTCAAGAGAGCGAGAGTTGCACCCCTTCTCAAAAAACCAACACTCGATCCCACTGATGTCAACAACTACAGACCAGTATCCCTTCTTTCTTTTCTTTCCAAAACTATTGAGCGTGCCGTCTTTAGCCAACTCTCTTGCTATCTCTCTCAGAATGACCTTCTTGATCCAAACCAGTCAGGTGTCAGGACTGGTCATTCAACTGAGACTGCTCTTCTCTGTGTCACGGAGGCTCTCCGCACTGCTAAAGCTAACTCTCTCTCCTCTGCTCTTGTCCTTCTAGACCTGTCTGCTGCCTTTGATACTGTGAACCATCAGATCCTCCTCTCCACCCTCTCCGAGCTGGGCATCTCCGGCGCGGCTCACTCCTGGATTGCGTCCTACCTGACCGGTCGCTCCTACCAAGTGGCGTGGCGAGAAGCTGTCTCCGCACCACGTGCTCTCACCACTGGTGTCCCCCAGGGCTCAGTTCCTAGGCCCTCTCCTTTTCTCCCTATACACCAAGTCACTTGGCTCTGTCATATCCTCACATGGCCTCTCCTATCATTGCTACGCTGACGATACACAACTAATCTTCTCCTTTCCCCCTTCTGATAACCAGGTGGCGAATCGCATCTCTGCATGTCTGGCAGACATATCAGTATGGATGACGGATCACCACCTCAAGCTGAACCCTGGCAAGACGGAGCTGCTCTTCCTCCCGGGAAGGTCCTGTTCCATGATCTCGCCATCACGGTTGACAACTCCGTTGTGTCCTCCTCCCAGAGTGCGAAGAGCCTTGGCGTGACCCTGGACAACACCCTGTCGTTCTCCGCTAACATCAAGGCGGTGACCCGATCCTGCAGGTTCATGCTCTACAACATTCGGAGAGTACGACCCTGCCTTACACAGGAAGCGGCACAGGTCCTAATCCAGGCACTTGTCATCTCCCGTCTGGATTACTGCAACTCGCTGTTGGCTGGGCTCCCTGCCTGTGCCATTAAACCCCTACAACTCATCCAGAATGCCGCAGCCCGTCTGGTGTTCAACCTTCCCAAGTTCTCTCACGTCACCCCCCTCCTCCGCACACTCCACTGGCTTCCAGTTGAAGCTCGCATCCGTTACAAGACCATGGTGCTTGCCTAGGAGCAGTGAGGGGAACGGCACCTCCGTACCTTCAGGCTCTGATCAGTCCCTACACCCAAACGAGGGCATTGCGTTCATCCACCTCTGGCCTGCTGGCTCCCTTCCTCTGCGGAAGCATAGTTCCCGCTCAGCCCAGTCAAAACTGTTCGCTGCTCTGGCACCCCAATGGTGGAACAAGCTCCCTCACGACGCCAGGACAGCGGAGTCACTCACCACCTTCCGGAGACATTTGAAACCCCACCTCTTTAAGGAATACCTGGGATAGGATAAAGTAATCCTTCTACCCCCCAAAAAAAAAAAAAAAAGATAAATGACGTAAATGTAAATGTAAATGTTTTTCAACAGGACAATGACCCAACACACCTCCAGGCTGTGTAAGTGCTATTTGACCAAGAAGGAGAGCGATGGAGTGCTGCATCAGATGACCTGGCCTCCACAAACCCCCGACCTCAACCCAATTGAGATGGTTTGGGAAGAGTCGGACTGCAGAGTGAAGGAAAAGCAGCCAACAAGTGCTCAGCATATGTGGGAACTTCTTCAAGAATGTTGGAAGAGCATTCCAGGTGAAGCTGGTTGAGAGAATGCCAAGAGTGTGCAAAGCTGTCATCAAGGCAAAGGGTGGCTATTTGAAGGATCTCAAATATAGATCTAGATAGATTTGATTCACACTTTTTTGGTTACTACATGATTCCATATGTGTTATTTCATAGTTTTGATGTCTTCACTATTATTCTACAATGTAGAAAATATTAAACTAATAAAAATAATAAAATGGTATGAGTAGGTGTCCAAACCTTTGACTGGTACAGTATATAATGAACAGACTAGGTCTATACTGCTCCTACATGGTGTAACAATACATCATGTAGATGTATGTAATGAATGTCCACCAGTGACCTCCACAATAATAAATAATTGTACATTTATTCAGCTAAAAATGTTGCAATAATCAAATAATTTTTACAAATCAGCACCTGTGTTTTCTCTGACGAAATAATACTGATGGGAACATTCATGAGGTAGTGAATGTTTTTAATGTCAACAACTGTTGTTATCAGAACAATGTCATCAAATTATCATACACCTTTAGCTTGATGACTACTACAAAAATGAACTCAATGAAACACAACGTCTAAATTCAAGAGGTTCCAAGGTTAGAATCAAGAACATGAATCATTAAATAATTTACGTTTTTAAATAACAATATCCAAATCATATAATGAACACATAAGGGTTTATACAATCAATCAAAATTCATAATCAAAATTAAAATCAAATACATGTAAAATATATTCTAATTTTAGAATATATATTTAAAAAAAAGTAGGCCTATTTTTTCATACACAGTTTGATTTTCATACTTTGTCAACACTATAAATCAGAATAATAATATGCCATTTAGCAGACGCGTTTATCCAAAGCGACTTACAGTCAAGTGGGGATCGAACCCACTACCCTGGCGTTACAAGCGCCGTGCTCTACCAGCTGAGCTACAGAGGACCACAGAACACAGCCTCTAATCTCTTATGTGATTTCATGTCCTCTGACCGGGAAAATGTCTTTCCACACTAAGTTTATTGGAAAGGCTTCTATCCTGTGTGTCATCTCATGCTTTTTCAGGTCCCTAAGCTCGCTAAATCTCTTTCCACAGTCTGAGCAGTGTTAGGGCTTCTCCCCTGTGTGTCTTCTCAAATGTTTTTTCAGGCTCCTCCTCCGGGTAAAACTCTTTGCACACTGAGAGCACTGGAAAGGCCTCTCTACTAAGTGTGTTATCTCATGTGATTTCAGGTCCCCTGATGAGACAAATCTATTTTCACACTGGGAGCATTGATATGGCTTCTCGCCGGTGTGTATTCTTTCATGCACTTTTAGTTTACTTGATAGTCTAAAACCCTTTCCACACTGGGAGCAGTGGTAAGGCTTCTCTCCTGTGTGTGTCATCGCATGCATTTTCAAGGTCTTTAAATGGGTAAAACTATTTCCACACAGGGAGCAGTGGAAAGGCTTCTCTCCTGTGTGTGTCATCCCATGCGTTTTCAAGTTCCCTAAACGGGAAAAGCTTTTTCCACACTGAAGGCATTGGAATGGTTGTTCTCCTGTGTGTGTTCGCTTGTGATTTTTCAGACGCCATGACTGAATAAATCTCTTTCCACACTGAGAGCATTGGAAAGGCCTCTCTACTAAGTGTGTTCTCTCATGTTTTTTCATGCCCCCTGCTGAGTAAAAACCCTTTCCACACTGAGAGCATTGATATGGCTTCTCACCTGTGTGTGTTCTCTCATGTATTTTCAGGTCCCCTGCTGAGTAAAAACCCTTTCCACACTGAGAGCATTGATATGGCTTCTCAACAGTGTGTGTTCTCTCGTGTATTTTCAGGTGCCCTGCTGAGTAAAAACCCTTTCCACACTGGGAGCATTGATATGGCTTCTCACCTGTGTGTATTCTCTCATGTATTTTAAGGCCCCCTGCTGAGTAAAAACCCTTTCCACAATGGGAGCATTGATATGGCTTCTCCCCTGTGTGTGTTCTCTCATGTTTTTTTAGGTCCCCTGCTGAGTAAAAACCCTTTCCACACTGAGAGCATTGATATGGCTTCTCACCTGTGTGTATTCTCTCATGTTTTTTCTGGTCCCCTGCTGAGTAAAAACCCTTTCCACACTGGGAGCATTGATATGGCTTCTCTCCAGTGTGTATTCTTTCATGCACTTTTAGATTCCCTGACTGTCCAAACCCCTTTCCACAATGGGAGCAGTGGTACTGCTTCTTCCCTGTGTGTGTTTTCTTATGTTCTTTCAGGTGTCCTAACTGGATAAATCTCTTTCCGCAGTGGTGTGGTCTTGCTGGTTTGGATGTCTCTGGGCCTGGTTCCCCTGAAGGACTCTTCCCACTGTCAGAGTGAGAGTCTGGTCTCTCTCCTGTCAAAGAAAAACAGAGTATTTGGTTAAACAGAGACCAGACTAAAACCTCCACATTGTAAAATTGTCTTCCTATGAGGTTTAATCCAGAAAATATTCCTCAATAAAAAGAGCAGAGTGGCTGTAGTGCTTCGTAGGCTAATAAAAACACTAGTAAACTTTGTGTTGTTATGAATTTATAAGACCTAATGGATAAATAGACTAGTCAGTATAGGATACATGTATTAGACCTAATGGATAAATAGACTAGTCAGTATAGGATCCATTTATTAGACCTAATGGATAAATAGACTAGTCAGTATAGGATCCATTTATTAGACCTAATGGATAAATAGACTAGTCAGTATAGGATACATTTATTAGACCTAATGGATAAATAGACTAGTCAGTATAGGATACATTTATTAGACCTAATGGATAAATAGACTAGTCAGTATAGGATACATTTATTAGACCTAATGGATAAATAGACTAGTCAGTATAGGATACATTTATTCGACCTAATGGATAAATAGACTAGTCAGTATAGGATACATGTATTAGACCTAATGGATAAATAGACTAGTCAGTATAGGATACATTTATTAGACCTAATGGATAAATAGACTAGTCAGTATAGGATCCATTTATTAGACCTAATGGATAAATAGACTAGTCAGTATAGGATCCATTTATTAGACCTAATGGATAAATAGACTAGTCAGTATAGGATACATTTATTAGACCTAATGGATAAATAGACTAGTCAGTGTAGGATACATTTATTAGACCTAATGGATAAATAGACTAGTCAGTGTAGGATACATTTATTAGACCTAATGGATAAATAGACTAGTCAGTATAGGATACATTTATTAGACCTAATGGATAAATAGACTAGTCAGTATAGGATACATTTATTAGACCTAATGGATAAATAGACTAGTCAGTATAGGATACATTTATTAGACCTAATGGATAAATAGACTAGTCAGTATAGGATACATTTATTAGACCTAATGGATAAATAGACTAGTCAGTATAGGATACATTTATTAGACCTAATGGATAAATAGACTAGTCAGTATAGGATACATTTATTAGACCTAATGGATAAATAGACTAGTCAGTATAGGATACATTTATTAGCCCTAATGGATAAATAGACTAGTCAGCATAGGGTACATTTATTAGACCTAATGGATAAATAGACTAGTCAGTATAGGATACATTTATTAGACCTAATGGATAAATAGACTAGTCAGTATAGGATACATTTATTAGACCTAATGGATAAATAGACTAGTCAGTATAGGTTACATTTATTAGACCTAGTGGATAAATAGACTAGTCAGTATAGGATACATTTATTAGACCTAGTGGATAAATAGACTAGTCAGTATAGGATACATTTATTAGACCTAATGGATAAATAGACTAGTCAGTATAGGATACATGTATTAGACCTAATGGATAAATAGACTAGTCAGTATAGGATACATTTATTAGACCTAATGGATAAATAGACTAGTCAGTATAGGATCCATTTATTAGACCTAATGGATAAATAGACTAGTCAGTATAGGATACATTTATTAGACCTAATGGATAAATAGACCAGTCAGTATAGGATACATTTATTAGCCCTAATGGATAAATAGACTAGTCAGTGTAGGATCCATTTATTAGACCTAATGGATAAATAGACTAGTCAGTATAGGATACATTTATTAGACCTAATGGATAAATAGACTAGTCAGTATAGGATACATTTATTAGACCTAATGGATAAATAGACTAGTCAGTATAGGATCCATGTATTAGACCTAATGGATAAATAGACTAGTCAGTGTAGGATCCATGTATTAGACCTAATGGATAAATAGACTAGTCAGTATAGGATACATTTATTAGACCTAATGGATAAATAGACTAGTCAGTATAGGATACATTTATTAGACCTAATGGATAAATAGACTAGTCAGTATAGGATACATGTATTAGACCTAATGGATAAATTAAATGATATCCTCCACTGACTCGTCCATGTAATGGTATAAAGCTGATGGACAGGGTTGGAGAAATGGAACCGCTCATATTCACAGGCAGAGCTGCGGAATGAACGGACCGACCTGCATGAGACAAAAAAAAACGATAGTTTTAACCATGTTTGTTTACAGCTAGGCCTACATTGGTTACAAACAATGAAGTAAAAACAAGTTTATATATATTTTTTTTTTTTGATGTGGTACGACCAATGATGTGTATAAACCCCTGGATTGGCCAATGACAGGCTTTGGAACCACCAGTCGGCCATATTGACACTCCCCAGTAAGAGCTATATGAGCAGTCCTTCATGGAATTAATGGAATTCTACAGTATTTCAATTAAATGTTTCAAGGACAGAAATGAATTGTATGAAGAAGTGTCCCGTGGCTTCTGTCAACTTTTGTTTGATTGATGACCCGTTCATTAGTCCCGCCCCCCCCATGAGTCATTCTGTCATTCTGCCAAGACTTGTTTTGGACAGAATGACTCCTTCTTGTGGTGAGTAGGTCTACAGTTTGAAAGCCAGATATAGATGGCTTGTTATTGATGAACTTTTTGACAATATACAAGAAGAAGAGGAGTCACATCTATATATATATATATATCAAACTATTGATCTAGGCTTCTTCTTATCTTGGAAATGTATTTATCAAAAAGTAAAATACACACGAAAACATGAATGTGCACACTTTCAAGTATGCCAACTTTATATTCAGATCTTGAAATGTATTTAAATATGTTATTGTTGTAGTGGTATAGTAACAGCCATCTCAAAAAAAAAAAAAAAGTATACTTTAAGGAAAATGATTATTGATTTTTTTCTTCTCATTTGTATATTTCGCTCACATATTTCCAAAGTATGCATGAAGGTGTATGTAATAGAATCAACGTGGCAAAAACCAATGTAGACATTAATAAATGCATTTCTAAAGCTTCCAAAATATGTTCTACAACGGCGGTAACAAGATGGAGGCACGGCGGCTTCAATACAGCGCCCCCTATCGGTCAGCTAGTGTATGTATATAAATCATTGGGGTACGACAGTCGAACTAAGCTCATTGGGCATTTATAAGTTAGGCTATATTCTCCAAAAATTAATGGCCAGGCCTCTATATAACTAATTTAAAAGTAATAAATAAATAATGGACCAATCACAGATTCCTTCATTACAGAACAACATAATCAAGTTTAGAACTTCAGTAGAATGCCCCTTTAAAACCACACATTAGTTAAACAACTGCATAGCTTGTGCCTCTGTTTTTAAGACGGTACTCACCGGTGTTAATCAGATCTTCAGTCTCCTCTTCCTCCTCTTTTATTGAGATAGCATCCTCTTCCTCTTCCATGCTATAAGGTTCTTTCTCTTCTTTCACTATAACATCCTCCTCCTCTTCTTTCAGCGTGATAGCCTCCTCTTCCTCCTTTTTCATTCTGAAAGCATCTACCTCCTCTTTTACTGTGATAGCCTCTATCCCCTCTTCCTCTTTCACTCCAAAGGGTTCTTTCTCTTCTTTCACTATAACATCCTCCTCTTCCTCTTTCAATGTGATAGCATTCTCTTCCTCCTTTTTCATTCTGAAAGCTTCTTCCTCTCCTTTCACTTTAATATACTCCTCTTCTTCTTTAACGACAATGTTCAGCCCCAGAGCTTCTTTCTCCGTCCAGCAGACCTCCTCTTCTTTAACACGGGGGGAGTAGCTCAGTGAACTCATGGTCGGGGATGTTAGCTAGCTAGCATTATCGACTAGCCTAGTGCTAGGCTCAGTATCAATCTTAACAAGTTTGCGAATTAGGTTAAAGTTAACCAGTTGATACGTAAACAGAATTGTCTTTTAAACACTTAGATTAGCTAATGTACATAAACATGGTCTAAAGAGTCAATGTTTCGATATTATGTTGGCTAGCAAGCTACCGAGGTGGTTGAAAGAGTAGCCGTGTGGTTTTTGCTGAAGAAGTGTCCCGTCCACTAGAATACACGTCACGCAAGAATCATCACCTGAAAGACGCACATCGCCATCTGCTGACTGGAGTGGGTAACGCAATTTGGAAACAATATTAACTACATTGTTTATATTGGCAAAGAATGTCATAAATTAAAAATAAGATAATTTATTTTCTCTTATGTCTTGCAAATAATATTTTCCTATGCATAGACGTAGAACCCTCATGAAAAATTCCCATTGGATTCGCATCGGAAAAATCCCATAGGATTGTTAAACATTTTTGTGACCAACAATTTTTCCGAAGGGGGTTACAGGTACAGTTATCATATTTGCATTTCACATTTTATATTTGTATACTATTGACAGAATAAGAAGAAACCAGAGAAGTGCAACAATAACAGTATCAACAGTTTAGCTAGCTTGTTGCTACCTGGATAGCTAACTAAACAATAGCTGGAACGACCTAGCGAACAGACGCGAACTGGCTGAGTCGATTCAGTGGCTAGCTTTGCACTTGGCTAGCTAACAGTAGCTGCTAGGGCTAAGTTAAAACCTACATTTGTGTTTTGTTTTTACATACTGGTAGCCAGAATCGTTCAAGGGAATTCGGGACATGGGTAACTAGTTAACGTTAGCTTGGCTCTCTCTGTGTGTTCGTGCCATGGGAGGAGGGGTCGGTTCGTTGACAGAGAGCAATGGCTAGCTAATATGCTAACTATTCTAGCTAACTAACTGGCTGAATAAGTTGACGACGAACTCACTCAAGCTGTCGGGACTAACTGTCAGAAATTGCGTAATTCAAATCTGGTATTGGAATAAGAATCAAGAGATCTTCAATCCAAGCTAAATTTATTATATGCAAAATGTATGTATGATAAGTATGAAGGTTCGTATATACGGGTCCGCTGAAATACCACACAGGGCACTCAGAGAACTAATCCATTGTTACAGGTTCTTCCTCAAATACTCTGACAGAGAGAGAGTTCCCACCTCTCTGCTGGCCAATCAGAGTAGACGCTGAGCGTGGTTTAGACTGTGGTATCGCGTCGAATGCTGGTGGGTATTGCTGTCAATCAAAGAATCCGCTTAGGCTGCACCGTGTTTTAGAGGCTTTTATTAATATCACGAGGTTACAGCATAAGTTACAGACCCGCGGTGTCTGGAGAAGTCCCGTCCCAAATTAATCTGAATGCTTCTCACCCCCCCTTTGTCTAGCTCCTACTTATAAACAATGGCAAAAATGGGTTGCTCCCTTTTTCGTCCAATCACCTATCCCCCCTGTCTCCAACACACTTCCTGTCTGTTGTATGTGGCGTTACACTAAAACATTCCCTCTTGATACTAAAATCAACGTCCTCTCTGGTTCCACTTAAAACATTAACAACGTCATAATCTTCATACACGACAAGACTTACTCAGCCAATCCGTTGGCGCACGGGCTGGTCCCAGCCCCTTGGCGCATCCCTGCTGCCAGGTGTCTAGCTGTTTTGCAACTTATCCAGAAAGTCAGCACTTTTGCAGTACACGTCCTTGGACGGTTCACAGATCACAAAGAGAGAGTGTTCGGGTATTGTGAGACATAAGTTCTTATCTGTCCTACCCCCTAACGTTCCTTACATGAATCACAGCCTGTTATGTGAAACAATTTATATCAGTATAGTACAAACCTTCTATGCTTATCATTAATGCATTCCTTCTAAGCTATTCATCACATACAGATCCAATTATGAGAAAACAAATCCCAACATAACCCACAACGTTAGACACGGACACGAATGATCTGCTTGGCGTGTCGACACACTGGTGGTTTGTTGTGGCCGAGTATTGGTGCTAAACCGTGTTGTTGGAGGCTGGCATGCTAGTTGGCTGTGGCGTCATAGGACTAGGTGCCCTGGACGGTTTTCACTGAAGAATACTGTACCAAGTTAGCTAGCTGAATAAACTAAGTTAGTCTATTCCTAGAAAACATTGAACCGCTGTAGTTTACAACAATTATAGTTTCTGAGGTGGAAGTTGGGAGAGTTATATTTGGGTGTTTCAGTGAAACGTAAGTGAGGGAGGCCCCGCTCTCTCGCTTTCCCAGATGTTTAGTTCATTTCATTCAGATCTCCTTTGCATTATTGTAGCCATTTTCTGTAGCCTGTCAACTATGCCTCTGTCTATCCCTGTTCTCTCCTCTCCGCACAGGCTATACAAACGCCTCACACCGCATGGCTGCTGACTCTCTAACCTGGTGGTCCCTGCACGCACGACCCACGTGGAGTTCCAGGTCTCCGGCAGCCTCTGGAACTGCCGTTCTGCGGCCAACAAGGCAGAGTTCATCTCAGTCTATGCTACCCTCCAGTCCCTCGACTTCTTGGCGCTGACGGAAACATGGATTACCACTGAAAACACTGCTACTCCTACTGCTCTCTCCTCGTCTGACCATGTGTTCTCGCATACCCCGAGAGCATCTGGTCAGCGGGGTGGTGGCACAGGAATCCTCATCTCTCCCAAGTGGACATTCTCTCTTTTTCCCCTGACCCATTTGTCTATCTCCTCATTTGAATTCCATGCTGTCACAGTCACTAGCCCATTCAAGCTTAACATCCTTGTCATTTATCGCCCTCCAGGTTCCCTTGGAGAAGTCTCTTCTCCTTATTGGTGTCCTTTAGTAGTGGAGTCTTTGCAGCAATTCGACCATGAAGGCCTGATTCACACAGTCTTCTCTGAACAGTTGATGTTGATGTGTCCGTGACTTGAACTCTGTGAAGCATTTATTTGGGCTGCAATTTCTGAGGCTGGTAACTCTAATGAATTTATCCTCTGCAGCAGAGCTAACTCTGGGTCTTCCATTCCTGTGGTGGTCCTCATGAGAGCCAGTTTTATTATAGTGCTTGATGGTTTTTGTGACTGCACTTGAAGAAACTTTCAAATTTTGTCTTAAAGTAATGATGTACTGTCATTTCTCTTTGCTTATTTGAGCTGTTCTTGCCATAATATGGACTTGGTCTTTTTCCAAATAGGGCTATCTTCTGTACACCACCCCTACCTTGTCACAACACAACTGATTGGCTCAAACACATTAAGAAGGAAAGAAATTCCACAAATTAACTTTTAACAAGGCACACCTGCTAATTGAAAGGCATTCCAGGTGAATACCTCATGAAGCTGGTTGAGAGAATGCCAAGAGTGCACAAAGCTGTCATCAAGGCAAAGGGTGGCTATTTGAAGAATCTCAAATATAAAATATATGTTCATTTGTTTAACACTTTATTGGTTACTACATGATTCCATATGTGTTATTTCATAGTTTTGATGTCTTCACTATTATTCTACAATGTACATGTAAAAAATAGTAAAAAATGAAGAAAAACCCTTGAATGAGTAGGTGTGTCCAAACTTTTGACTGGTAGTGTACATCTACATGATGTATTGTTAAACCATGTAGGAGAAGTATAGATATAGTCTGTTTATTATATACATCTATACTCAATGACAATATAAACGCAACATGTAAAATGTTGGTCCAATGTTTCATCAGCCGAAATACAAGATCCCAGAAATGTTCCATACGCACAAAAAGCTTATTTCTCTCAAATTGTGTGTACACATTTGTTTACATCCCTGTTAGTGAGCATTTCTCCTTTGCCAAGATAATCCATCCACCTGACAGGTGTGGCATATCAAGAAGCTGATTAAACAGCATGATCATTACACAGGTGCACTTTGTGCTGGTGACAACAAAAGGCCACTCTAAAATGTGCAGTTTTGTGACAGCTGATGAAACTGAGGAGTATTTATTTCTGTAATAAAGCCCTTTTGTGGGGAAAAACTCATTCTGATTGGCTGGGCCTGGCTCCGCAATGGGTGGGCCTGGCTCCCATGTGGGTGGGCCAATGCCCTCCTAGGCCCACCCATGGCTGAGCCCCTGCCCAGTCATGTGAAATCCATAGGTTAGGGCCTAATTAATTTATTTCAATTGACTGATTTCCTTATATGAACTGTTTTTGCATGTTGCGTTTATAGTTTTGTTCAGTGTAATATAAAATACACGTTATTCTCAACTGCGTTACCCACTCCAGTCAACAGATGGCGTGGTGTCTTTAAGGCGATGCTTTCAGTGTGACGCATAATCTAGTGGACGGGACGGTTCTTCGATAAGAACAGCTAGGTATCCAGCTTGTTATCTTGCTAACCAAAATACCCGAAAAAGTCAAGCTCTTTAGACACTTTCGGTGCATTACAACCACTCTGCGTTGAATACATTTCAGTCGTATCTAGTTACCCCATTTCATTTCATAGTTACGTTGTTAGTCAGCTGGCTGGTTAAATTAGGCTAGCACTAGCTAGCTAACTAGCTACGTTAGCGAGGTAACATCCCCGACCATGAGCTCACTAAGCTACTCTCCTCCTGCTAAAGAAGAGGAGGTCTGCTGGACGGAGAAAGAGGGTCTGTGGCTGAACATTGTCGTGAAAGAGGAGGAGGAAGAGGAGGGTGTCACAGTAAAAGTAGAGGGTGATGCTGTTACCGTGAAAGAAGAGGAGGGAGTTACAGTGAAAGGAGAGGAAGGCGCTTTAAGAGTGAAAAAGGAAGAGGATGTTATTACCGTGAAAGAAGAGGATGCCGTTCTTGGAGTAAAGAGGGAAGGAGAGATAACTGTCACATTGAAAGAGGAGGAGAAGGAGACGGGAGATGTGATTAACACTAGTAAGTACTGTCTTAAAAACAGGGGCACTATTCTGCAGTTGTTGAACTGATGTGTGGTTTTCAAGGAAGTTTTCAAGGTAGTTTTATACTTTAATATGTTGTTCTTTACTGTAGGAATTGTTAAAACTACAATGTAAGGTTTTGTATACCATTAAAGAGCAGGCCACCAACAAAACGTTAACAATTAATCTAATGCATTAAAATGAATGAAATGGATTTAAATACTGTAGTCCTCACTATCTATTATTATAGAGCTCTGCTCAGCCTATAAACATGACATTATCTATTATTATAGAGCTCTGATCAGCCTATAAACATGACATGATCTATTATTATAGAGCTCTGATCAGCCTATAAACATGACATTATCTATTATTATAGAGCTCTGATCAGCCTATAAACATGACATTATCTATTATTATAGAGCTCTGATCAGCCTATAAACATGACATTATCTATTATTATAGAGCTCTGATCAGCCTATAAACATGACATTATCTATTATTATAGAGCTCTGATCAGCCTATAAACATGACATTATCTATTATTATAGAGCTCTGATCAGCCTATAAACATGACATTATCTATTATTATAGAGCTCTGCTCAGCCTATAAACATGACATTATCTGTTATTATAGAGCTCTGATCAGCCTATAAACATGACATTATCTATTATTATAGAGCTCTGATCAGCCTATAAACATGACATTATCTATTATTATAGAGCTCTGATCAGCCTATAAACATGATCTATTATTATAGAGCTCTGATCAGCCTATAAACATGACATTATCTATTATTATAGAGCTCTGATCAGCCTATAAACATGACATTATCTATTATTATAGAGCTCTGATTAGCCTATAAACATGATCTATTATTATAGAGCTCTGATCAGCCTATAAACTTGACATTATCTATTATTATAGAGCTCTGTTCAGCCTATAAACATGACATTATCTATTATTATAGAGCTCTGATCAGCCTATAAACATGACATTATCTATTATTATAGAGCTCTGCTCAGCCTATAAACATGACATTATCTATTATTATAGAGCTCTGCTCAGCCTATAAACATGACATTATCTATTATTATAGAGCTCTGCTCAGCCTATAAACATGACATTATCTATTATTATAGAGCTCTGATCAGCCTATAAACATGACATTTTCTATTATTATAGAGCTCTGATCAGCCTATAAACATGATATATTATTATAGAGCTCTGCTCAGCCTATAAACATGACATTATCTATTATTATAGAGCTCTGATCAGCCTATAAACATGACATTATCTATTATTATAGAGCTCTGATCAGCCTATAAATATGACATTATCTATTATTATAGAGCTCTGATTAGCCTATAAACATGATCTATTATTATAGAGCTCTGATCAGCCTATAAACTTGACATTATCTATTATTATAGAGCTCTGATCAGCCTATAAACATGACATTATCTATTATTATAGAGCTCTGCTCAGCCTATAAACATGACATTATCTATTATTATAGAGCTCTGATCAGCCTATAAACATGACATTATCTATTATTATAGAGCTCTGCTCAGCCTATAAACATGACATTATCTATTATTATAGAGCTCTGATCAGCCTATAAACATGACATTATCTATTATTATAGAGCTCTGATCAGCCTATAAACATGACATTATCTATTATTATAGAGCTCTGCTCAGCCTATAAACATGACATTATCTATTATTATAGAGCTCTGATCAGCCTATAAACATGACATTATCTATTATTATAGAGCTCTGCTCAGCCTATAAACATGACATTATCTATTATTATAGAGCTCTGCTCAGCCTATAAACATGACATTATCTATTATTATAGAGCTCTGATCAGCCTATAAACATGACATGATCTATTATTATAGAGCTCTGATCAGCCTATAAACATGACATTATCTATTATTATAGAGCTCTGATCAGCCTATAAACATGACATTATCTATTATTATAGAGCTCTGATCAGCCTATAAACATGACATTATCTATTATTATAGAGCTCTGATCAGCCTATAAACATGACATTATCTATTATTATAGAGCTCTGATCAGCCTATAAACATGACATTATCTATTATTATAGAGCTCTGATCAGCCTATAAACATGACATTATCTATTATTATAGAGCTCTGCTCAGCCTATAAACATGACATTATCTGTTATTATAGAGCTCTGATCAGCCTATAAACATGACATTATCTATTATTATAGAGCTCTGATCAGCCTATAAACATGACATTATCTATTATTATAGAGCTCTGATCAGCCTATAAACATGATCTATTATTATAGAGCTCTGATCAGCCTATAAACATGACATTATCTATTATTATAGAGCTCTGATCAGCCTATAAACATGACATTATCTATTATTATAGAGCTCTGATTAGCCTATAAACATGATCTATTATTATAGAGCTCTGATCAGCCTATAAACTTGACATTATCTATTATTATAGAGCTCTGTTCAGCCTATAAACATGACATTATCTATTATTATAGAGCTCTGATCAGCCTATAAACATGACATTATCTATTATTATAGAGCTCTGCTCAGCCTATAAACATGACATTATCTATTATTATAGAGCTCTGCTCAGCCTATAAACATGACATTATCTATTATTATAGAGCTCTGATCAGCCTATAAACATGACATTTTCTATTATTATAGAGCTCTGATCAGCCTATAAACATGATCTATTATTATAGAGCTCTGCTCAGCCTATAAACATGACATTATCTATTATTATAGAGCTCTGATCAGCCTATAAACATGACATTATCTATTATTATAGAGCTCTGATCAGCCTATAAATATGACATTATCTATTATTATAGAGCTCTGATTAGCCTATAAACATGATCTATTATTATAGAGCTCTGATCAGCCTATAAACTTGACATTATCTATTATTATAGAGCTCTGATCAGCCTATAAACATGACATTATCTATTATTATAGAGCTCTGCTCAGCCTATAAACATGACATTATCTATTATTATAGAGCTCTGATCAGCCTATAAACATGACATTATCTATTATTATAGAGCTCTGCTCAGCCTATAAACATGACATTATCTATTATTATAGAGCTCTGATCAGCCTATAAACATGACATTATCTATTATTATAGAGCTCTGATCAGCCTATAAACATGACATTATCTATTATTATAGAGCTCTGCTCAGCCTATAAACATGACATTATCTATTATTATAGAGCTCTGATCAGCCTATAAACATGACATTATCTATTATTATAGAGCTCTGCTCAGCCTATAAACATGACATTATCTATTATTATAGAGCTCTGCTCAGCCTATAAACATGACATTATCTATTATTATAGAGCTCTGATCAGCCTATAAACATGACATTATCTATTATTATAGAGCTCTGATTAGCCTATAAACATGATCTATTATTATAGAGCTCTGATCAGCCTATAAACATGACATGATCTATTATTATAGAGCTCTGATCAGCCTATAAACATGACATTATCTATTATTATAGAGCTCTGATTAGCCTATAAACATGATCTATTATTATAGAGCTCTGATCAGCCTATAAACTTGACATTATCTATTATTATAGAGCTCTGTTCAGCCTATAAACATGACATTATCTATTATTATAGAGCTCTGATCAGCCTATAAACATGACATTATCTATTATTATAGAGCTCTGCTCAGCCTATAAACATGACATTATCTATTATTATAGAGCTCTGCTCAGCCTATAAACATGACATTATCTATTATTATAGAGCTCTGATCAGCCTATAAACATGACATTTTCTATTATTATAGAGCTCTGATCAGCCTATAAACATGATCTATTATTATAGAGCTCTGCTCAGCCTATAAACATGACATTATCTATTATTATAGAGCTCTGATCAGCCTATAAACATGACATTATCTATTATTATAGAGCTCTGATCAGCCTATAAATATGACATTATCTATTATTATAGAGCTCTGATTAGCCTATAAACATGATCTATTATTATAGAGCTCTGATCAGCCTATAAACTTGACATTATCTATTATTATAGAGCTCTGATCAGCCTATAAACATGACATTATCTATTATTATAGAGCTCTGCTCAGCCTATAAACATGACATTATCTATTATTATAGAGCTCTGATCAGCCTATAAACATGACATTATCTATTATTATAGAGCTCTGCTCAGCCTATAAACATGACATTATCTATTATTATAGAGCTCTGATCAGCCTATAAACATGACATTATCTATTATTATAGAGCTCTGATCAGCCTATAAACATGACATTATCTATTATTATAGAGCTCTGCTCAGCCTATAAACATGACATTATCTATTATTATAGAGCTCTGATCAGCCTATAAACATGACATTATCTATTATTATAGAGCTCTGCTCAGCCTATAAACATGACATTATCTATTATTATAGAGCTCTGCTCAGCCTATAAACATGACATTATCTATTATTATAGAGCTCTGATCAGCCTATAAACATGACATTATCTATTATTATAGAGCTCTGATTAGCCTATAAACATGATCTATTATTATAGAGCTCTGATCAGCCTATAAACATGACATGATCTATTATTATAGAGCTCTGATCAGCCTATAAACATGACATTATCTATTATTATAGAGCTCTGATCAGCCTATAAACATGACATTATCTATTATTATAGAGCTCTGATTAGCCTATAAACATGATCTATTGTTATAGAGCTCTGATCAGCCTATAAACTTGACATTATCTATTATTATAGAGCTCTGCTCAGCCTATAAACATGACATTATCTATTATTATAGAGCTCTGATCAGCCTATAAACATGACATTATCTATTATTATAGAGCTCTGATCAGCCTATAAATATGACATTATCTATTATTATAGAGCTCTGATTAGCCTATAAACATGATCTATTATTATAGAGCTCTGATCAGCCTATAAACTTGACATTATCTATTATTATAGAGCTCTGATCAGCCTATAAACATGACATTATCTATTATTATAGAGCTCTGCTCAGCCTATAAACATGACATTATCTATTATTATAGAGCTCTGATCAGCCTATAAACATGACATTATCTATTATTATAGAGCTCTGCTCAGCCTATAAACATGACATTATCTATTATTATAGAGCTCTGATCAGCCTATAAACATGACATTATCTATTATTATAGAGCTCTGATCAGCCTATAAACATGACATTATCTATTATTATAGAGCTCTGCTCAGCCTATAAACATGACATTATCTATTATTATAGAGCTCTGATCAGCCTATAAACATGACATTATCTATTATTATAGAGCTCTGCTCAGCCTATAAACATGACATTATCTATTATTATAGAGCTCTGCTCAGCCTATAAACATGACATTATCTATTATTATAGAGCTCTGATCAGCCTATAAACATGACATTATCTATTATTATAGAGCTCTGATTAGCCTATAAACATGATCTATTATTATAGAGCTCTGATCAGCCTATAAACATGACATGATCTATTATTATAGAGCTCTGATCAGCCTATAAACATGACATTATCTATTATTATAGAGCTCTGATCAGCCTATAAACATGACATTATCTATTATTATAGAGCTCTGATTAGCCTATAAACATGATCTATTGTTATAGAGCTCTGATCAGCCTATAAACTTGACATTATCTATTATTATAGAGCTCTGATCAGCCTATAAACATGACATTATCTATTATTATAGAGCTCTGCTCAGCCTATAAACATGACATTATCTATTATTATAGAGCTCTGCTCAGCCTATAAACATGACATTATCTATTATTATAGAGCTCTGCTCAGCCTATAAACATGGATTCGAACCAGGATCTCTAGTGGCACAGCTAGCACTGCGATGCCTTAGACCACTGTGCCACTCGGGAGATACAGTAGTAGTAGTAGTAGTCTGTTAATCATGTCTGTCTCTAGTAGTAGTCTGTTAATCATGTCTGTCTCTAGTAGTAGTAGTAGTAGTAGTAGTAGTATGTTAATCATGTCTGTCTCTAGTAGTAGTAGTCTGTTAATCATGTCTGTCTCTAGTAGTAGTAGTAGTATGTTAATCATGTCTGTCTCTAGTAGTAGTAGTAGTAGTCTGTTAATCATGTCTGTCTCTAGTAGTAGTAGTATGTTAATCATGTCTGTCTCTAGTAGTAGTAGTAGTCTGTTAATCATGTCTGTCTCTAGTAGTAGTAGTAGTAGTCTGTTAATCATGTCTGTCTCTAGTAGTAGTAGTAGTAGTCTGTTAATCATGTCTGTCTCTAGTAGTAGTAGTCTGTTAATCATGTCTGTCTCTAGTAGTAGTAGTAGTAGTCTGTTAATCATGTCTGTCTCTAGTAGTAGTAGTCTGTTAATCATGTCTGTCTCTAGTAGTAGTAGTAGTCTGTTAATCATGTCTGTCTCTAGTAGTAGTAGTAGTCTGTTAATCATGTCTGTCTCTAGTAGTAGTAGTAGTAGTCTGTTAATCATGTCTGTCTCTAGTAGTAGTAGTCTGTTAATCATGTCTGTCTCTAGTAGTAGTAGTAGTCTGTTAATCATGTTTGTCTCTAGTAGTAGTAGTAGTAGTCTGTTAATCATGTCTGTCTCTAGTACTAGTAGTAGTAGTCTGTTAATCATGTCTGTCTCTAGTAGTAGTAGTAGTCTGTTAATCATGTCTGTCTCTAGTAGTAGTAGTAGTAGTCTGTTAATCATGTCTGTCTCTAGTAGTAGTAGTAGTAGTCTGTTAATCATGTCTGTCTCTAGTAGTAGTAGTAGTAGTCTGTTAATCATGTCTGTCTCTAGTAGTAGTAGTAGTCTGTTAATCATGTCTGTCTCTAGTAGTAGTAGTAGTCTGTTAATCATGTCTGTCTCTAGTAGTAGTAGTAGTAGTAGTAGTAGTAGTAGTAGTCTGTTAATCATGTCTGTCTCTAGTAGTAGTAGTCTGTTAATCATGTCTGTCTCTAGTAGTAGTAGTAGTAGTCTGTTAATCATGTCTGTCTCTAGTAGTAGTAGTAGTCTGTTAATCATGTCTGTCTCTAGTAGTAGTAGTAGTCTGTTAATCATGTCTGTCTCTAGTAGTAGTAGTCTGTTAATCATGTCTGTCTCTAGTAGTAGTAGTAGTCTGTTAATCATGTCTGTCTCTAGTAGTAGTAGTCTGTTAATCATGTCTGTCTCTAGTAGTAGTAGTCTGTTAATGATGTCTGTCTCTAGTAGTAGTAGTAGTAGTATGTTAATCATGTCTGTCTCTAGTAGTAGTAGTAGTCTGTTAATCATGTCTGTCTCTAGTAGTAGTAGTCTGTTAATCATGTCTGTCTCTAGTAGTAGTAGTCTGTTAATCATGTCTGTCTCTAGTAGTAGTAGTAGTAGTAGTCTGTTAATCATGTCTGTCTCTAGTAGTAGTAGTAGTAGTCTGTTAATCATGTCTGTCTCTAGTATTAGTAGTAGTAGTCTGTTAATCATGTCTGTCTCTAGTAGTAGTAGTCTGTTAATCATGTCTGTCTCTAGTAGTAGTAGTCTGTTAATCATGTCTGTCTCTAGTAGTAGTAGTCTGTTAATGATGTCTGTCTCTAGTAGTAGTAGTAGTAGTATGTTAATCATGTCTGTCTCTAGTAGTAGTAGTAGTCTGTTAATCATGTCTGTCTCTAGTAGTAGTAGTCTGTTAATCATGTCTGTCTCTAGTAGTAGTAGTCTGTTAATCATGTCTGTCTCTAGTAGTAGTAGTAGTAGTAGTCTGTTAATCATGTCTGTCTCTAGTAGTAGTAGTAGTAGTAGTCTGTTAATCATGTCTGTCTCTAGTATTAGTAGTAGTAGTCTGTTAATCATGTCTGTCTCTAGTAGTAGTAGTCTGTTAATCATGTCTGTCTCTAGTAGTAGTAGTCTGTTAATCATGTCTGTCTCTAGTAGTAGTAGTAGTAGTAGTCTGTTAATCATGTCTGTCTCTAGTAGTAGTAGTAGTAGTAGTCTGTTAATCATGTCTGTCTCTAGTATTAGTAGTAGTAGTCTGTTAATCATGTCTGTCTCTAGTAGTAGTAGTAGTCTGTTAATCATGTCTGTCTCTAGTAGTAGTCTGTTAATCATGTCTGTCTCTAGTAGTAGTAGTCTGTTAATCATGTCTGTCTCTAGTAGTAGTAGTAGTATGTTAATCATGTCTGTCTCTAGTAGTAGTAGTAGTCTGTTAATCATGTCTGTCTCTAGTAGTAGTAGTAGTCTGTTAATCATGTCTGTCTCTAGTATATTTGAGAAAAGCTAAATGTTTTTAAAAAATCTTTAAGTGTCTTGAATTAAACCCTAATAACTCCACTTCTCTTTGCTTTATCAACTTGAAACTTACCCATAAAGTGTTTTGAATTGTTACATGTCCACAAGGGAGGATGGATAATGCTTCCATGCAGCCTGCTCATAAGACAGCATCCTGTTACATTGCTGCTTGCAGCTATATTTATTATGACGGAAATTGGAAATGTTCTGAAATCCTGACCTCAAATGTTCTGACCTCGGGTTATTGAGGGATCTAGTCTGGATTTAACCTCATAGGAAGCAGGATTATAAATATCTGGTCACTTTCCCCAATTTCCCTGGTTTTCCAGAAAACCCGTTTGCAAGTTGCCCAGAATCAGGAGGGAATAAGCAGGAATTCCTCCAATCAGGATTTCTGAAAAACCTGGGGATTTTCGGAAAGCTACCATTTTTTTGCAACCCAAACAGGAAGACAGTTTTTATCATGTGGAGGTTTCATTCAGGTCTCTGTTTAACAGAATACTCTGTCTTTGGCAGGAGAGAGACCAGATTCTCATTCTGACAGCAGGAAGAGTCCTTCAGGGGAACCAGACCCAGAGACGTCCAAACCAGCGAGACAACATCACTGCTCCCACTGTGGAAAGAGTTTTAGCTGGTTAGGGTTCCTAAAACGGCATGAGAGGACGCACACAGGAGAAAAGCCTTTCCAATGTTCCCAGTGTGGAAAGAGTTTTACTGTGTTAGTTAACCTGAAAAGGCATGAGAAACTACACTCTGGAGAAAAGCCATTCCAATGTTCCCAGTGTGGAAAAAGTTTTACCCGGTTAGGGCACCTAAAAGAGCATGAGAGGACACACACAGGAGAAAAGCCTTACCACTGCTTACAATGTGAAAAGAGCTTTTCAAGATCAGGGGACCTAAAAGGTCATGAGAGGACACACACAGGAGAAAAGCCTTACCAATGTCCTCAGTGTGGGAAGAGTTTCACCCAGTTAGGGAACCTGAAAATACATAACAGAATACACTCTGGAGAGAAGCCTTACCACTGCTCCCAATGTGGAAAGCGGTTTCCCTGGTTAGGGAGTCTAAATTCGCATGAGTGGACACATAGAGGAGAGTTGCCTTACCACTGCTCCCAATGTGGAAAGCGTTTTAACCAGTTAGAGCACCTGAAATCACATGAAAGAACACATTCAGGAGAGAAGCCTTTCCACTGCTCTCATTGTGGAAAGACATTTTCCCAGTCAGAGGACCTGAAATCACATGAGAGAATAGAGAGGCTGTGTTCTGACTTATGTTTTTGACTGGAAATTTGTGTTTTTGTTCATGCCACATGAAATCATATTGTTTATATGAAATCCGACTCACAAATATAAAGGTACCCAATGGGTATGTCTGGGTAGAATGGATGGGTGGGAGGTAACCCAATCGGTATGTCTGGGTAGAATGGATGGGTGGGAGGTAACACAATTGGTAGGTAGCCTTTTGACCTTTTTATTAAAACAGGTTTGGCTTCATTGGTGGATAGATGATTGTAGATGAAAGGATGGTTATCGAAGGGAAACAGAGTCAAACAAGGCATATCTACATTGGCAGTAAATTAAATACACTTCAACAAAGTCCCAAATCTATTTATACACACAATATGAATCAACACTTGGTAAGGTTTCTAGCAATAAGCAGGCTTTGAATATTATTTAGAACTCTTAAATCAGAGGTAACTACAAACAATATAAATGTACTATAACAATACTGAAGAGATACACTATGACCAAAAGTATGTGGACAACTGTTGTCAAACATCTCATTCCAAAATCATGGGCATTAATATGGAATCATGGGCATTAATATGGAATCATGGGCATTAATATGGAATCATGGGCATTAATATGGAATCATGGGCATTAATATGGAATCATGGGCATTAATATGGAGTTGGTCCCCCTTTTACTGCTATAAACAGCCTCCACTCTTCTGGGAAGGCTTTGCACTAGATGTTGGAACACTGCTGCTGGGACTTGCTCCCATTCAGCCACGAGCATTAGTGAGGTCGGACACTGATGTTGGGCGATTAGGCCCTCGGTCGCCGTTCCAATTTATCGCAAAGGCGTTCAATGAGGTTGAGGTCAGGGCTCTGTGCAGGCCAGTCAAGTTCTTCCACACCGATCTCGACAAACCATTTCTGTATGGACCTCGCTTTGTGCATGGTCATGCTGAAACAGGAAAGGGCCTTCCGCAAACTGTTGCCATAAAGTTGGAACCACGGAATCGTCTAGAATGTCATTATATGCTGTAGCGTTAAGATTTCCCTTCACTGGAACTAAGGGGCCTAGCCCAAACCATGAAAAACAGCCCCAGACCATTATTCCTCCTCCACCAAACTTTACAGTTAGCACTATACATTGGGGCACGTAGCGTTCTCCTGGCATCCGCCAAACCCAGATTAGTCCGTCGGACTGCCAGATGGTGAAGCGTGATTAATCACTCCAGAGAACGCGTTTCCACTGCTCCAGAGTCCAATGGCGGCGAGCTTTACACCACTCCAGCCGATGCTTGGCATTGCGCATGGTGATTTTATGCTTGTGTGCGGCTGCTCGGCCATGGAAACCCATCCTATGACGGTGCCACGTTGAAAGATTGAGCTCTTCAGTAAGGCCATTCTACTCAAGGCAGTGTGCTTGATTTTATACAGGTGTGGCTGAAATAGCCGAATCCACTAATTTGAAGGGGTGGTCACATACTTCATATATATATATATATATAGTGTACCTTGGCCACCACACACCACATTCATGCAATATTCACAGTCAATAAGGCATCTCTAGGGTTCCATGCTGGTTTGGCTGAAAGAGGCCTAATGACTGCAGGTGGGGGCATTTAAAGGGCTAGCCCCTCCCCTTTCAGGTTGATGAGGTTGACTGAGGTGTGGCAACCAATAAGGAGCAGGGGTGGGAGGAGCTTCTGTTAGATTAATTAGGATTTTAAGAATAATGACTAAAGGATTTCACCCCAAATACAGTATAAATGTTAAAATGATCATGTAGTGTCAACCCACTAACAGAGGGGGGCGGTACTAAACATTCAAGGGGGAAGGGGAAGGCGGAAACTGTTTAGAAAAGCCACCTAAGGTGGGAGGAGTCAAGTTCAGGAGGTATAAAATCGTATGTTTGTGTTTTTGGCGTCAGAGCTCGCCATGAATAAACATACAAAAAATCCTTCTTCGTGGTTATGGACCTTGAATCATTTATGATTAAAACCAGAGCCTTACAACGTCTGGTAATGATTCAAGCTTAGGTTGAATTAGAGATAGAAATTCACATGACAGCTTCGTACAATAATGTCTAAAATCAGATTGACATTTTCAAATGTGTCTTTTATTTCGATTATAGATTTTTGATTGATTGAACGCAAGTATGAACCCTTAGACGTTCATCCATATGATTTGGATATTCTCGAATGTAAATGATTAGATTAATAGACTGTTTTTTACTTAATTTTATTCTAACCTTGAAACCTCTTGAATTGAGGTTTTTTGTTTCATTGAGTTCATTTGTGTACTAGTCAACAAGCTAAAGGCGGAGGTACTGACAACTAACCCAAGATGTATCGTTGGCGTCGTTTCCTCCAATGGGAGCAAATGAAGCATAGTGAGCGGAACAAACAAGAAGATGGCCACAGCCAATCACGAGCCAGCAAGATTCTATTGGCTCTTTTTAGCGTTAGGGAACGCCTACTCTGTGAAGTTTACGGTGTGCAATAACGCACTTGCACTCCTAAACAATGGCAGTTTAAAAAATATATTTTAGAAAGGGTCAAGTCTACAAAAATGTTGTGCACTCTGTTCGTAACAGGTTTTATTTTGGGGAACAGAACTTTATTGAGATTGAATGTTTCATCGATGAGAAAATTAGCAGAATGTCAGCCAAGTTTCATCAAGCTCCATCATGCTAACATACTACATACTTAATGAGTATATACTACATACTGTAACGACCCTGTATTGTGTTCTGTGTTCATGGATGTGTTATCGTTCTCATGGGTACTAGCAGGGGTTAAATATGCCAGGACAGATGGAAAGGTTGGGGGGTATGATGGGTAATCCCGCGGGATTTTGGGAATGATTAAATAGGGGTTACGGTCTCATCTCTCTCTTCTGTTCGGGACCCTTGATTTGACATGTTCTATTTGTGTATGTTTGAGGTTTAGCGGCGTGGGTTGTGGCCTGAACAATAGCCCATTTAGGAATAAACCTGTGTTCTGCCTGTACACCTGGTGCCCGTCTCTCTTTTACTTTATGACCCAGCTGGGTCATTACATTGGTGTCAGAAGTGCTTTCGAACGACGGGATAGATCGAGATTAGGCGAGTTAGCTGTTTCAGTATAGGCCGTGGTTAGCTTTAGCGTGACTCGCATCTACGGTCAGGATGATCGGGGCGAGGCGGAAAGTTAAGGAAGAGTCGGACAAAGTGGCCGTTGTGGGCTCGGGTGTACCCGGTCGGGAGGGTCAGGCGAGGACGGCTGTAGAGGAGCTGGAGAGCCACATGGCGGGAGTTAAATTGTCAGTCAGCAAGATGGCAGAACGGGCGGGTTTTCCTTCAAACCGCTCGACCAGAACAGACGTCACGGCGACGGAGATATCGACGTCACCGCGTGCGGAAATGGCTGGACCTCCTTATGTAAACAGAGATGGCAGCGCCCTATTGCCATTAGCCACGGTAGCGGCTAAACTCCCAAAGTTCAATGGACAAGGTAAATGGGAAGTTTTTTTCACTCAATTCGAGTTGTTGGCTAGAGCCGGGAGGTGGTCTGACGAAACGAAAGGGTTACAGCTTGCCCTGAGCCTGTCAGAGGAGGCGTCGGAATGCCTGCTAACGCTAGCCCCGGACGAGAGGGGCGACTACGGTGCGCTAGTGGAGGCATTGGGGGGCCGTTTCGGCAGCGATGCACAGCCCAACATGCTGCGGATTGAACTGAATAACAAAAAGAGACTTCAGGGGGAATCATTAAAGGCGTTGGCAAGTGATATTCTGAGCCTGACCAGGCGGGCTTATGCAAATATGTCGATTGGGGTGCAAGACGAGCTGGCACGGGACAGTTTCATTAGAGCGCTCTCCCCCACCGAACTGGGTAAGCATGTGCAGATGTCGGACCCAGCATCTCTGCGGGCTGCAGTGGAGATAGCCAGGAAGAGGGAGCTGATCTGGGGTGAGGGAGTGAGAGTGGAGGTTGCCAGTCAACCAGAGGTGAGAGCAGCGGCGGCCGGGGTGCTGGGGGTCACCAAACCAGAGTGGGTCGACGAGTTGGGAGGGTTAGTCAAGACCGCTTCGCTTGTCATTGAGAAGGGCTCCAGACAACATCGCAGTGTCAGCTCAACTTCCATTGTCTGCTGGGGTTGTGGCCAGACTGGCCACATTCAGCGGGAGTGTGGCAGATTCTCCAGTCAACAGGGAAACGACAGCGGGTTCTCGCGCAGGGGGCAGCGCGGGCCCATTCCTCCGCCCCGAACCCACAGTAAGCAGAAGATGTACCCAGCAGTGCAGGCAAGAGGGTGGGGACCTGCTTCCCCAGGGTGTAGCGGCCACCGTGTTTCCTAGTCCGGTAGTTGTGGTGGGACGTACCACCATTGGGGACTTCTGCAATGTCATCGTCAAGGTAGAGGGGGTGGAATGTTTGGCCCTGGTCGACACGGGCTCTACAGTAACCCTGGTGAGACCAGACATACTACCTGTTGGGGTGCGGGTGGAGCCGACCTTTGTCCAGCTACGGACTGTCACGGGGAGCTAGCCCCCATGTTAGGGAAGTGTCGGGTGTCTGTGACTGTGGGGGGGGAGAACTGTGGGGTGTCCGGTGTGGGTAGCAGCGGTACAGGACCCCTGTATACTGGGAATGGACTTTTTGAAAAACTGTGGGGCTCAGTTGGACTTAGCTTCGGGCACTTTGAGGCTGTCGGGGGGCCCACAGTGGGAATGTCGCCTACGGGAGGGCCAGCAGGGGGCAGGGCTGTCCCTCCGTCTTCCTCCAAGCTTGCCGAAACTCCACTGGTCGTCCCGGCTGCTCCTTGGTCGTTGTTCCATCCCAGCAGCTGTCTCCGGCGGCAACGACCTTCACTCCCCATAATGGTGCAAGCACAGGCATCCCAGTAGCCCAAAACACACTGGCTCCTTCACCCCATCAGCCCGACGGGGGAAGGAGGAAGTTATCGACGCCGTTGAGGCTGTGTGGCTGAAAAACTGTCAAGGTCTGGACGAGGGACAACAGAGACAATTAAAGCAGCTGCTGTTTGACTTTAAAGATAGCTTCGCTTGGGGGGAAGATGAGGTAGGGCAAACGCACCTGGTTCAGCACGACATCGACACTGGGGACAACCAACCCATTAAAATTCGGCCCCGTCGCATTCCCCTTGCCAAGAGGGAAGCAGCAGCCACAGCTATTGCTGACATGTTGCGGGCTGATTTCATTGAGCCATCAGATAGCCCGTGGTCCGCGCCGGTCGTCATGGTGCCTAAGAAAGGGGGTAAACTTAGGTTTTGTGCGGACTACAGGGGCCTAAATTCTGTCACCATTAAAGACTCTTACCCCATACCGAGGATCGATGAGTCGCTAGACCACGTCAGAGGGTCCTCGTGGTTCTCTTCCCTTGATCTGCGCAGCGGCTACTGGCAGGTGCCCCTCTCGCCTGGGGCACGTGAAAAACGGCCTTCTCCACGGATAGGGGCCATTGGCAGTTCAAGGTGCTGTGCTTCGGGCTTTGTAATGCTCCTGCCACCTTTGAGAGGCTCATGGACAGAGTGCTGGCGGGGGTTCCGAGAGACGAGTGTGTCGTGTACCTAGACGACATATTGGTACATGGCACGTCGTTTGAGGGGGCACTGGGGGCACTTAGGCGAGTGCTGGAGAGGATCTCGGGGCGGGGCTAAAATTACACCCGGAAAAGTGCCATTTCATGCAAAGGGAGTTGGCGTTCCTGGGTCATCAGCTGGGTGGTGAGGGTATCAGCACGTTGCCAGACAAAGTGGAGGCTGTGAGGGGTGGCCAATTCCAAAGGAAAAAAAGGAGGTTAAGAGCTTCCTGGGTCTGGCATCCTACTATCGTAGGTTTGTGAAAGGGTTTGCGGGGATAGCAGCTCCTTTGAACCACCTTCTCAAGAAGGACACTGTCTTTCAGTGGACCGAAGAGCACCAGCGGGCGTTTGAGGCCCTCAAACGTGCCCTGGTGGAGGCCCCTGTCCTGTCCTCACCAGACCCAAACCGTCCGTTTATTCTGGACACCGATGCAAGCAATGAGGGCTTGGGGGCCGTGCTGGCTCAGCGTGGTTCTGACGGGGAGCACGTAGTAGCTTATTACAGCAGAACTTTTGATAAGGCTGAAAAACGCTACTGCGTGACAAGGAGGGAGCTTTTGGCTGTCGTGGCAGCAGTACGCCATTTCAAGTACTACCTGGGGGCCTGCCGTTTGTGGTGCGGACGGATCACTCCGCCCTGCAGTGGCTTCTCTCCTTCAAGGAGCCAGAGGGTCAGATCGCCCGCTGGTTGGAGGAGCTGCAACCCTACGACTTCCAGGTGGAGCACAGGGCCGGCCTTCGCCACAGCAATGCAGACGCCTTGTCCCGCCGCCCGTGTGCTGAGGACGGCTGTGGGTACTGCGCCAAACGGGTGGAGCGAGAGAGGGAACTGTGCATGGAGGAGGGAGTCACCGCCACGGTGAGTCAGCTGAGGGTGACAGAGTGCCGGGAGCTTGAGGCTGTGGACGTCGGGAGTGGAGGCGTCGCCAGGAGGAGGACGCAGAGCTGCGTCCTGTGCTGGGGTGGGTGGAAGAGAGAAGACGACCGCCATGGGGGGAAGTAGCCCCTCTATCACCAGTCACCAAAGGACTCTGGGCTAAATTCTCAGTCCTTAGAGTGGCTGAGGGAGTGCTCCAGAGGGGGTGGAAAAAGCCAGCTACTGGAGAAATGACGTGGCAGGTAGTGGTTCCCAAAAGGCTGCAAGGGAGCGTGTTACAGCAGCTTCACGGGGGAGTAGGCGCAGGGCATTTTGGGGTCTCCAAAACGTTAAAGCGCGTACGTAAAGGCTTCTATTGGGCCAGGCACAGGAGGGATGTGGAGGACTTTTGCAGGCAGTGCGATGAGTGTGCTGCTAAGAAAGGACCTCCAGGTCAGTCACACGCCCTCCTACAACAATTCCCAGTAGGGGAGCCCATGGAGAGACTGGGGGTAGACATAGTTGGACCGTTTCCAATCACAGACAGCGGTAACAGGTGGATTCTAACTGCTATGGACTACTTCACCAAGTGGCCAGAGGCTTACGCTCTCCCAGACCAGGAGGCAGAAACAGTAGCTGATGCATTGGTAGGGGGAATAATCAGTCGGTTCGGGGTGCCACAGTCTATACACAGCGACCAGGGGAGAAACTTTGAGTCACGGGTGTTCTCAGAGTTGTGTAGACGGTTAGGCGCGGAGAAGACGCGCACTACTCCGCTTCATCCCCAGAGTGATGGGCTGGTGGAAAGATTTAACAGAACATTAGCACAACAGCTGGCTATCGTTACCTCAAAACACCAGAGAGATTGGGACACCCACTTACCGTTTATTCTCATGGCATGTAGGTCGGCTGTTCAGGAATCGACTGCGTGCTCCCCAGCGCTACTAATGTTAGGTCGTGAGTTGCGCACCCCAGCCGAACTGACGTTTGGCCACCCTCCTGATAACGACGACGGGGTTTTGCCTGGCCCGAACTATGTTCGTCGACTGCAGAACCGGTTAGAGGCGGCTCACACCTTCGCAAGAGAGCAACTCGAGAACGCAGGAATGCGCCAAAAGCGCCACTATGACTCACGCGCTAGGGGGAGGCACTTTGGAGCGGGAGAACGCGTGTGGCTTCACAACCCCACGCGCAAGAAGGGGCGGTGCCCAAAGCTGGACAGTGCCTGGGTGGGGCCGTGCCTGGTGATAGAGAGAGTGGGGAGGTGACGTACCGGGTGGAGGTTCCCCACGGGGCAGGAAGGTGGTGGTCCACCGGGACCGATTGGTGCCCTACAGAGGGAGGAAAACGGTAGGGAATGGAAGTGAAGACTCTGATGTGAGCACACGGGGACAGTCTAGCGAGGAGACTCTAATGCAAGCTGAGCCTGGGACGGGGGCTGCCTCTTCGGGGGTGCTGGAAATGACATTGGGGCAGATGAGTGTTCTGGGGGTCCACCAGTGAGAGTCAAGGGAAGGCACAAGAGACTGATGCGACCTCCGGGTCGTTTTAAGGATTTTGTTTTGTAACCCTAGGGGCTAGGGTTTAGAAAGGAGGGGGCTATGTAACGACCCTGTATTGTGTTCTGTGTTCATGGATGTGTTATCGTTCTCATGGGTACTAGCAGGGGTTAAATATGCCAGGACAGATGGAAAGGTTGGGGGGTATGATGGGTAATCCCGCGGGATTTTGGGAATGATTAAATAGGGGTTACGGTCTCATCTCTCTCTTCTGTTCGGGACCCTTGATTTGACATGTTCTATTTGTGTATGTTTGAGGTTTAGCGGCGTGGGTTGTGGCCTGAACAATAGCCCATTTAGGAATAAACCTGTGTTCTGCCTGTACACCTGGTGCCCGTCTCTCTTTTACTTTATGACCCAGCTGGGTCATTACAATACTGTTAGTTCATTTTAGTATACTGTAAACGAACGGTATCCTTTCTGTTGAGCCTACTAGCGCTTCCCCTGTCTACCGGAAGTTGATGCTGTTGCTATGCAACATCTTGCTAGCTTGTTAGCATAACAAATTACTAGCTAGACATTTTACGATTTCGGGTGTGTTCTTAAATTCAATCTGGATTACCTGAGTGCGCTCTGGGCGTTCGTAAATTCATAGCGTTGTCAGATCGTCCGTTTGTAAATTCAGAGCGGACACTGGACGCTCTGGTCGAGGAGTAGCGGTGATCCGTTCTGACCTCACAACGGCAGTCAAGCACCCAAGCTAACTGGCTAACTTGGCTAGTTACTTCCAGACACAAATTAGAGAACATCTCACTCTGACCGTTTTACTCGCCCTAGCAGAGCTGGTTAGGCAGTTTTCATGTTACTGTAGCTGGTGACTGTAACTGCTGGCAACAATTTAATTACGCGTTTTTAACCACGTTTACTGACACCGGCCATATTCAACTGGTGTTGAGCGTTCGTAGATTCATCAGTTATTCTGCGCTCTGGTCTGGGACACTCAGACGAGACGAGGGTGCTCTGAAATCGGAGTAGACAGCCAGAGCGAATTTACGAAAGCGACCGAATGGCCATTGAGAACGCACGACGACTATACCACTAAGCTAAACTAAGAATGACGGGAATAATCAAGTCAATAACCGTTGGGTAGTTAGATAGTGTTGGTGTAACCATAAGGAGAGGAAGTACAAACCAACGACGCTAGACAGAGAGGAATATGCTTAAGCAAAAGGCAGTTTATTAAACAACAGAGATAGCTGGTACTGCTCAAGCTACATGCATGGACCCATTCAGTTGCCTCTTATGGAGACAGTTGAAAAGGGATGAAAAACAGAGTTTTCAGCATTACTTTATACAATGCAACACAAAGGAAGGGGTCCTTCTTCTAGTCCCTTGATTGGTTCCGGAGGCGTAGGAGGCGGGTCTGCTCTGTCCAGAGTAGAAGCCCCATTTTGTGCACGGCAGAGTCCTCTGCCCTAGGCACCCGACCAGTAGAAAGAAGTGCAGTTTGTGTGTGTGCGTAACTCGTGAGGCATGAGGATGAGTGTGCGTATGCATGGAGATGTGTGTGTGAATGTGTGTATGTTTTCAAAGGAAAGTCTCGTGGGGAGCAACCAGATTGTGGCCTGTGGCGTGGGTGTTGTCCTTGAGAAGATATTGGCTCTGTCCATTGTTCTTGCATAGGAACAGCATTGATTGAAAACAAGCTCCTAACATTAAAATGGGTCATGCACAAGATTTTAGTCAGACCAAGCTATAACATTTTAATATTTACTACGACAATAGTTAGCATATAGTTAAAATACTGGCAAGATTGACGCCAACTAACGTTAGGTAGCTAGCTAACATACCGGTACATACTGATGTAATGATATGCTGTGTGGTTCATAAGGGTAGCGTAACTAACAAATTGTCAACCAACAGAACGTGTAAGGTAACTTATTTGATTACATTGCTCAACATTTTCTTTTCATTTCTCCAAATTAGTTACAGCAATGAATTTGTATCCGCTCTCGGCTGCATATTTTCCGCCATTTTCTTCCAATCTGAAAACGATGTGAAGTCAAGCCCATTTTCTCAACAATTGCATTATGGGCCCTAAAAGCACGGAATTAGTGTCCACTTCTGGGATACTGTGTATTCTGGCCAATGTAGGAGTACGACATCCGGGAACTTTTAGCATACTAACTATATCCATATTATGACCAATAAGCATACTATATACTCAATTTACGTCACAAATAGTACGGTTAAAGTATGAGTATTTGAACACAGCTTAAGTTTTTAAAGGATCTTTCAGATTTCTAGCCCCTGTGATGTGTCTGGGTTTCCCCTTTTGTCTGTGCTAAAAGTCAATGACAATGTGATGACGTTGTTCTGATAACGTCGATAAGATGTTTTCATGAAAAACATTCACAACCTCATAAATAGTCCCATCACTATATTATTTCACCCATGTCAGAGAAAACACTGGTGATGATTGTTGAAAGGATTTTATTAATGCACAAATATTTTGGTCTGACTATAAATAAACCATGGAAGGTCATCAGTGGGTGGACATTATATACATCTACATGATGTATTGTTACGCCATGTAGGAGCAGTATAGACCTAGTCTGTTCATTATATACATCTATATGATGTATTGTTACACCATGTAGGAGCAGTATAGACCTAGTTGTTAATTTTAATATTATCTGTTTAATTGGATGAATATGAAATTATCTTAAATGCAGATATGCAGTAGTATAGTATGTTAAAAATAAAAATCTGCACTAATGAATCAACACATGCTTCTCTTTGTACGTGTCAACATAATATTGCACATCAATTAAATAAATGAAAATAAAATATTTTCCTTAACTGTGTTACCCCCCTTTAGTCAGCAGTTGGCGATGTTCGTCTTTCAGGCGATACTTGTAGCGTGACGTAGATCTTAGTGGACGGGACTTCAACAACCGCAGCAGCAGCAGCTAGTTAGTTAGCCACCTCGCCGAAATGTTCAATGTTTTTACAATGTTTCGGTGTATATTAGCCATTTGTGTTTTAAAAACACGTCTACAAGTTACCCAATTTAATTTCATATTTACGTTGTTAGCTAGCTAGCTGGCTGGTTAAGTTAGCTTAACACGAGGCTAGTCGCTAATGCTAACTAGCTAATAAGCTAGCTAACTTCCCCCGACCATGAGCTCACTAAGATACTCACCCCGTACTAAAGAAGAGGAGGTCTGCTGGACGGAGAAGGAAGCTCTGGGGCTGAACATTGTCGTGAAAGAGGAGGAGGAAGAGGAGGATGTCACAGTAAAAAAAGAAGTAGAGGTTGAGGCTGTTACAGTGAAAGAAGAAGAGAAGGAAGGAGAGTTCAGAGTGAAAGAGGAGAGGGATGTTACCAAATATTTGTATATCTGTGATGTAGAAAAAGAGGAGACAGTTTTTGGAGTGGAGGGGGAGATAACTGTCACGTTGAAAGAAGAGGAGGAGGAGACAAGAGATCTGATTAACACCAGTAAGTAACCGAGGTAAAGTTGGTTTTTATATCCAACATTATAATATATTCACATTATATTAAATTATTCAAAACAAGCCTTGCCTACTTTTACAACCTTTGATTTGCATCGACGTGTTGATTTGATAGAAATACATAAAGTCATAAAAAAATGCATTTAAATCTCATCTGCAATAACGTTTTTCATGGATTGTCATAGAAACATCAAGCAAAAATGTTAACATTTACGTCATTTAGCAACAAACATCTGGCCTATTTTTTTTTTTCTTTGATTTGCATCAAAAGTAAAGTGGTGATTTAATAGAAATTACGAAATCATATAAATGTA
The DNA here is from genome assembly GCF_020615455.1 of Coregonus clupeaformis. Classification (NCBI taxonomy): domain Eukaryota; kingdom Metazoa; phylum Chordata; class Actinopteri; order Salmoniformes; family Salmonidae; genus Coregonus; species Coregonus clupeaformis. The sequence goes on along the minus strand of NC_059211.1, from coordinate 63,079,152 downwards.
TTGAAATCTCTTGTTCGCAAAAACTTTTTCATGGATACTCATACACCCAAACAAGTGCTGATTATTCTAAAATTGCCTCCTTTCACAACCTTTGATTTGGGGAAAAAAAAGTCAAGCATTGATTTGATAGAAATATATCAAATCATAAAAAAAAGGCATTTAAATCTCTTATCCTTATTTTTAAAAAGTGCGGATAAGAGAAGTAGACCTTTCCATTTACAGCGCCTGTCATAAATGGGTTGAAAATGGCAGGTTTTGTCATTGATAAAAGCCTCAATTATAAAAGCCTCAATTGGAACGCAGTGCCTGTACAGTAACATGCTACACCCGTTGCCGACAGGTGTATAAAAATCGAGCACACCGCCATGCAACCTCCATAGACAAACATTGGCAGTAGAATGGTCTTACTGAAGAGCTCAGTGACTTTCAACGTGGCACCGTCATAGGATGCCACCTTTCCAACAAGTCAGTTTGTAAAATGTCTGCCCTGCTAGAGCTGCCCCGGGTCAACTGTATGTGCTGTTATTGTGAAATGGAAACAAGACAACTCACTCACCGGGAGAGGTTGTGTTTTCTCTAGCAGGAGGTAAGCTTGGCTTCTCATATGGTGTTGAGTAAAGCTTAAACCATGTATTTAGATCGTAGGTAGGTAGTTTATTTACGTAGTTATTTAGGTAGTTATTGTAGGTTTCCGTAGGCAATTATTGTAGGTAAGTATTGTATTGTTTACGGCGGAGCCCGGCGAGCACGAGGCTAGCTAGTAACATTTATTGGTAATTATCTGTTTAGTGCAACGGTGGAGAGTTGTTTCCAGTGTTAATGTGCTAGCTAGCCAACGTTTAATCTTTGCTGCGTTATGAAAGGAACTAGACACGGACATGAATTATCTGTTTAGTGTGTTAACACACTCTTGGTATGCTAGCTAGCTGGCGGGTAGCTACTGGTAACGTTTATTGGTAATTATCTGTTTAGTGCAACGGTGGAGAGTTGTTTCCAGTGTTAATGTGCTAGCTAGCCAACGTTTAATTTTTGCTGCGTTATGAAAGGAACTAGACACGGACATGAATAATCTGTTTAGTGTGTTAACACACTCTTGGTAGTTTGTTGTAACCAAGTATTGGTGCTAAACTGTGTGTTATTGGATGCTAGCATGCTAGTTAGCTATGGCGTCATAGCTAGGCATTGTGGGCTGTTGTGGGTAGTTACTGTAGGTTGGCATTGTTTTTTCGGTGGTGCCGGGGTTGCACGAGCTAGTTAGCTAGCTAGCCGTTCTTCAAACAAGGTCAACACAGTGGCCATTGCTAGCTAGCCAACATGACCAGCTAACTGTACTGTAGTAGCTAAATACAATATAGTTGTGCTACATAGCCGAATTATCTGCTTAGTGTGTTAACACACTATTGGTGGTTTGTTGTGACCAAGTGTTGGTGCTAAACTGTGTGTTATTGGATGCTAGCATGCTAGTTAGCTATGGTGTCATAGTTAGCTAGCTGAATAAAGTGGGTTGAGTCTATTCCTTTAAACATTGAACCGCTGTGGTTCACAACAATTCTGATTTCTAAAGGTGGAAGTTGGTAGAGTTTTTGTTCGGGTGGTTCAGTGAAACAATTATAGTTTCTGAGGTAGAAGTTTTTGGTGAGGGAGGCCCTGCTCTCTACTCTCCCAGATGTTTAGTTCATTTCATTCCGATCTCCTCTGCATTATTGTAGCCATTTGCTACAGCCTGTCAACTATGCCTCTGCCTATCCCTGTTCTCTCCTCTCTGCACAGGCTACACAAACGCCCCCACACCGCGTGGCTGCTGCCTCTCTAACCTGGTGGTCCCTGCACGCACCCCACACCTGGAGTTCCAGGTCTCAGGCAGCCTCTGGAACTGCCGTTCTGCTGCCAACAAAGCTGACTTCATCCCAGCCTATGCTAATCTCCAGTCCCTCGACTTCCTGGCGCTGACGGAAACATGGATTACCACTGAAAACACTGCTACTCCTACTGCTCTCTCCTCGTCTGACCATGTGTTCTCGCATACCCCGAGAGCATCTGGTCAGAGGGGTGGTGGCACAGGAATCCTCATCTCTCCCAAGTGGACATTCTCAATTTTTCCCCTAACCCATCTGTCTATCTCCTCATTTGAATTCCATGCTGTCACAGTCACTAGCCCATTTTAAGCTTAATATCCTTGTCATCTATCGCCCTCCAGGTTCCCTTGGAGAGTTCATCAATGAGCTTGACGCCTTGATAAGTTCCTTTCCTGAGGATGGCTCACCCCTCACAGTTTTGGGGGATTTCAACCTCCCTATGTCCACATTTGAGACTCATTTCTCTCTGCCTCCTTCTTTCCACTCCTCTCCTCTTTTGACCTCACCCTCTCACCGTCCCCCCCTACTCACAAGGCAGGCAATACGCTTGACCTCATCTTTACTAGATGCTGCTCTTCTACTAATCTCACTGCAACTCCCCTCCATGTCTCCGACCACTACATTGTTTCCCTTTTCTCTCTCGCTCTCCTCCCACACTACTCACTCTGCCCCTACACAGATGGTAATGCGCCGCCGCAACCTTCGCTCTCTCTCTCCCACTACTCTCTCCTCTTCCATCATCTCTTCCCTCTGCTCAATCCTTCTCCCTCCAATCTCCTGATTCTGCCTCCTCAACCCTCCTCTCCTCCCTTTCTGCATCCTTTGACTCTCTGTGTCCCCTATCCTCCCGGCCGGCTCGGTCCTCCCCTCCAGCTCCGTGGCTTGATGACTCATTGCGAGCTCACAGAACAGAGCTCCGGGCAGCGGAGCGGAAATGGAAGAAAACTAAACTCCCTGCCGACCTGGCATCTTTTCACTCCCTCCTCTCTACATTTTCTTCATCTGTTTCTGCTGCTAAGGCCACTTTCTACCACTCTAAATTCCAAGCATCTGCCTCTAACCCTAGGAAGCTATTTGTCACATTTTCCTCACTGCTGAATCCCCCCTCCTCCTCTCTCTCTGTGGATGACTTCGTCAACCACTTTGAAAAGAAGGTTGACGACATCCGATCCTCGTTTGTTAAGTCTAATGACACTGCTGGTCCTACTCACACTGCCCTACCCTATGCTTTGACTTCTTTCTCCCTCTCTCTCCAGATAAAATCCTGCGACTTGTGACTGCAGGCCGCCCAACAACCTGCCCGCTTGACCCCATCCCCTCCTCTCTTCTCCAGACCATCTCCGGTGACCTTCTCCCCTACCTCACCTCGCTGATCAACTCATCCTTGACCGCTGGCCATGTCCCTTCCGTCTTCAAGAGAGCGAGAGTTGCTCCCCTTCTCAAAAAAACCAACACTCGATCCCACTGATGTCAACAACTACAGACCAGTATCCCTTCTTTCTTTTCTTTCCAAAACTATTGAGCGTGCCGTCTTTAGCCAACTCTCTTGCTATCTCTCTCAGAATGACCTTCTTGATCCAAACCAGTCAGGTTTCAGGACTGGTCATTCAACTGAGACTGCTCTTCTCTGTGTCACGGAGGCTCTCCGCACTGCTAAAGCTAACTCTCTCTCCTCTGCTCTTGTCCTTCTAGACCTGTCTGCTGCCTTTGATACTGTGAACCATCAGATCCTCCTCTCCACCCTCTCCGAGCTGGGCATCTCCGGCGCGGCTCACTCCTGGATTGCGTCCTACCTGACCGGTCGCTCCTACCAAGTGGCGTGGCGAGAAGCTGTCTCCGCACCACGTGCTCTCACCACTGGTGTCCCCCAGGGCTCAGTTCTAGGCCCTCTCCTTTTCTCCCTATACACCAAGTCACTTGGCTCTGTCATATCCTCACATGGCCTCTCCTATCATTGCTACGCTGACGATACACAACTAATCTTCTCCTTTCCCCCTTCTGATAACCAGGTGGCGAATCGCATCTCTGCATGTCTGGCAGACATATCAGTATGGATGACGGATCACCACCTAAAGCTGAACCCTGGCAAGACGGAGCTGCTCTTCCTCCCGGGAAGGACTGCCCGTTCCATGATCTCGCCATCACGGTTGACAACTCCGTTGTGTCCTCCTCCCAGAGTGCGAAGAGCCTTGGCGTGACCCTGGACAACACCCTGTCGTTCTCCGCTAACATCAAGGCGGTGACCCGCTCCTGCAGGTTCATGCTCTACAAAATTCGGAGAGTACGACCCTGCCTTACACAGGAAGCGGCACAGGTCCTAATCCAGGCACTTGTCATCTCCCGTCTGGACTACTGCAACTCGCTGTTGGCTGGCCTCCCTGCCTGTGCCATTAAACCCCTACAACTCATCCAGAATGCCGCAACCCGTCTGGTGTTCAACCTTCCCAAGTTTTCTCACGTCACCCCCCTCCTCCACACACTCCACTGGCTTCCAGTTGAAGCTCGCATCCGCTACAAGACCATGGTGCTTGCCTATGGAGCAGTGAGGGGAACGGCACCTCTGTACCTTCGGGCTTTGATCAGTCCCTACACCCAAACGAGGGCATTGCGTTCATCCACCTCTGGCCTGCTGGCTCCCCTTCCTCTGCGGAAGCATAGTTCCCGCTCAGCCCAGTCAAAACTGTTCGCTGCTCTGGCACCCCAATGGTGGAACAAGCTCCCTCACGACGCCAGGACAGCGGAGTCACTCACCACCTTCCGGAGACATTTGAAACCCCACCTCTTTAAGGAATACCTGGGATAGGATAAAGTAATCCTTCTACCCCCCCCCCCCCCCCCAAAAAAAAAATTTGTAAAGTGGTTATCCCACTGCCTATAGGGTGAATGCACCAATTTGTGAGTCGCTCTGTTTAAGAGCGTCTGCTAAATGACGTAAATGTGCCCTTGAGCAAGGCACTTAACCCTAATTGCTCCTGTAAGTCGCTCTGGATAAGAGCGTCTGCTAAATGACTAAAATGTAAATGTAAACATCTTGCCCCGGTCAACTGTATGTGGTGTTATTGTGAAATGGAAACGTCTAGGAGCAACAACGGCTCAGCCGCCGAAGTGGTAGGCCACACAAGCTCACAGAACGGGACCACAAAGTGCCACAAAATGGTCTGTCCTCGGTTGCAACACTCACTACCGAGTTCCAAACTGCCTCTGGAAGTAACGTCAACACAAGAACTGTTCGTCGGGAGCTTCATGAAATGGGTTTCCATGGCCGAGCAGCCACTCACAAGCCTAAGATCACCATGCGCAATGCCAAGCGTCGGCTGGAGTGTTGTAAACCTCGCCGCCATTGGACTCTGGAGCAGTGGAAACGCTTTCTCTGGAGTGATGAATCAAGAGAATGCTACCTGCCCCAATGCATAGTGTCAACTGTGAAGTTTGGTAGAGGAGAAATAATGGTCTGGGGCTGTTTTTCATGGTAGGGCTAGGCCCTTAGTTCCAGTGAAGGGAAATCTTAACGCTACCGCATACAATGACATTCTAGACGATTCTGTGCTTCCAACTTTATGGCAACAGTTTGGGGAAGGCACATTCCTGTTTCAGCATGACAATGCCACTGTGCACAAAGCGAGGTCCATTTAGAAATTGTTTGTCGAGATCGGTGTGGAAGAACTTGACTGGCCTGCACAGAGCGCTGACCTCAACCCCATCAAACACCTTTTGGGATGAATTGGAACGCCGACTACGAGCCAGGCCTAATCGCCCAACATCAGTGTCCGACCTCACTAATGCTATTGTGGCTAAATGGAAGCAAGTCCCCCCGCAGCAATGTTCCAACATCTAGTGGAAAGCCTTCCACAGGCTTTCCAATAGAAGAGTGGAGGCTGTTATAGCAGCAAAGGGGGAACCAACTCCATATTAACACCCATGATTTTGGAATGAGATGTTTGACGAGCAGGTGTCCACATACTTTTGGCCATGTAGTGTACATAATGTTCGACGAGCCAGTGTCCACATACTTTTGGCACGTATGTACAGTGGGGGAAAAAAGTATTTAGTCAGCCACCAATTGTGCAAGTTCTCCCACTTAAAAAGATGAGAGAGGCCTGTAATTTTCATCATAGGTACACGTCAACTATGACAGACAAATTGAGAAAAAAATATCCAGAAAATCACATTGTAGGATTTTTAATGAATTTATTTGCAAATTATGGTGGAAAATAAGTATTTGGTCACCTACAAACAAGCAAGATTTCTGGCTCTCACAGACCTGTAACTTCTTCTTTAAGAGGCTCCTCTGTCCTCCACTCGTTACCTGTATTAATGGCACCTGTTTGAACTTGTTATCAGTATAAAAGACACCTGTCCACAACCTCAAACAGTCACACTCCAAACTCCACTATGGCCAAGACCAAAGAGCTGTCAAAGGACACCAGAAACAAAATTGTAGACCTGCACCAGGCTGGGAAGACTGAATCTGCAATAGGTAAGCAGCTTGGTTTGAAAAAAATCAACTGTGGGAGCAATTATTAGGAAATGGAAGACATACAAGACCACTGATAATCTCACTCGATCTGGGGCTCCACGCAAGATCTCACCCCGTGGGGTCAAAATGATCACAAGAACGGTGAGCAAAAATCCCAGAACCACACGGGGGGACCTAGTGAATGACCTGCAGAGAGCTGGGACCAAAGTAACAAAGCCTACCATCAGTAACACACTACGCCGCCAGGGACTCAAATCCTGCAGTGCAAGACGTGTCCCCCTGCTTAAGCCAGTACATGTCCAGGCCCATCTGAAGTTTGCTAGAGTGCATTTGGATGATCCAGAAGAGGATTGGGAGAATGTCATATGGTCAGATGAAACCAAAATATAACTTTTTGGTAAAAACTCAACTCGTCGTGTTTGGAGGACAAAGAATGCTGAGTTGCATCCAAAGAACACCATACCTACTGTGAAGCATGGGGGTGGAAACATCATGCTTTGGGGCTGTTTTTTCTGCAAAGGGACCAGGACGACTGATCCGTGTAAAGAAAATAATTAATGGGGCCATGTATCGTGAGATTTTGAGTGAAAACCTCCTTCCATCAGCAAGGGCATTGAAGATGAAACGTGGCTGGGACTTTCAGCATGACAATGATCCCAAACACACCGCCCGGGCAACGAAGGAGTGGCTTCGTAAGAAGCATTTCAAGGTCCTGGAGTGGCCTAGCCAGTCTCCAGATCTCAACCCCATAGAATATCTTTGGAGGGAGTTGAAAGTCCGTGTTGCCCAGCAACAGCCCCAAAACATCACTGCTCTAGAGGAGATCTGCATGGAGGAATGGGCCAAAATACCAGCAACAGTGTGTGAAAACCTTGTGAAGACTTACAGAAAACGTTTGACCTGTGTCATTGCCAACAAAGGGTATATAACAAAGTATTGAGAAACTTTTGTTATTGACCAAATACTTATTTTCCACCATAATTTGCAAATAAATTCATTAAAAATCCTACAATGTGATTTTCTGGATTTTTTTTTCTCATTTTGTCTGTCATAGTTGACGTGTACCTATGATGACAATTACAGGCCTCTCTCATCTTTTTAAGTGGGAGAACTTGCACAATTGGTGGCTGACTAAATACTTTTTTTCCCCACTGTATAGATTGTGCGTGGACCTCTCTCACACGTGAATCTTCTTAATGTTCTATAGGACTCCCAATCAGTTGGATCTTTTGTTTCTACGGTACTTAGCCCGGGTTGTTCTCTCAACAGGATGTATTACGCCAGCTAAACCCAGTGCAGGTGACGGCCCTTAACTTTCACTGTTCTCCAGGTTTATCATGCACCTTGTCAATTCAGTGAGAAGGTTAATCCCATGCGTTTTGGGCTGTTGGAATCTGCCAGTTTTATGAATATCAAAGTCATCAATTAAATCATCAATATTCACCAGACATGTCACCCATTGAACATGTTTGGGATGCTCTGGATCGACGTGTACAATTGGGCAAATGGTGGTCACACCAGATACTGAATAGTTTTCTGAACCACGCCCCTACTTTTTTTTTTGTCAAGTTATCTGTGAGCAACACATGCATATCTGTATCCCCAGTCATGTGAAATCCATAGATTAGGGCCTAATTTATTTATATCAATTGGCTGATTTCCTTATGAACTGTAACTCAGTCAAATCATAGTAATTGTTGCATGTTCCGTTTATGTTTTTGTTCAGTTTATTTTAACAAATCATCTCAGGTGAACTCTTCATAGACAGTAATTTATCAAGGACAGGTTGCTACTCCCCCGCCTCCACCTTTAAACTATATATCAGGTTGCTACTCCCCCACCTCCACCTTTAAACTATATATCAGGTTGCTACTCCCCCGCCTCCACCTTTAAACTATATATCAGGTTGCTACTCCCCCACCTCCACCTTTAAACTATATATCAGGTTGCTACTCCCCCACCTCCACCTTTAAACTATATATCAGGTTGCTACTCCCCCCACCTCCACCTTTAAACTATATATCAGGTTGCTACTCCCCCACCTCCACCTTTAAACTATATATCAGGTTGCTACTCCCCCACCTCCACCTTTAAACTATATATCAGGTTGCTACTCCCCCACCTCCACCTTTAAACTATATATCAGGTTGCTACTCCCCCCACCTCCACCTTTAAACTATATATCAGGTTGCTACTCCCCCCACCTCCACCTTTAAACTATATATCAGGTTGCTACTCCCCCACCTCCACCTTTAAACTATATATCAGGTTGCTACTCCCCCACCTCCACCTTTAAACTATATATCAGGTTGCTACTCCCCCACCTCCACCTTTAAACTATATATCAGGTTGCTACTCCCCCACCTCCACCTTTAAACTATATATCAGGTTGCTACTCCCCCACCTCCACCTTTAAACTATATATCAGGTTGCTACTCCCCCACCTCCACCTTTAAACTATATATCAGGTTGCTACTCCCCCACCTCCACCTTTAAACTATATATCAGGTTGCTACTCCCCCCACCTCCACCTTTAAACTATATATCAGGTTGCTACTCCCCCACCTCCACCTTTAAACTATATATCAGGTTGCTACTCCCCCACCTCCACCTTTAAACTATATATCAGGTTGCTACTCCCCCACCTCCACCTTTAAACTATATATCAGGTTGCTACTCCCCCACCTCCACCTTTAAACTATATATCAGGTTGCTACTCCCCCACCTCCACCTTTAAACTATATATCATATGTAACCCCTGATTGGTGTAGACTTTAAACTATATATCATATGTAACCCCTGATTGGTGTAGACTTTAAACTATATATCATATGTAACCCCTGATTGGTGTAGACTTTACCGTGAAATGCTTACGAACCCTTATGATCCCTTCCCAACGATGCAGTTAAAAAATATATAAAATACTAACGAGGAATAAAATAAAATACACAAGACTGGAGCTATATACAGGGAGTATCAGATCAATGTGCAGAGATGCGAGGTATTTCAGGTAGGTACAGTGCCTTCGGAAAGTATTCAGACCCCTTGACTATTTCCACATGTTGTTACGTTACAGCCTTATTCTAAAGTGGATTAAAATATTTTTTTACTCATCAATCTATATACAATACCCCATTATGACAAAGCGAAAACAGGTGTTTAGACATTTTTGGAATGTTATAAAAAAAAATATATATATATATATATATATATATATATATATATATATATATACAAAAAACTATTTAAGGGTTTTGCCACCAAGTACTAAGTCATGTTTTGCAGAGGGGTCAAATACTTATTTCCCTCATTAAAATGCAAATCAATTGATAACATTTTTGACATGCGTTTATCTGGATTTTTTGTTGTTGTTGTTATTCTGTCTCTCACTGTTCAAATAAACCTACCATTAAAATTATAGACTGATCATGTCTTTGTCAGTGGGCAAACGTACAAAATCAGCAGGGGATCAAATACTTTTTTCCCTCACTGTATATTCATGAAGGCAAGGTAACTAGGCATCAATAATATAATAATAATATAATAATAATAATAATAATAAGAGTAGCAGCAGCAGATTGAGTGTAAAAGTGTGCGTAAGTGTGTGTGTGTGTAATGTGTATGTGTGCGTATGCAGTGAATGTGTGTGTTTTGTGTGGGACTGTCAATGTAGTGTGTGTGTGTGTGTGTGTGTGTGTATATACAGTGGGGAAAATTGACCAAATACTTATTTTCCACCATAATTTGCAAATAAATTCATAAAAAAATCCTACAATGTGATTTTCTGGATTTTTTTCTTCTCAATTTGTCTGTCATAGTTGACGTGTACCTATGATGAAAATTACAGGCCTCTCTCATCTTTTTAAGTGGGAGAACTTGCACAATTGGTGGCTGACTAAATACTTTTTTCCCCCACTGTATGTAGTCTAGTGAGTGTGCATAGGGTCAGTGCAAGATGGAGTCAGTGTAGATAGTTCGGGTACCATTTAATTGACTATTTAGCAGTCGTATGGCTTGGGGGTAGAAGCTGTCTCGGAGCCTGTTGGTCCGAGAGCCGATGCTCCGGCACCGTTTGCCGGACGGTAACAGGGTGAACAGTCTTTTGCTTGGTTGGCTGGAGTGTTTGGCACCACCTGATTTGCAGGTGCTGGATGGCAGGGAGCTCGGCCCCAGAGATGTACTGGGCTGTCCGTACCACACTCTGTAGCGCTTTGCGGGTCGAGGGTGTTGTATTTGCCATACTAAGCGGTGATGCAGCCAGTCAAGATGCTCTCGATGGTGCAGCTCTATAACATTTTTGAGGATCCGAGGGCCCATACCAAATATTTTCAGCCTGCTGAGTGGGAAGAGGCGCTGCCGTTCCCTGTTCACGACTGTGCGTGTGTGTGTGGACCATGTTGAGTCCTTAGTGATGTGGACGCCAAGGAACCTAAAGCTCTTGACCCGCTCCATAACAGCCCCGTCGATGTGGATGGAGGCGTTGGTCTCCCCTCTTTCTCCTGTAGTCCACCATCAGCTCCTTGGTCTTACTGACGTTGATGGAGAGGTTGTTGTCCTGGCAACACCCTGCTAAGTCTCTGACCACCTCCTCCCTGTAGGCTGACTCAGGCATACAACCGTCACGTCATCAGCAAACCCGATGATCGTATTGGAGTCATGGCGTGAACAGAGAGTACAGGAGGGGACTGAGCACACACCCCTGAGGGGCCCCTGAGGGGCCCCTGTGTTTATAGTCAGCGTGGCGGAGGTGTTTTTGAGGGGCCCCTGTGTTTATAGTCAGCGTGGCGGAGGGGTTTTTGCCTACCATCACCCCCTGGGGGCCCGTCAGGATGTCCAGGATCCAGTTGCAGAGGGAGGGGTTCAGTCCCAGGGTCCCGAGCTTTATGAGCTTGGAGGAGACTATGGTGTTGGAACGCTGAGCTGTAGTCTATGAACAGCATTCTCACATTTTGTTATTTTCCCTTTTGTCCAGCTGGGAGAGGGCAGTGTGGACTGCAATTCAGATTGTGCCATCTGTGGATCTGTTGGGGCGTAATGAAATGTTTAGTTCAACCATGTCTCTGAAATTGTTAATATGGAAGGCTTATGAGTTTCTACCCATGTCTCTGAGCCTATTTTGGGTAGAAGGCTACGAATGTTTCCATGTTTAATTTTTAAGCCTTTAGTATCTGTTATTCTATCTGGACTAGACATGATTTAAATGATAACAATAAAATGAATCAAACTAAATGAATGCATCACTCGACTGCAGATGATGTTCAGGAGGTGTCTTATCTGGCCTGTGTGCTATCTCAGCTCTCTGGCTGAGCTCCTGGGATTCTCTCAGCTGACTGTTTTTGGAGCTCTGTTGTAGTTCTGTTGGATGGGACCTGTGGGTGTTGTAGTTCTGTTGGATGGGACCTGTGGGTGTTGTAGTTCTGTTGGATGGGACCTGTGGGTGTTGTAGTTCTGTTGGATGGGACCTGTGGGTGTTGTAGTTCTGTTGGATGGGACCTGTGGGTGTTGTAGTTCTGTTGGATGGGACCTGTGGGTGTTGTAGTTCTGTTGGATGGGACCTGTGGGTGCTGTAGTTCTGTTGGATGGGACCTGTGGGTGCTGTAGTTCTGTTGGATGGGACCTGTGGGTGTTGTAGTTCTGTTGGATGGGACCTGTGGGTGCTGTAGTTCTGTTGGATGGGACCTGTGGGTGTTGTAGTTCTGTTGGATGGGACCTGTGGGTGTTGTAGTTCTGTTGGATGGGACCTGTGGGTGCTGTAGTTCTGTTGGATGGGACCTGTGGGTGCTGTAGTTCTGTTGGATGGGACCTGTGGGTGTTGTAGTTCTGTTGGATGGGACCTGTGGGTGCTGTAGTTCTGTTGGATGGGACCTGTGGGTGCTGTAGTTCTGTTGGATGGGACCTGTGGGTGTTGTAGTTCTGTTGGATGGGACCTGTGGGTGCTGTAGTTCTGTTGGATGGGACCTGTGGGTGCTGTAGTTCTGTTGGATGGGACCTGTGGGTGTTGTAGTTCTGTTGGATGGGACCTGTGTGTGTTGTAGTTCTGTTGGATGGGACCTGTGGGTGCTGTAGTTCTGTTGGATGGGACCTGTGGGTGTTGTAGTTCTGTTGGATGGGACCTGTGGGTGCTGTAGTTCTGTTGGATGGGACCTGTGGGTGCTGTAGTTCTGTTGGATGGGACCTGTGGGTGTTGTAGTTCTGTTGGATGGGACCTGTGGGTGTTGTAGTTCTGTTGGATGGGACCTGTGGGTGCTGTAGTTCTGTTGGATGGGACCTGTGGGTGTTGTAGTTCTGTTGGATGGGACCTGTGGGTGTTGTAGTTCTGTTGGATGGGACCTGTGGGTGTTGTAGTTCTGTTGGATGGGACCTGTGGGTGTTGTAGTTCTGTTGGATGGGACCTGTGGGTGTTGTAGTTCTGTTGGATGGGACCTGTGGACCTGTCTCCCCTGGATGCTACTGTAGCGGAACAGCCTCTCTGGGTAGACGGTTGGGCTACAGTTATCTTGGCCAAAGGCAACCAAATACTAGCTCCAGGGTTCCAAATACTCACTCCAGGGTTACAAATACTAGCTCCAGGGTTCCAAATACTAGCTCCAGGGTTCCAAATACTCACTCCAGGGTTCCAAATACTCACTCCAGGGTTCCAAATAATCGCTCCAGGGTTCCAAATACTAGCTCCAGGGTTCCAAATACCAGCTCCAGGGTTCCAAATACTAGCTCCAGGGTTCCAAATACCAGCTCCAGGGTTCCAAATACTAGCTCCAGGGTTCCAAATACTAGCTCCAGGGTTCCAAATACTCACTCCAGGGTTCCAAATAATCGCTCCAGGGTTCCAAATACCAGCTCCAGGGTTCCAAACAGGGGCGGTGTGTTCATTAGGGCGATATGGGCGACGCACTGCCAAACGGGAAAAGGAAGGGATTTTTTTTCTAATCAATTATATCACGGCAACAGTAGTTCAGTGTTCTAATCTAGACGTCTGATCTGCCACTAAATGTCCAATCAGGCTAAAGTCGTGCTTCAAATGTCCCCGCCCGTTTTGGGGCGATTTCAGTCAGGTTGAAAATCGCCCAGAAGTCTCTCATAGCCTCTAATGTAAAATATTTTTTTTTCAAATATCAGAGCTTTCAATACAATCTCTATGGGTTTCTGAGGGCTTGCACTTACGCGCTTTCGTCATACGTAACGTAACATAACCATGAACATAACTAAGAAACTACTCTTTCACCCTGAAGGCGGCACGGCAGACAGCACCGCTTGGACAGCGACTGGTGTAACCGACATGCACCATCTTTCAGAAAATATTAAGAAAAATGAGCTGTCAAAGACCCACATGGATAGCTGTTTGAGATTGTCTGCTTTGGGGAGAGTGAATATTGCCACTCAACTGGATGAGGGATACAGGCTAGCTGTCCGCCGCCACAACGATGAGGTTAGCAACAGCAGAGTCGTGAACACTGTCTACGAGAATCGAGACGACCTCATAGAATGTTTTGAAGCCATCCGGACGGGTTCATTGGGTTCATTTGACCAGCCCACCGTGAGAGAGGCATCTGGCTACGTGAGGATACTACATGATGAAGATTTAATTTTTTTCCTGCGGCTTTTTCACAAAATCATGCCCCACGTCGACATTCTGTACCAGAAGCTACAGAAGAAGGACATCGATGCTGTCTTTATCAAACGTGCCCTCGACAGCTTCACAAGCAGTGTGCAGGCCATAAGGTAAGATTAAACAATATCATTCGATCTTTCTCAAAGCAGAGCTTTATTTGAAAATGTATGCATGAAAGGAGACTGCATTTGTGTTTGAAATTACATTATTCTCATTATATATGGCCAGTGGTGTAATCTATCTTATTTTATATACTATGTGTACTGTACAGTGGTGCTCATAAGTGTATGAACACATTCTAAAGTTGACTAAAAAGAGGAATAAAAAAATAAAAAAATCATCTTTTGGAAATTGATCTTAATGACTTAATTAAAAAAGTTGGAAAATCCAACCTTTAAGGACACCAATTTTCTTTTCTTTTTTATTCCTCTTTTTAGTCAACTTTAGCATGGGATCATAAGCTTATGAGCACCACTGTATACTGTGCTGAACATCCAGGCTATGTGAGACACAAAGGCTAACTTAAACACTAAAGACTTTATGCATTCCTGCCCATTTTAAGTGGAACTGAAGTATTTGTACTATACATGGATACATTGCATATACCTGTGCATCACATAGACAACAATACTGTACAAAGCCAACAAACACATTGGTCTGTTTGCCTTCAGGGACTCCTCTCAACAGCAGCTGCAAGAAGCAACAGGAGCCAAAAGACCCAGAACAGCTTTGAGAGAAGAGGAGAAGCAGAGGCTGTCTGAAGAGGTCTGCAACACCATCCTGGATCACACCAAAGAAAGGTTCTCTTTCTCTGGCCACCTTGTGAGTGCTACCTTACTGCAAGCAGACATGTTTGAAAGGTACTGCCATTCAAAAAAATAAAAAATCTGTTCATGTTCATTTTTACAAATCTATACAATTGGCCAGAATATGGTTGTTCATATTTACAAATCTATACAATTGGCCAGAATATGGTTGTTCATTTTTACAAAGCCATACAGATAGCTGTGTTTACCTTTTCTAGAAATTACTTTCAAATTCTGTTTTCAGGCAAAATGTCTATCACTGTTCATTTTCACAAATCTATACAAGAGGGCAGAATATGGAAGTCTATAAAAATTTCTTATTACCAATAACTTGCATCAATGTTTTCAGTAGCCTCTATCAAAAGCTCCTGCTTGCTTGTTGTGAATTATGCTCAGGTGCACATATTTCCAATTCAACCATGAGGCAAAAAATGTGGTAAAAGCTCTTGTTGATCCTGCAATCTGAACAAATACCAAGATGCTGTATTTTCAGCTGATATTTCATTTGTTTATGGAAATGCATATTGTTTATGCAGTGTTGAGGAATGTGAAAGAACACCCTTGATTATTTTTACTGTGATAACTTATTTTGCTTTTTGTAAGCCAACACTTTTGAGATCAGTCAATAAATGCTTCTGGTATTGACTTATATGCTGCCCCTGTCTTCATGTTGTTGCTGGACATATCTTTTAAAAAATGTGTGTAGGTCACCTAAATCATCAGAAAAATTGCCCCCCCTGAGAATTTTTCAGGAGCCGCCACTGGTTCCAAATACTAGCTCCAGGGTTCCAAATACTAGCTCCAGGGTTCCAAATACTCACTCCAGGGTTCCAAATAGTCACTCCAGGGTTCCAAATAATCGCTCCAGGGTTCCAAATACTAGCTCCAGGGTTCCAAATACCAGCTCCAGGGTTCCAAATACTAGCTCCAGGGTTCCAAATACTAGCTCCAGGGTTCCAAATACTAGCTCCAGGGTTCCAAATACTCACTCCAGGGTTCCAAATAATCGCTCCAGGGTTCCAAATACTAGCTCCAGGGTTCCAAATACCAGCTCCAGGGTTCCAAATACTAGCTCCAGGGTTCCAAATACTAGCTCCAGGGTTCCAAATACTAGCTCCAGGGTTCCAAATACTCACTCCAGGGTTCCAAATAATCGCTCCAGGGTTCCAAATACTAGCTCCAGGGTTCCACATACTAGCTCCAGGGTTCCAAATACTAGCTCCAGGGTTCCAAATACTAGCTCCAGGGTTCCAAATACTTGCTCCAGGGTTCCAAATACTTGCTCCAGGGTTCTAAATACCGGCTCCAGGGTTCCAAATACCGGCTCCAGGGTTCCAAATACCGGCTCCAGGGTTCCAAATACCGGCTCCAGGGTTCCAATAATGTTGTCTATGCCCTTTGTCTTTATTTTCTTAAACACAATTATAAACATAAGTTTACATGATACAGACATCTTGATGTCATTATACCCCTCATAGTGTACTCTAAAATATAGAGTATGTCTAGATTCTGAAATACACTGTGATGTCACGAGAGGCTGTGTCCTGGAGGGACGTTACATCCCCCTGAGGTGGCTGCAAACCCAGACAGCTATGGCTCCATCTGCTGGTATGGTCGGGAACTCCACCCCTCTATGGCCAATCTTCCCACGCAGCTGAAACAAATGAGGAGCTGATGAGCTGAAGGTGGGGGGGAAGGGAAGAGACACAGTCTCCAACCTGGGCTCTCTGGAGGACAAGAGTGCTGCACGTCCACTTCCATGAGGAATATAAGGATTTGGAGATACTTACCTTTGGGAAATACTCACCTTTGGATATATGCACCTGTGGAAATACGTGAGAGACATTTGGAAGGACTTTTGCTGGGTTGGCCACTAGCTGCAACGTGGACTACAGTAAGGCTGGGGAAAAGTTATCTGAGCGAGTGAGAATTATGATTTTGGATGTGGAAGAGACATCCCTGAACTGTTAACCCTTAAAGAGCCACAAGAGAACAGAATTTTGTTATATTTTCGTTAATTTCCCAAGACCTATAATAAAATCCTTGTTTTGTTTGAACCTTGTCTCCTTGCACTACTTGAGCAATCCCGCTGAAAGCTGTGTAGCCTCTCGTGACGTCACAGATGGTGGAGAATACGGGCACGCTCAAGCGTTAATAGTGCATGTCAGAGGAGGATACCGAAGGTTTGATCACCCAGTTTTCCAAGTTGGCCGTAGGCTCCCCGCCGACTGAAATGGAGGACATATTGAAAGCCCTTGTTGCTGGCCAGCAAGCCCAGATGCAAGCAAACGTGGCTCTCTTGGAGGAGCAAAAGAAAGCCAACCTTCTGAAGGCAGAGGAATTGCAGTTGCAGAGACAGAGGGTGGTCCAAAATACCCGCCCAATAAAGGCAAGTGACTTTATATCTAAGATGGGAGCTACCGATGACATTGAGGCATACCTGCATGCATTTGAGGCCACGGCCACTAGGGAAGCCTGGCCCAAGCAACAGTGGGTTGGTCTGTTAGCCCCCTTTCTAACCGGGGAATCGCTGAATGCTGTCCGGGACCTGGGCCCTGACCAGGTTACTGACTATGATGCCCTGAAGTCTGAGATCCTCAGCAGATATGGACTCACAAAGTTTGGTATGGCCCAGCGCTTTCACAGCTGGACCTTCCAACCAGACCAACCTCCTCGGGCGCAGATGCATGAACTTGTCCGAATCGCAAGGAAATGGCTGGATCCGCAGAGGAATACAGCAGCGGCGGTGGTGGAGGCCGTTGTGGTGGATCGTTACCACGCGCCCTGCCTTATGAGGCAAAACGGTTCATCAGTCAACAGGCCTTGACCACGGCTGATCTGACCGTGGAAGCTGTGGAAAAGTACCAGGCCACAGCGGAGATGCTGAATGCTTCCCGAAAAGACCCCCAGGAGGGCGGCCCCACCACAAATGGGAAGAACCCGTCCAAAGGACCCCAAGGTCTCGAACCCAGCCACGTCAGGACTTATCCCGGCTCCAGGGGGAGCCAGAAACCAGGCGGGTCCAAGAAGAGTACACCAGGAGGGGGAAACTCGACAGTGTTACCGGTGTGGGGAGATGGGACATATCTCCTGGCAGTGTGGGAAACCAGCCGATGAACCTATGCCCACGGCGGAGTCCTCCAGCTCAGCACCCACACACCGTTTTGCCTCGCTCTTGGGAGTCGTAGATGGCGGCCCAGATCGACCCCCCACCTGCCCGGTAACTGTGAATCACCATGATGTGGAGGCCTTACTGGATTCTGGTAGCCGGGCCACCCTGGTGCGTAAGGATTTGGTGGGCCCAACGTGTCTGACCCCGGGGAAAGTCCTCCCAGTTTCCTGTGTCCATGGGGACACCAGAGAATACCCCATTACTGAACTTACAATGACCAGCACACGGGGAACCATACACACGACGGCGGGGGTGGTTGATTCCCTCCCCGTCCCTGTCCTAATTGGACGAGACTGCCCAGCCTTTTACCCACTCTGGAGAGAGTCTCAGGAGAGGATAACCCGAGTACCTCGGAAACGGAGAGGCAAGACTCATCCTGGGAAGGCTCCGGTGCAATCCTCCGAGTTACTCACTCCCGCCCCGGGCTCTGATAGGGATGGCAGGTGCCCAGACCGACACAGAGACGGAGCTACAGAATCTGGACAAAGAACTGTCTGGTCTGAAGGGGACCGCTGAGAGGTATCGTTTGTTAAAGCAACAGTTAGACATGAAGACAGAAGAGTTAGATATCCTCCAGGCTAAACTCCAACAGAGCTCCTTCCCTAAGCAACAGGAGGAGCTGGAGAGGCTGCGCAGGACCATCGAGGAGTGTGAGGAGACCCTGCGCAGTAGTAAGGAGGTCCAGAAGAAGGCAGAGGAGAAGTACCAGGTGTTGGAGAACAAGATGAAGAATGCGGAGGCAGAGAGAGAGAAGGAACTGAAAGCTGCTCAACAGAAGCTAAACTCTGCTAAAACCAAGGCTGATGCGTTCAGTAAGAAACTCAAGGAGAGACAACAGGAGGCTGAGTCCCTGGTCCTAGAGTTGGAGGAGTTGAAGAGAGAGCAGTCTGGCAAGCACCACGGCAATGCGGACGCCCTCTCCCGGCGTGATGCCTTCTTCGCTGCCTTTACCCCGACGAGGACGTCGGTCCCGAGGAGGGGGATGTGTGATGTCACGAGAGGCTGTGTCCTGGAGGGACGTTACATCCCCCTGAGGTGGCTGCAAACCCAGACAGCTATGGCTCCATCTGCTGGTATGGTCGGGAACTCCACCCCTCTATGGCCAATCTTCCCACGCAGCTGAAACAAATGAGGAGCTGATGAGCTGAAGGTGGGGGGAAGGGAAGAGACACAGTCTCCAACCTGGGCTCTCTGGAGGACAAGAGTGCTGCACGTCCACTTCCATGAGGAATATAAGGATTTGGAGATACTTACCTTTGGGAAATACTCACCTTTGGATATATGCACCTGTGGAAATACGTGAGAGACATTTGGAAGGACTTTTTGCTGGGTTGGCCACTAGCTGCAACGTGGACTACAGTAAGGCTGGGGAAAAGTTATCTGAGCGAGTGAGAATTATGATTTTGGATGTGGAAGAGACATCCCTGAACTGTTAACCCTTAAAGAGCCACAAGAGAACAGAATTTTGTTATATTTTCGTTAATTTCCCAAGACCTATAATAAAATCCTTGTTTTGTTTGAACCTTGTCTCCTTGCACTACTTGAGCAATCCCGCTGAAAGCTGTGTAGCCTCTCGTGACGTCACAACACATTCACGTTAATTCATTCAATATTACAATATCATTATCTCTCTCTAAAAGTACCCTTTTTTGATTTAGCTTATTGTTTGGAACAATATACTCTACAAGTACATCAGTACACAGTATTGTAGAGAACACTATGAGGAGTACAATGACACATTTACATTTTACATTTTAGTCATTTAGCAGACGCTCTTATCCAGAGCGACTTACAGGAGCAATTAGGGTTAAGTGCCTTGCTTAAGGGCACGTCGACAGATTTTTCACCTAGTCGGCTCGGGGATTAGAACCAGCGTCCTTTCGGTTACTGGCACAACGCTCTTACCCACTAAGCTACCTGCCGCCCTAATGTTGTCTGGATCATGTACAGTTCACAGATGATAGGATCTAACAGGAGGCATGTATAGGTCTAAAAAAGGGCCTAAAATGGTCGCCTTCATTGTGATTATCGCTAATTATTTTTGATACAAATGTAATGAGCATACCAAACATACTTCATTACAATTAAGTTTACATGTGAGAATTGCCAGAGCAATCTGAGATACCAAAACTGTTTTCCGCTTAGGCTGGATGTATAATGGTTCCATACAACTGTCTCTTTCAGCCTCCTCGTAAGTGTTTTTTGAAATTATGGACATTTTCTGAAAAATGACTTCATGTTATTGGGGGATCTAGTCTGGATTAAACCTAATAGGAAGACAGTTTTATCATGTGGAGGTTTTATTCAGGTCTCTGTTTAACTAAATACTTTGACTTTGGCAGGAGAGAGACCAGACACTCACTCTGATAGTGGGAAGAGTCCTTCAGGGGAACCAGACCCAGAGATG
The DNA here is from genome assembly GCF_020615455.1 of Coregonus clupeaformis. Taxonomy (NCBI): domain Eukaryota; kingdom Metazoa; phylum Chordata; class Actinopteri; order Salmoniformes; family Salmonidae; genus Coregonus; species Coregonus clupeaformis. The sequence continues at coordinate 63,058,825 of NC_059211.1, read as the reverse complement.
CCCAAACCAGTGAGACGACACCACTGCTCCCACTGTGGAAAGTGTTTTACCAAGTTACAGAACCTAAAACAGCATGAGAGGACGCACAAAGGAGAAAAGCCTTTTCATTGCTCCCAGTGTGAAAAAAGATTTTCACGATCACAGGACTTAAACAAACATGAGAGGACACACACAGAAGAAAAGCCCTTCCAATGCTCCCAGTGTGGAAAGGGTTTTACCCGGTTAGGAAACCTGAAAGAACATATAATAATACACACAGGAGAGAAGCCTCACCACTGCTCCCAGTGTGGAAAGAGTTTTAACCGGTTAGGGAATCTGAAAAAGCATGAGAGAATACACTCTGGAGTGAAGCCTTACCAGTGTTCCTATTGTGGAAAGAGTTTTACCCAGTTAGAGAACCTGAAGGAACATGAAAGGACACACACAGGGGAGAAACCCCACCGTTGCTCTCAGTGTGGAAAGGATTTTACCACGTTACGAAACCTAAAACAGCATGAGACGAAACACACAGGAGAAAAGCCTTTCCACTGCTCCCTGTGTGGAAAGAATTTTACCCATTTAGGGAACCTGAAAAAACATGAGAGAATACACTCAGGAGATAAGCCTTACCCCTGTTTCCGCTGTGGAAGGACTTTTAGGTGGTTAGGGACCTTTAAGCAACATGAGAGAATACACACAGGAGAAAAGCCTTTCCAATGTTCCCAGTGTGGAAAAGGTTTTACCCAATTGGGTAACCTAAAAGTTCATGAGAGGACACACTTAGGAGAAAAGCCTTTCCAATGTTCCCAGTGTGGAAAGAGTTTTACTATGTTAGAGAGTCTAAAAGAGCATGAGAGAATACACACAGGAGAGAAGCCCTACCAATGCTCCCACTGTGGAAAGAGTTTTAGGGGTTTAGGGAACCTGAAAAAACATGAGAGAATACACACAGGAGAAAAGCCTCACTAATGTTCCCAGTGTGAAAGGAGTTTTAACCAGTTAAAGCACCCGAAATCACATGAAAGAACACATTCAGGAGAGAAGCCTTTCCACTGCTCTCATTGTGGAAAGACATTTTAATTCCAGTGCTTTGATTTCGCATATTTAGAATTTGGGACATTTGACCCATAGACTTGTCTGTAACTTGGGAAGAGAGAGGTTGGAGCTTTTCATTCCGGTTACAAACCCAGTTCTTTCTCTTCTCTTAAAACATATGGATCCAGAACTGAATCAAGTGTTATGAACCCAGTTTTGTCTTGGGGCCCTATTTGGCCCAGTTACATGTGAAGCTCTGGTGAACTCCATGCCCAAGAGGGTTAAGGCAGTGCTGGAAAATGATGGTGGCCACACAAAATATTGACACTTTGGGCCCAATTTGGACATTTTCACTTACTTTTGTTGCCAGCGGTTTAGACATTAATGGCTGTGTGTTGTGTTATTTTGAGGGGACAGCAAATGTACACTGTTATACAAGCTGTACACTCACTACTTTACATTGTAGCAAAGTGTCATTTCTTCAGTGTTGTCACATGAAAAGATATACTTAAATATTTACAAAAATGTGAGGGGTGTACTCACTTTTGTGAGATACTCTATATATATATATATATATATATATATATATATATATATACATACATACATACATACATACATACATACATACAGTGAGGGAAACAAGTATTTGATCCCCTGCTGATTTTGTACGTTTGCCCACTGACAAAGAAATGATCAGTCTATAATTTTAATGGTAGGTTTATTTGAACAGTGAGAGACAGAATAACAACAAAATAATCCAGAAAAACGCATGTCAAAAATGTTATAAATTGATTTGCATTTTAATGAGGGAAATAAGTATTTGACCCCCTCTCAATCAGAAAGATTTTCTGGCTCCCAGGTGTCTTTTATACAGGTAACGAGCTGAGATTACGAGCAGACTCTTAAAGGGAGTGCTCCTAATCTCAGTTTGTTACCTGTATAAAAGACACCTGTCCACAGAAACAATCACTCAATCATATTCCAAACTCTCCACCATGGCCAAGACCAAAGAGCTCTCCAAGGATGTCAGGGACAAGATTGTAGACCTACACAAGGCTGGAATGGGTTACAAGACCATCACCAAATAACTGTCAGTCTCCCTCGGCCTGGGGCTCCATGCAAGATCTCACCTTGTGGAGTTGCAATGATCATGAGAACAGTGAGGAATCAGCCCAGAACTACACGGGAGGATCTTGTCAATGATCTCAAGGCAGCTGGGACCATAGTCACCAAGAAAACAATTGGTAACACACTACGCAGTGAAGGACTGAAATCCTGCAGCGCCCGCAAGGTCCCCCTGCTCAAGAAAGCACATATACAGGCCCGTCTGAATATACATACATCCATACACATCCTTTTTAAATTTGTATTTCCCTTTATTACTTTCCAACCCCACCACCCCTTCCCCTAATTGGAGTAAACTAGTGAACAACAACGCTTAGGCCTCTACTTCCAGCCCATTCATACTATATACATTTTATGGACACAGTCAAATTCTACAATAATTATATTTTGTTTGTTTTTACTCCTGAACTTCCTCCGATCATTTTCATGATGTCCATCTGGTTTGCTTCTATATGCCATATTTTTCTAACTGTGCTCTTTCACAAAAGCTCTCAACCTATAACCTATATACTTATTATGGACACAGTATGCTTTACATTAGTTATCTTGTTGTTATTAGTTGTTGTTATTAGTCCCATCCTTCAGCTCCATTCAACACCTCCCAGCTATCTCTTAACACCATCCATATTGGATTTCTATTTGCCATATCTTTTCAACTGTACTGTGATGTTTTACAAAAGTTCTGACCTTTCTATTCTCATTGTTTCTACAGATCGTAAATTGAAAATAAACATTTTTGCTAAAAGTATTATTATATTATTGATCGATTTGACTATGACTTTTCAGATCACCCAGTAGTGCTATCTGCAGGGTTAGCTCCAGGTAAATATTGCAATCCTTTAGCCATTCCTGGACCTGTGTCCAAAAACAAGCTACAAATGGACAGTACCAAAACAAATGATCTAATGATTCTGTCTCTTCGCAGCAAAATCTGCAGAGTTAGGAAGATTGTATCCCCCATATAAATAACATTCTATTGGTAGCAAGAATTTTATATAATAATTTAAATTGAACAATTCTAAGTTTTGAGTCCAGCTTCGTTTTGCGTATCAACACTATAATATGCCATGGAAAGCTGTAAATCCTTTGGTCCTTAAATGAAACTGGTATATTTTGATATTCATCACAATTTTCTTTAACCAATTATGTTTATATTATTTAATGCGGCCGACAGACAAGTCCCTTACTTTCTCCCCCTTCCACTTTCCTTTTCCATTTTTGCGGTAAGGCTGCAATTATTTGGTTGTAATTTTGGGTAGAGCAGACATTTCCATATGTTTTTGTTAGCTGCATGTGCGACATAACTCCACCAGTCTTACCGATTATATCATTTACGAAGATTATACATTTTTAAAAACATTTTGTCAAAAAAAAAAAAGTTTGTTTTATCAATTCGTATATTTGAGTTTAACCACAATATTTGTTGCATTATTTGTTCTGTCGTTTCTGGAGGATTAAATTGAAATTGCAACCAATTTTCTATGGCTTGTTTTAGAAATAGTGATATTTGGGAGATTATTTCCTTTTCAAATAACTTAAAGTGAGAGGTTGTAATCTGAATAAAAGGTAAAAAGGCCATTCTTGAACATTGGGTGAGACAATCTTACTAATTTGCTAGTGAACCAGTTCGGATTTAAGTATAACTTTCGCATGACTGAAGCTTTTAGTGATAGGTCTAATGCTTTTAATATTGAATAATTTCTGTCCTCCGAATTCATATTCATTATATAAATAGGCCCGTTTAATTTTGTCTGGCTTGCCGTTCCAAATAAAATGGAATATTTTTTCTCATATAATTTAAAAAACTGTTCGCTAGGCGTAGGCAAGACCATAAGCAAATAAACAAACTGGGATAATACTAAAGAGTTAATCAGGGTGATTTTTCCACAAATTGACAGGTATTTACCTTTCCATGGTAGTAAGATCTTATCTATTTTTGTTAACTTTCTATTAAAATTTATTGAAGTGAGATCATTTATTTCCTTTGGGATATGTATTCCGAGTATATCCACATCACCATCAGACCATTTTATTGGTAAACTACATGGTAATGTAACATTTTTATTTTTTAGTGATCCAATACGTAATATAGTACATTTGTCATAATTTGGTTGTAATCCAGAGAGGTTAGAAAATGTATCTAGATCCTCTATGAGGCTGTGGAGGGATTCTAGTTGTGGATTTAAAAGAAAACATGAATCATCAGCGTACAATGGCACCTTTGTTTTTAAGCCCTGGATTTCTAATCCCTTGATATTATTGTTGGATCTGATTTTAATAGCTAACATCTCGATGGCAATAATAAATAGATATGCCGATAGTGGACAACCTTGTTTCACTCCTCTTGACAGTTTAAAACTTTCGGAGAAATAGCCATTATTTACTATTTTACACCTAGGGTTACTATACATGATTTTAACCCAATTTATAAGAGATTGTCCAGAATTGAAATGCTCCAGACATTTATATACAGTGGGGAGAACAAGTATTTGATACACTGCCGATTTTGCAGGTTTTCTTACTTACAAAGCATGTAGAGGTCTGTCATTTTTATCATAGGTACACTTCAACTGTGAGAGACGGAATCTAAAACAAAAATCCAGAAAATCACATTGTATGATTTTTAAGTAATTAATTTGCATTTTATTGCATGACATATGTATTTGATACATCAGAAAAGCAGAACTTAATATTTGGTACAGAAACCTTTGTTTGCAATTATAGAGATCATACATTTCCTGTAGGTCTTGACCAGGTTTGCACACACTGCAGCAGGGATTTTGGCCCACGCCTCCATACAGACCTTCACCAGATCCTTCAGGTTTCGGGGCTGTCGCTGGGCAATACGGACTTTCAGCTCCCTCCAAAGATTTTCTATTAGGTTCAGGTCTGGAGACTGGCTAGGCCACTCCAGGACCTTGAGATGCTTCTTACGGAGCCACTCCTTTGTTGCCCTGGCTGTGTGTTTCGGGTCGTTGTCATGCTGGAAGACCCAGCCACGACCCATCTTCAATGCTCTTACTGAGGGAAGGAGGTTGTTGGCCAATATTTCGTGATACATGGCCCCATCCATCCTCCCCTCAATACGGTGCAGTCGTCCTGTCCCCTTTGCAGAAAAGCATCCCCAAAGAATGATGTTTCCACCTCCATGCTTCACGGTTGGGATGGTGTTCTTGGGGTTGTACTCATCCTTCTTCTTCCTCCAAACACGGCGAGTGGAGTTTAGACCAAAAAGCTCTATTTTTGTTTCATCAGACCACGACCTTCTCCCATTCCTCATCTGGATCATCCAGATGGTCATTGGCAAACTTCAGACGGGTCTGGACATGCGCTGGCTTGAGCAGGGGGACCTTGCGTGCGCTGCAGGATTTTAATCCATGACGGCATAGTGTGTTACTAATGGTTTTCTTTGAGACTGTGGTCCCAGCTCTCTTCAGGTCATTGACCAGGTCCTGCCGTGTAGTTCTGGGCTGATCCCTCACCTTCCTCATGATCATTGATGCCACACGAGGTGAGATCTTGCATGGAGCCCCAGACCGAGGGTGATTGACCGTCATCTTGAACTTCTTCCATTTTCTAATAATTGTGCCAACAGTTGTTGCCTTCTCACCAAGCTGCTTGCCTATTGTCCTGTAGCCCATCCCAGCCTTGTGCAGGTCTAGAATTTTATCCCTGATGTCCTTACACAGCTCTCTGGTCTTGGCCATTGTGGAGAGGTTGGAGTCTGTTTGATTGAGTGTGTGGACAGGTGTCTTTTATACAGGTACCGAGTTCAAACAGGTGCAGTTAATACAGGTAATGAGTGGAGAACAGGAGGGCTTCTTAAAGAAAAACTAACAGGTCTGTGAGAGCCGGAATTCTTACTGGTTGGTAGGTGATCAAATACTTATGTCATGCAATAAAAAAGCAAATTAATTACTTAAATCATACAATGTGATTTTCTGGATTTTTGTTTTAGATTATGTATCTCACAGTTGAAGTGTACCTATGATAAAACTTACAGACCTTTACATGCTTTGTAAGTAGGAAAACCTGCAAAATCGGCAGTGTATCAAATACTTGTTCTCCCCACTGTATAAACCCCCAGTCGTACTTTATCAAATGCCTTTTCGAAGTCTGCTATGAATAGCAGGCCTGGTTTCCCAGATTCTTCATAGTGTTCTATTGTTTCCAGGACTTGCCTTATATTATTTCCAATGTATCGCCCATGTAAAAAATTAGAATGAATAATATCCGACAATACCTTTTTAATTCTATGCGCTATACATTTTGCTAGAATTTTTGCATCACAACACTGAAGTGTAAGGGGCCTCCAATTTTTTAAAATGGACTGGATCATTATATTTTCCACTTGTATCCTGTTTATATATTTTTTTACTTCATTACACAGCCGATTCAAAATAATCAAAGCTTGATTATGAGTTAAATTGAGTACAGGCTTAACTGTATGAACAACAGAGACAAAATGCAATATGGAATTTTCTTAAATAGTTTGGGGTATGGCCTGGTCTCCGAGGAATGCTCCTCGAAGCCAGATGCTGATGACATGTAGCACTTTGCTGGGCAGATGGGATCCAAACCGCCCTGCTGAGGGAAAGGAGTTCCAATGACGCGCCTTAAGGTTATTATAGCTGGTGGTGGGGAGGTGGAGGGTTGTCGACAACAGTTGCTGAAAAACAGCAAGTGAGGGAACATGGGTAATATGATATATACAGTGCATTCGGAAAGTATTCCACCCCTTCCCTTTTTCCACATTTTGTTACGTTACAGCCTTATTCTAAAATGGCTTAAATTGTTTGTTACCCTCATCAATCTACACACAATACCCCATAATGACAAAGCGAAAACAGGTTTAGACATTTTTGCAAATGTATTGAAAATAAAAACAGAAATACCTTATTTACATAAGTATTCAGACCCTTTGCTATGAGACTCGAAATTGAGCTCAGGTGCATCCTATTTCCTTTGTTCATCCATGAGATGATTCTACAACTTGATTGGAGTCCACCTGTGGTAAATTCAATTGATTGGACATGATTCGGAAAGGCACACCCCTGTCTATATAAGGTCCCACAGTTGACAGTGGATGTCAGAGAAAAAACCCAAGCCATGAGGTCGAAGGAATTTTCTGTAGAGCTCCGAGACAGGATTGTGTCGGCACAGATCTGGGGAAGGTTACCAAAAAATTTCTGCAGCATTGAAGGTCCCCAAGAACACAGTGGCCTCCATCATTCTTAAATGGAAAAAGTTTGGAACCACCAAGACTCCTCCTAAGAGCTGGCCGCCCGGCCAAACTGAGCAATCAGGGGAGAAGGGACTTGGTCAGGGAGGTGACCAAGAACCCGATGGTCACTCTGACAGAGCTCCAGAGTTCCTCTGGCACCTAAACAAAATTCTCTGGTCTGATGAAACCAAGATTGAACTCTTTGGCCTGAATGCAAAGCATCACGTCTGGAGGAAACCTGGCACCATCCCTACAGTGAAGCATGGTGGTGGCAGCACCATGTGGTGGGGATGTTTTTCAGCAGCATGGACTGGGAGACTAGTCAGGATCGAGGGAAAGATTAACAGAGCAAAGTACAGAGAGATCCTTGATGAAAACCTGCTCCAGAGCGCTCAGGACCTCAGACTGGGGCAAAGGTTCACCTTCCAACAGGACAACGACCCTAAGCACACAGCCAAGAACGCAGGAGTGGCTTCGAGACAAGTCTCTGAATGTCCTTGAGTGGCCCAGCCAGAGCCCGGACTCGAACCCAATCAAACATCTCTGAAGAGATCTGAAAATAGCTGTGCAGCAACGCTCCCCATCCAACCTGGCAGAGCTTGAGAGGATCTGCAGAGAAAAATGGGAGAAACTCCCCAAATACAGGTGTGCCAAACTTGTAGCATCATACCCAAGAATAATCGAGGCTGTAATCGCTGCCAAAGGTGCTTCAACAAAGTACTGAGTAAAGGGTAAATGTGATATTTCAGTTTTTTATTTTTTATACATTTGCAACAATTTCTAAAAACCTTTTTTTGCTTTGTCATTATGGGGTATTGTGTGTAGACCGATGAGGGGAAAAAAACAATTTAATCCATTTTAGAATAAGGCTGTAACGGACGCTGGGCGCTCACCGCTGGAGGGGAGAGGGGAGAGGACGCTGGGCGCTCACTGCTGGACGTCAGAGGGGAGAGGACGCTGGGCGCTCACTGCTGGATGTCAGAGGGGAGAGGGGAGAGGACGCTGGTCAGACAACCACCTATTGACAGCAAGGATCCAGCTTAAACTGAAGCACTGCAGGAATACCAGAGAAGGCACAGTCAAGTTCAATATGCAGCAATACCAAGATATAGGGACATCAGAACTGTACCACACCACAGGTTCCAAGCACTACAAGACCAAGAAATAGCAACTTCAAGACTATCGCTGGAAGAGCGATGGAAAAATCTAAAAACCCATCTGGAAGGACATGAAGAAGTGGTTGGTAGGGAGAAAATAAACATCAAACACTGGCTATCCACAGAAACACCGGAACTCTCCTGTCTACATCAAACACTGGCTATCCACTGGAACTCTCCTGTCTACAACAGTCACTGGCTATCCACAGAAACACTGGATCTCTCCTGTCTACATCAATTTCATAGATTTTTAATAAGACGTTTGACCGTATAGGCCGAGAGATGCTGTGGAAACTCATGGCACAATATGGAATCCCACCCAAATTCATCAACATCATTAAGCGCACCTACCAAGGTATGCAGTGGCAAGTCCCCGCACCTACCAAGGTATGCAGTGGCAAGTCCCCGCACCTACCAAGGTATGCAGTGGCAAGTCCCCGCACCTACCAAGGTATGCAGTGTCAAGTCCCTTCCTCTTCCTGGATCATGAAACAAACCACCAACAATAACCGAAGCGGTATTCAGTGGAGCCTGACCGACCAGCCTGAGGATGCAGACTGATGATTTGGCACTATTGATACACACTCACCAGCAGATACAGGATGACTCCCATATAGAAACAACAGCAGCTAGGTTTGGACTATAGATCAACCCCCAGCAGATACAGGATGACTCCCATATAGAAACAACAGCAGCTAGGTTTGGACTATAGATCAACCCCCAGCAGATACAGGATGACTCCCATATAGAAACAACAGCAGCTAGGTTTGGACTATAGATCAACCCCCAGCAGATACAGGATGACTCCCATATAGAAACAACAGCAGCTAGGTTTGGACTATAGATCAACCCCCAGCAGATACAGGATGACTCCCATATAGAAACAACAGCAGCTAGGTTTGGACTATAGATCAACCCCCAGCAGATACAGGATGACTCCCATATAGAAACAACAGCAGCTAGGTTTGGACTATAGATCAACCCCCAGCAGATACAGGATGACTCCCATATAGAAACAACAGCAGCTAGGTTTGGACTATAGATCAACCCCAGCAGATACAGGATGACTCCCATATAGAAACAACAGCAGCTAGGTTTGGACTATAGATCAACCCCCAGCAGATACAGGATTACTCCCATATAGAAACAACAGCAGCTAGGTTTGGACTATAGATCAACCCCCAGCAGATACAGGATGACTCCCATATAGAAACAACAGCAGCTAGGTTTGGACTATAGATCAACCCCCAGCAGATACAGGATGACTCCCATATAGAAACAACAGCAGCTAGGTTTGGACTATAGATCAACCCCCAGCAGATACAGGATGACTCCCATATAGAAACAACAGCAGCTAGGTTTGGACTATAGATCAACCCCCAGCAGATACAGGATGACTCCCATATAGAAACAACAGCAGCTAGGTTTGGACTATAGATCAACCCCCAGCAGATACAGGATGACTCCCATATAGAAACAACAGCAGCTAGGTTTGGACTATAGATCAACCCCCAGCAGATACAGGATGACTCCCATATAGAAACAACAGCAGCTAGGTTTGGACTATAGATCAACCCCCGCAGATACAGGATGACTCCCATATAGAAACAACAGCAGCTAGGTTTGGACTATAGATCAACCCCCAGCAGATACAGGATGACTCCCATATAGAAACAACAGCAGCTAGGTTTGGACTATAGATCAACCCCCAGCAGATACAGGATGACTCCCATATAGAAACAACAGCAGCTAGGTTTGGACTATAGATCAACCCCCAGCAGATACAGGATGACTCCCATATAGAAACAACAGCAGCTAGGTTTGGACTATAGATCAACCCCCAGCAGATACAGGATGACTCCCATATAGAAACAACAGCAGCTAGGTTTGGACTATAGATCAACCACCAGCAGATACAGGATGACTCCCATATAGAAACAACAGCAGCTAGGTTTGGACTATAGATCAACCCCCAGCAGATACAGGATGACTCCCATATAGAAACAACAGCAGCTAGGTTTGGACTATAGATCAACCCCCAGCAGATACAGGATGACTCCCATATAGAAACAACAGCAGCTAGGTTTGGACTATAGATCAACCCCCAGCAGATACAGGATGACTCCCATATAGAAACAACAGCAGCTAGGTTTGGACTATAGATCAACCCCCAGCAGATACAGGATGACTCCCATATAGAAACAACAGCAGCTAGGTTTGGACTATAGATCAACCCCCAGCAGATACAGGATGACTCCCATATAGAAACAACAGCAGCTAGGTTTGGACTATAGATCAACCCCCCAGCAGATACAGGATGACTCCCATATAGAAACAACAGCAGCTAGGTTTGGACTATAGATCAACCCCCAGCAGATACAGGATGACTCCCATATAGAAACAACAGCAGCTAGGTTTGGACTATAGATCAACCCCCAGCAGATACAGGATGACTCCCATATAGAAACAACAGCAGCTAGGTTTGGACTATAGATCAACCCCCAGCAGATACAGGATGACTCCCATATAGAAACAACAGCAGCTAGGTTTGGACTATAGATCAACCCCCAGCAGATACAGGATGACTCCCATATAGAAACAACAGCAGCTAGGTTTGGACTATAGATCAACCCCCCCGAAAACCAATAAATAAAAACACACCAATAACCATGGAAACAACCAACTAGAGGAGGTAAAAACACACCAATAACCATGGAAACAACCAACTAGAGGAGGTAAAAACACACCAATAACCATGGAAACAACCAACTAGAGGAGGTAAAAACACACCAATAACCATGGAAACAACCAACTAGAGGAGGTAAAAACACACCAATAACCATGGAAACAACCAACTAGAGGAGGTAAAAACACACCAATAACCATGGAAACAACCAACTAGAGGAGGTAAAACACACCAATAACCATGGAAACAACCAACTAGAGGAGGTAAAAACACACCAATAACCATGGAAACAACCAACTAGAGGAGGTAAAAACACGCCAATAACCATGGAAACAACCAACTAGAGGAGGTAAAAACACGCCAATAACCATGGAAACAACCAACTAGAGGAGGTAGTTTAGATTCTCCGACCTAGGTAGTGTGATAACTGTGGATGGAGGGACAGAGGAAGATGTCAAAGCAAGAATTGGTAAAGGAAGAATAGCATTCAATACCCTAAATAAGATCAGAAAAACCAAAAACATCTCACTTAAAGAAAAATCAGCTCAAATGTCAAAATCCATTCTTCTATACAGATCTGAAACATGGATAACCATGTGAGTTGCTAGCTCACATCTAAATTCTAAAAGTAAATACATAGCTACTGCAATTCCAACCACAAAACGTCTTAGTTTTGATTTTATGCCTCGAAATCCAACATCTTACCTAGCTAACGGCTAAATGTTAGTTTTTTGACTTTGTTATATTAAATTCTAATTATATTGTACGTGTTGTCATGGAACATATTAACGGTATTTCCAACAACCAATGAGCACCTACTTGGTAAATCCAGCACAAATTCAACGTTGAGGTTGTATGGAACGCTGTTCGTTATGGAACGCTGTTCGTTATGGAACGCTGTTCGTTATGGAACGCTGTTCGTTATGGAACGCTGTTCGTTATGGAACGCTGTTAGTTATGGAACGCTGTTTGTTATGGAACGCTGTTTGTTATGGAACGCTGTTCGTTATGGAACGCCGTTTGTTATGGAACGCCGTTTGTTATGGAACGCTGTTCGGGGCTTTGCGTGTCAAAACATACGCGTCAAATAAGCTTGTTGACCAATCAGGACCTGAATATGAATGCACGTCACGTAATAATATAATATAATATAATATAACACGTTCGTGAATGTTTTACGTAATTATTACACATTGATTACACTATCGCTCGTATTTCATGTCACAAAGATTCACCGATAGGTATGCTATGATGCTGGTAAAGTTAATAAAGGCATTATTTGTTCTGAAGAATGGGAAAACGTCTGTGGGAGCATTTGAAATAAGTTCAGGATCAAACGAGCAGGATATTTGTAGATATCTTTTGATACAGATGTTATTAACAACTTCTGGGGTAGCTAGCACCAATGCAACCAGCCTGAAACAATAACCAGTAGAAACTGCAGTCATTTTCAATATTCTTTGCAATGATTTAGGAATCCATGTGAGTAAGTATTAGCTAGGTAGCCACAATAGTGGAATTTGCGGTTCGCCTTCAAAATAAAAGTCCCTATTTGAAAGTGACTCACGAGGTTACAATTGCTGTAATCATGCCATATTTAGACTAGATAATGTTAAACAAGGTTGGAATGTGGAGCAATGAATTCTACTCGGTGACACCCACAGAACACAACTGTGAAGAGTTTACACAAATATTAGCGTCGTAGCTCTTATTGAGGGACTTTGACTGTGGCAAATCACCTCCGCAGTCAGCCTATTGTACCTATTGACATTCATATTGCACTGTACAGCGTTACCTAAGGATTGGGGATCAATGAAATGGGGTATCAGTCTACTCAGTACCCAAGTGCTTTTTTTCCCCAACGTCCTCCTCAGAGTTATCAGACTCCAGAACATCCAGGTTGTATTGTTTTTTCCCTCTGGAATAGTGTTCAATACACGTAGTAGGGTGACTGGCACAATAAATGTGGCTCAATTCACAGTGGTTTTGTGGTGAATTAAACTGTAGAGTTTAATGGACTATGAGGTAGAACTGGGTTAATCAAGAGCATAAAGTTACAATTCCTGGCCCAGTAACAAAGAATTCTATTGGGTCATTTAATTTCACTGTGTGTGTGAGTAGAGAGGGAATCTGCCCTGAGGTCAGATTGTTTGCTCTTACTTAGATCCATGGTTGTCTTATCGTATCAAAGACTGAAACTGGCTTGGGCCCGTTTGTTTCTGTCTTCAAACACGGTGAAAAGAGCCAGGGTTGAACAGAGTTTAAACTAAACATGAGTGTTTTTGCAAGATAAGGATTGATTGATTGTAGTACTCTGAACTTAATGAAAGTTGAGTTTAGCCGCTCTCAGAGACAAAGGAAGTGGGCGGAGCAATAAAAGAGCGGGAAAATCTGAAGAGGACTATATAAGACGGAGGGAGACTGTAAAGGGGGTGTGGCCACTCTGCAGACTGGTATCGGCTTTGTTGAAAACTTTAATAAAGTCATTTTCTTGATGCAACAAAAAACTCTGTAAGACCTTATTTGTAATAAAGTATAGTGGTTATTTTCCACAACAGTTTCAGAGTCCCGCAATAAGAGCTCATGTTCTCTGGGTGTCACTGAGTAGACCGATACCCCCATGTCATGGATCCACAATCCATAGGTAAGGCTGTGCAGTAAAATAGGTTCGCCCCCAAAGCAATTCTAAAGTCTAATACATCCAGTGTGATTTCAACAGATTTGTCAAATTAACAAATTATTGCATTTCTCGCATAATTAATTTTACCAACACAAAAAGATACTGTCATGTCAAATGAACGAATGATCTGTCGGCATGTATAAAATTGTACCAAAACTTCCTGTTTCCATCACAGCTGTCATGATTTGTTCACTATATGTATATATCTGTCAGCCAGCTAACCTTAACGTAAGACTTGTTAGCTGGTTTAGTTCCACTGTCAGCCAGCTAACCTTAACGTAAGACTTGTTAGCTGGTTTAGTTCCACTGTCAGCCAGCTAACCTTAACGATGCGACTTGTTAGCTGGTTTAGTTCCACTGTCAGCCAGCTAACCTTAACGTAAGACTTGTTAGCTGGTTTAGTTCCACTGTCATTCAGCTAACCTTAACGTAAGACTTGTTAGCTGGTTTAGTTCCACTGTCAGCCAGCTAACCTTAACGTAAGACTTGTTAGCTGGTTTAGTTCCACTGTCAGCCAGCTAACCTTAACGTAAGACTTGTTAGCTGGTTTAGTTCCACTGTCATTCAGCTAACCTTAACGTAAGACTTGTTAGCTGGTTTAGTTCCACTGTCAGCCAGCTAACCTGAACGTAAGACTTGTTAGCTGGTTTAGTTCCACTGTCAGCCAGCTAACCTTAACGTAAGACTGCTAACCTTGGGTTTAATTAGCTTTATGTTTTTTATCCATTCATCAAAACGAGCTTGCTGACCAAATTCTGCGAACAAACAAGTCAATGTTCTAAAACCTACATTTGCTCAAAACTAAATTTGGCTAGCTAGTGTGACTTTACCTGAAATATCCGACCGCGGAGGGAAGAAAAACCATTGGGAACAGTGACTCATAATCTCTCCACAAGCTCTTCAACATTCCAAGAATCCTCTTCAACATTCCAAGAATCCTCTTCAACATTCCAAGAAGCCTCTTCAACATTCCAAGAATCCTCTTCAACATTCCAAGAATCCCCTAGGAGCAGTTGCGGCCCGTCATTCAGGGCAGGTGGGGCTTGAGACGTCATCAAATTTGGCAGGCTGTTGGCAACTTGGCCCAGTTGACGCAACCCGATGCTGATCGTGCCTTCACTCAACCGAGTTCGGCCCTATCCCTGGTGCCAGCTGGGAAGCCTACCAATTATTAATGCCAACACAGAGTTTATATCATACAAGCACAGCTAACTGCGTTCTGAGGTCGTGTAAAATATTACAAAGAAGATTCCACCACTTTAGAATATAACCAGTTATACTATACAACTCCCAGACTGCATTGCAACTCCCAGAATGGCGTTTCCATGAGCACAGCCAAAGTCTAAATATACATGCTATCCATTTATTTTGGGTTATAATCATGTTATAAAACTCATAATGCTGAATGTACAAAACATTAGGAACACCTGCTCTTTCCATGACATAGACTGACTGGTGAATCCAGTTGAAAGCTATGATCCCTTATTGATGTCACTTGTTAAATCCACGTCAATCAGTGTAGATGAAGGGGAGGAGACGGGTTCAATTATTTTCAAGCCTTGAGACAATTGAGGGATTGTATATGTGTGCCCATTCAGCGAGTGAATGGGCAAGACAAAATATTTAAGTGCCTTTGAACGGGATATGTTAGTAGGTGCCAGGCGCACCGGTTTGAGTGTGTCAAGAACTGCAACTGTAGTAGGATGGCCCTTCTGGGGATCCGTACCTATGTATGACATGCGCAGACTAGGCTAGTAAACAGGCTGAAGCTAGAACCTCGTTATTTTTTGATGTTACTACAGCAACGCTGCTGGGTTTTTCCACGCTCAACATTTTCCCGTGTACATCAAGAACGGTCCACCACCCAAAGGACATCCAGCCAACTTGACACAACTGTGGGAAGCGTTGGAGTCGACATTGGGCCAGCATCCCTGTGGAACGCTTTCGACACCTTGTAGAGTCCCTGCCCTGATGAATTGAGGCTGTTCTGAGGGCAAAAGGGGCTGCAACTCAATATTAGGATGGTGTTCCTAATGTTTTGTACACTAAGTGTATGTTCAAACCATTGTCACCAATCAACTACATTACACTCAAAATAATTCGATTTCAGATGCTAATCTGGTTGACGACACAAGTTAGCTATATTGGTTAGCTAACGAAACCCATTATGATGGTTAGCTAGCATGCTAGTTAGCCCGACTGCTACATCAGAAATAATTGTTTGCAACAATAACAGCCAAGTTTAATCTTAATGTCTTAAACAGTCCAAAACAACATATAAGCCTGTTAGAAAACAAACAATTATTATGAAATGTAGTGGCTTTCCTTGACGGAGACATCCTTGCATCCACAAAAGTAGACATCCCTCTCTCCCCAAAACGTCTCTCTCTTTCAACGAGACGTCCCGCTCAACATCCCCTCTCCCCCAGCGGTCAATGATAGCGGTACAAACCCCTCTCTCCCCAAGACGTCTCGCTCTTTCAACAGGATATCCCTCTCAACATCCACTCTAGGGCTCCCCTAGTGGTCAATGATAGCGGTACAAACCCCTCTCTTCCCTTTCAACGGGACATCCAGCTCAACATCCATTCGAGGGCTCCCCTAGCTGTCAAAGCTGAGCAGTACACATCCCTCACTCCGAGAAGTCTGGCTCTTTCAACAGGACGTCCAGGTGCTCTGTACAGCCTTCATCTTCCTCAGAGTTATACTGCTGCTCTGTCCGCAGACGGGATGAGCCCACGTGTGGGGAGGATCACTTTGATGGAGATTATGCCGGAAGACAATTGCAAAGGAATGAAGTGTTGTAACTGTGGTGGAGTCTAATAAAAAGCATGAGCTAGTAGTGAGTAAACTGTAGGCTCTACAAATTAAATAGAGAGTTGCACGCTCTATTTACAAGCTCCTGGTAATTTATTGGCTAAACCACCAACGTTTACAAGCTCCTGGTAATTTATTGGCTAAACCACCAACGTTTACAAGCTCCTGGTAATTTATTGGCTAAGCCACCAACGTTTACAAGCTCCTGGTAATTAATTGGCTAAACCACCAACGTTTGGGTATCACCCTGAAGAAGGCACAGTGGAGGTGCATGTTGCTGTACAGCTTGGGACTATACAGAGAGATATACAGCAACGTGCACCGAGGCCTGACGGTAGTGAATTAGAGGAGAGATATACAGCAACGTGCACCGAGGCCTGACGGTAGTGAATTAGAGGAGAGATATACAGCAACGTGCCCCGAGGCCTGACGGTAGTGAATTAGAGGAGAGATATACAGCAACGTGCACCGAGACCTGACAGTAGTGAATTAGAGGAGAGATATACAGCAACGTGCCCCGAGGCCTGACGGTAGTGAATTAGAGGAGAGATATACAGCAACGTGCCCCGAGGCCTGATGGTAGTGAATTAGAGGAGAGATATACAGCAACGTGCACCGAGGCCTGATGGAGAGATATACAGCAACGTGCACCGAGGCCTGATGGTAGGGAATAAGAGGGGAGATATACAGCAACGTGCACCGAGGCCTGACGGTCACCAGCAGGATCCAGACATGCGTAAAGTGAAGAACGTGGACTTTGTGTCAGTTATAGCGATGGTGATAAACGGCACTGCGCACGTTTTTTTTTTAAACGTCAAGAAAGATTGACATCATTGTTTCTGCAGCTGAGATATTTCTGAGATTAAAAATATGTAACATTTGAGGAGCTACGTGGATGACTGATTTGTGCTGTCCCACCCTCTCAGGATCCACAGCCTGAACAGGGGATTTGATGCTCCGAAGGAGCTGGAATATTATTTCGTAGTTTGTGTGGATTCGTGTTAATGTTCTCTTCCCCACAGTGGAATGTACTTGTCTTTAGTGAATGTTTTCAGCCCCGTCCAGTTGGTGGCGACAATACACCTTTTTGAGTATAGTTCGCCAATAAACCCGTAGAAGAAGAAGAATCTAGTGGACCACATGACACCGGACGCTTCTTCAACAACAACACGGTTAATGGTTCATTCAGACACCTTGGTAACCAACATAAAACCAAATACGTTGAAGCCTTTTAGAAAATGTTTTGTGTATATGGAGCTCGGTGTTTTTAACACAATGCTGTTTACGTGTCTACTAGTTAATTTAAACGTAATTCGCTTGTTAAATTTACACATTTGTTAAGATTGATTATACTAGGCTAATGCTAATATTAGCTAGCCCGACCATGATGAACTCACGAAGATACTCCCCCCGTGTTAAAGAAGAGGAGGTCTGCTGGACGGAGAAAGAAGCTCTGGGGCTGAACATTGTCGTGAAAGAAGAAGAGGAGTATATTACAGTGAAAGGAGAGGAAGAGGCTTTCATGTTGAAAGAAGAAGAGGAGGATTATACAATGAAAGAACATTTTAGAGTGAAAGAGGAGTCTATCACACTGAAAGAAGAAGAGGAGGATTATACAATGAAAGAAGATTTTAGAGTGAAAGAGGAGTCTATCACACTGAAAGAAGAAGAGGATTATACAATGAAAGAAGAGAAAGAACATTTTAGAGTGAAAGAGGAGTCTATCACACTGAAAGAAGAAGAGGATTATACAATGAAAGAAGAGAAAGAAGATTTTAGAGTGAAAGAGGAGTCTATCACACTGAAAGAAGAAGAGGAGGATTATACAATGAAAGAAGAGAAAGAACATTTTAGAGTGAAAGAGGAAGAGGAGGCTATCTCAATAAAAGAGGAGGAGGAAGACGTTTTGGGAGTGAAAGAGGAGACTGAAGATCTGATTGACACTAGTGAGTACTGTCTTAAAAAACCCGGGCACAAACTCTGCAATTGTTGAACTAATGTGTGGTTTTAAAGCCACAAAGGGGCATTTCACCGAAGTTTTACAATTTTAAATGTGTTGTTCAGTACTGTAGGAATTGTTAAAGGGGCAATCTGCGATTAGTACATACATGTTTGGACTTTTAAAGTAATGGTATAGAGGCCTAGCCATTGATTCTTGGAGAATATAACTTATAAATGCCCAATGAGCTTAGTTAAACTGTCTCACCTCTCCAGAACCCAAACTATTAGCTTGTTTTAAGCTCCTGTCCTGCTAAGCATTCGAAATGTAACGAGTACTTTTGGTTGTCAGGGAAAATGTATGGAGTAAAAAGTCCATTATTTTCTTTAGGAATGTAGTGGAGTAAAAGTTGTCAAAAATATAAATAGTTAAGTGTAGATTCCCCGCAAAAAACGACCGAGTCAATGTGCGGAGGTACAGGTTAGTCGAGGTAATTTGTATATGTCACCTTTTATGTAAGGGTATTTATTCTTGTAAACATATGACATGTTTCTACATGAATGTGGATGCTACCATGGTTTCGGATTATCATGAATGAATCCTGAATAATGATGAGTAAGAAGGTTACAGGAATAAACCTCATACCCCTAAAACATGCTAACCTTTCCCCATTACAGAGGCATAAACCTCAGACCACTAAGACATGCTAACCACTCACCATTACCAATAACAGGGGAGGTTAGTATTTTGGGGTGATATGATATTTACAGTGAGGGAAAAAAGTATTTGATCCCCTGCTGATTTTGTACGTTTGTCCACTGACAAAGACATGATCAGTCTATAATTTTAATGGTAGGTTTATTTGAACAGTGAGAGACAGAATAACAACAAAAAAATCCAGAGAAACGCATGTCAAAAATGTTATAAATTGATTTGCATTTGCAAAACATGACTTAGTACTTGGTGGCAAAACCCTTGTTGGCAATCACAGAGGTCAGACGTTTCTTGTAGTTGGCCACCAGGTTTGCACACATCTCAGGAGGGATTTTGTCCCACTCCTCTTTGCAGATCTTCTCCAAGTCATTAAGGTTTCGAGCCTGACGTTTGGCAACTCGAACCTTCAACTCCCTCCACAGATTTTCTATGGGATTAAGGTCTGGACACTGGCTAGGCCACTCCAGGACCTTAATGTGCTTCTTCTTGAGCCACTCCTTTGTTGGCCGTGTGTTTTGGGTCATTGTCATGCTGGAATACCCATCCACGACCCATTTTCAATGCCCTGGCTGAGGGAAGGAGGTTCTCACCCAAGATTTGACAGTACATGGCCCCGTCCATCGTCCCTTTGATGCGGTGAAGTTGTCCTGTCCCCTTAGCAGAAAAACACCCCCAAAGCATAATGTTTCCACCTCCATGTTTGACGGTGGGGATGAGGTTCTTGGGGTCATAGGCAGCATTCCTCTTCCTCCAAACACGGCGAGTTGAGTTGATGCCAAAGAGCTTGATTTTGGTCTCATCTGACCACAACACTTTCACCCAGTTCTCCTCTGAATCATTCAGATGTTTATTGGCAAACTTTAGACGGGCCTGTATATGTGCTTTCTTGAGCAGGGGGACCTTGCGGGCGCTGCAGGATTTCAGTCCATCACGGCGTAGTGTGTTACAAATTGTTTTCTTGGTGACTATGGTCCCAGCTGCCTTGAGATCATTGACAAGATCCTCCTGTGTAGTTCTGGGCTGATTCCTCACCGTTCTCATGATCATTGCAACTCCACGAGGTGAGATCTTGCATGGAGCCCCAGGCAGAGGGAGATTGACAGTTCTTTTGTGTTTGTCTCCCGAGTGGCGCAGTGGTCTAAGGCACTGCATCGCAGTGCTAGCTGTGCCACTAGAGATCCTGGTTCGAATCCAGGCTCTGCTGTAGCCGGCCGCAACCGGGAGACCAATGGGGCGGCGCACAATTGGCCCAGCGTCGTCCAGGGTAGGGAAGGGAATGGCAGGCAGGGAGGTAGCTCAGTTGATAGAGCATGGCGTTTGCAACGCCAGGGTTGTGGGTTCGTTTCCCACGGGGGGGCCAGTATGAAAATAATAATGTATGCACTAACTGTAAGTCGCTCTGGATAAGAGCGTCAGCTAAATGACGTAAATGTAAATGTAAATGTGTTTCTTCCATTTGCGAATAATCGCACCAACTGTTGTCACCTTCTCACCAAGCTGCTTGACGATGGTCTTGTAGCCCATTCCAGCCTTGTGTAGGTCTAAAATCTTGTCATCCTTGGAGAGCTCTTTGGTCTTGGCCATGGTGGAGAGTTTGGAATCTGATTGATTGATTGCTTATGTGGACAGGTGTCTTTTATACAGGTAACAAGCTGAGATTAGCAGCACTCCCTTTAAGAGTGTGCTCCTAATCTCAGCTCGTTACCTGTATAAAAGACACCTGGGAGCCAGAAATCTTTCTGATTGAGAGGGGGTCAAATACTTATTACCCTCATTAAAATGAAAAATCAATTTATAACATTTTTGACATGCGTTTTTCTGGATTTTTTTTTTGTTATTCTGTCTCTCACTGTTCAAATAAACCTACCATTAAAATGATAGACTGATCATGTCTTTGTCAGTGGGCAAACGTACAAAATCAGCAGGGGATCAAATACTTTTTCCCCCTCACTGTATGCCTCTAACTTTCTCACTCATCATTATTCATGATTCACTCATGATTATCCGTAATCACAGTAGCATCCACGTGAATATAGAAGTGTTCAGAAACATATACTGTTCTTTATTTACAATAAAAGTGACTCCCAAAATGACACAATACATTATTTACTATTCATTTCTATTGGGCACAACCTAATCTGAAGCACAACCAAAACAAATGTGCGAATGCATCCAACAAGTTTGTAGTGTCACAAACTTGATGTAGTCATTGTGTGCTATGAATATGGGACCAAATACTACACGTTTGACTACTTTAATACACATACAGGCATAAGTGAATTTGTCCAAATACTTATGACACCTTTAAATGGGGGGACTAGATACATATAGTGCTTTAATTTCTAAATGGTAAAACCGATATGGTAATTTCCTTGTAAATGGACCCATGAGCACCAATGTGAAGTTCGTGTCAAATGAAAGCTAAGAAATTAAGGCAATATATACATCTTTCAACCATGTTCCATCCTATAAATTAGAAATAAGCAAAAGGCTTTGATTTCTTGTAAAACGGATGAAAGAGGGGTCTTATTAACATCTAAGACCCCTTAAACGGTATCAGAAATACATCAAAACATAATGTTAAGATCCCTTAAAAGGTATCAGAAATACATCAAAACATAATGTTAAGATCCCTTAAAAGGTATCAGAAATACATCAAAACATAATGTTAAGATCCCTTAAAAGGTATCAGAAATACATCAAAACATAATGTTAAGATCCCTTAAAAGGTATCAGAAATACATCAAAACATAATGTTAAGATCCCTGATGGATGCAGTTCAATGCATGACTAATATAATTCACCAATTCATTTCTTGGTAATCCAAAACATATTGCTCTCAGGTTGTAAATCACAGCTGGCCTGGTACGTTGTTTGCTGCCCCTATTTGGGATGCCCTGTTTCAGTTTCAATGACTCAATATTCTGGACAAAAACGGACGAATGTAACTAAGGCTGGGAATGTCAATACAATCAAACTAGCATTAGTTGTTGATCTTGTTGATTTTGTTGTTGTGCATGTTAGGGAAATATAGCCTAGCTTTTTATGGTTGTTTGATCAATATGACTGTATAGTTCCCAAATGTAAGAGGGCTCCCGTGGCATTTACATATTTACAGAAATCCATTCAGGTGTATTTTGTGGCTTTTGGCGAATGCGTTCTAATGATCTAAAGTTGTGCTGTTGCAGCTGCCTGTAAACACACAGTCCAGTTCAAAGTGAGTGATGGCAGGCCTGTGTGCAAATGGCTTGTTTGCGTAAAGGCCTACTGTAGCTCTGATTGGCTATGGCGCACTGGTCTGTGTAGACTCCGGTCCTGTGGGAGACAGATGCTAGGTTTTATTTACTGCAGTGTCTATTAATTGTCCAAACGCTTGGCCGCTTCCCCACTCTATATTGCTATAGAATTTTCACCAATGCCTTAGTATAGGTAATTCCCAAACATTCTAAGAATTTTTACAAACGTGAAAATGGCCATATCTAAGTGCTCGCTTGTCAAATTGTAAAACAGAAAGTGTAATATTCTTCTGGGGGTGTATATGAATCACTTTTAATAAGATTTCATGTTGCACTTCAAGAAACATTGCCTTGTGCCTTGAAAGTCCATGACCAAAAACTCATGAGGAAAGTTCACAGAAGTTACAAGGTAGACCTATCAATCAGTTATAGTCTTTTTACTGATATATATATATTTATTTTGTAAAGTGGTTTCTTGCATCAAACAACACAACAACAACAACCTCCTTGTCTGAAGGACAAGTGGATAAACAGGTTAATGCCAAGACCTGCATGTTTTTTTCAAAAGTCTCATGGAATGTACAATGGGGAATAAAGGATTTAGTCAGCCACCAATTGTGCAAGTTCTCCCACTTAAAAAGATGAGAGGCCTGTAATTTTCATCATAGGTACACGTCAACTATGACAGACAAAATGAGATTTTTTTTCCCAGAAAATCACATTGTAGGATTTTTTATGAATGTATTTGCAAATTATGGTGGAAAATAAGTATTTGGTCAATAACAAAAGTTTCTCAATACTTTGTTATATACCCTTTGTTGGCAATGACACAGGTCAAATGTTTTCTGTAAGTCTTCACAAGGTTTTCACACACTGTTGCTGGTATTTTGGCCCATTCCTCCATGCAGATCTCCTCTAGAGCAGTGATGTTTTGGGGCTGTCGCTGGGCAACACGGACTTTCAACTCCCTCCAAAGATTTTCTATGGGGTTGAGATCTGGAGACTGGCTAGGCCACTCCAGGACCTTGAAATGCTTCTTACGAAGCCACTCCTTCGTTGCCCGGGCGGTGTGTTTGGGATCATTGTCATGCTGAAAGACCCAGCCACGTTTCATCTTCAATGCCCTTGCTGATGGAAGGAGGTTTTCACTCAAAATCTCACGATACATGGCCCCATTCATTCTGGATTTTTTCTCCTCAATTTGTCTGTCATAGTTGACGTGTACCTATGATGAAAATTACAGGCCTCTCTCATCTTTTTAAGTGGGAGAACTTGCACAATTGGTGGCTGACTAAATACTTTTTTCCCCCACTGTAGGCCTACATTGAACACCACACATTGGCTGCTACTGTAGGCTGAATGATAGAACAGCTATTTCCATGTCAAAATGTTATGGGATGCATTTTCTCCATAGTTTTTGATAGTAGGCCACTCTGGTAGGCCTACATTATGATCAAATAGCCACAGAAGCCTACTGGGCCACTGTCTAAAACTGTAACTTAAAGCTGGTACAGCCTCAGTGTTCACAGTAAACGCACGCCGGAAGTTGCACAGA
This sequence comes from Coregonus clupeaformis, assembly GCF_020615455.1. NCBI lineage: Eukaryota > Metazoa > Chordata > Actinopteri > Salmoniformes > Salmonidae > Coregonus > Coregonus clupeaformis. The sequence goes on along the minus strand of NC_059211.1, from coordinate 63,034,675 downwards.
ATTGTTACAACATTCCAATTTGCTCAGTGAGGAAAGAATTCTTAGAGGGAACATTGGTGCCGTCCACCAACTGCTGTTTTCAGCTCTCGCCATTAGGTTTTTTATGTTTCTGATCTGGACTCTTCGCTGGTGACTCCAGTCCAGCATCTCTTCTTAACCATTTCTGGGTGCTTTCTTGTGTGTGTTTGGAGACCCAGTTTTTGGACACTGGGTTGAACATTGGACTACAAAACACCTGATAATCTGCTGATTTCATGATGTCTTGCACATGTTCAAGGTCCCCAGTACCAGAGGCAGCAAAGCAACATACTTTTAATTAAAATACATTTTTTTCAAGAGATAATGAAATAGTTTGACATCACTGTTTGGAAGATTTTAAATGATATCAAACTGAAACCGTTTATATTTTCCAGTGATGAAGACATGGATGTTTCATGGTATGGTTGGGTATGCAAAAAGTTTGAGCATCTTTTATCTCCTGAATGTTTTGGCATTCCGGTCCAAAAATTAACTTTCCCATCACTTCTTCCATGGCCAAACATGTATGGAAAGTAAAACATATATACAGTGAGGGAAAAAAGTATTTGATCCCCTGCTGATTTTGTACGTTTGCCCACTCACAAAGAAATGATTAGTCTATAATTTTAATGGTAGGTTTATTTGAACAGTGAGAGACAGAATAACAACAAAATAATCCAGAGAAGGGAGTACCTTAATCTCAGCTTGTTACCTGTATAAAAGACACCTGTCCACAGAAGCAATCAATCAATCAGATTCCAAACTCTCCACCATGGCCAAGACCAAAGAGCTCTCCAAGGATGTCAGGGACAAGATTGTAGACCTACACAAGGCTGGAATGGGCTACAAGACCATCGCCAAGCAGCTTGGTGAGAAAGTGACAACAGTTGGTGCGATTATTCGCAAATGGAAGAAACAAAAAATAACTGTCAATCTTCCTCGGCTTGGGGCTCCATGCAAGATCTCACCTCGTGGAGTTGCAATGGTCATGAGAACAGTGAGGAATCAGCCCAGAACTACACGGGAGGATCTTGTCAATGATATCAAGGCAGCTGGGACCATAGTCACCAAGAAAACAATTGGTAACACACTACGCCTGAAGGACTGAAATCCTGCAGCGCCCGCAAGGTCCCCCTGCTCAAGAAAGCACATATACAGGCCCGTCTGAAATTTGCCAATGAACATCTGAATGATTCAGAGGAGAACTGGGTGAAAGTGATGTGGTCAGATGAGACCAAAATCAAGCTCTTTGGCATCAACTCAACTCGGCGTGTTTGGAGGAGGAGGAATGCTGCCTATGACCCCAAGAACACCATCCCCACCTACAAACATGGAGGTGGAAACATTATGCTTTGAGGGTGTTTTAAGGGGACAGGGGACAGGACAACTTCACCGCATCAAAGGGACGATGGACAGGGCCATGTACCGTCAAATCTTGGGTGAGAACCTCCTTCCCTCAGCCAGGGCATTGGAAATGGGTCGTGGATGGGTATTCCAGCATGACAATGACCCAAAACACATGGCCAAGGCAACAAAGGAGTGGCTCAAGAAGAAGCACATGAAGGTCCTGGAGTGGCCTAGCCAGTCTCCAGACCTTAATCCCATAGAAAATCTGTGGAGGGAGTTTAAGGTTCGAGTTGCCAAACGTCGGCCTCGAAACCTTTAATGACTTGGAGAAGATCTGCAAAGAGGAGTGGGACAAAATCCCTCCTGAGATGTGTGCAAACCTGGTGGCCAACTACAAGAAACGTCTGACCTCTGTGATTGCCAACAAGGGTTTTGCCACCAAGTACTAAGTCATGTTTTGCAGAGGGTTCAAATACTTATTTCCCTCATTAAAATGCAAATCAATTTATAACATTTTTGACATGCGTTTTTCTGGATTTTTTTGTTGTTATTCTGTCTCTCACTGTTCAAATAAACCTACCATTAAAATTATAGACTGATCATGTCTTTGTCAGTGGGCAAACGTACAAAATCAGCAGGGGATCAAATACTTTTTTCCCTCACTGTATATATATTGTGTCAAATGTGATGCTGTCAAAAAGTGATTGAATTCAAATTTATTTATTTCTACAGCCATTCTGTGATGATGTGCTCTGCTCTTTTATTGAGGGATCTAGTCTGGATTAAACCTAATAGGAAGACAGTTTTATCATGTGGAGGTTTCATTCAGGTCTCTGTTTAACCAAATTCTCTGTCTATGACAGGAGAGAGACCAGACTCTCACTCTGACAGCGGGAAGAGTCCTTCAGGGGAACCAGACCCAGAGACGTCCAAACCAGCAAAACAACATCACTGCTCCCACTGTGGAAAGAGTTTTAGCTGGTTAGGGTACCTAAAACGGCATGAGAGGACGCACACAGGAGAAAAGCCTTTCCAATGTTCCCAGTGTGGAAAGAGTTTTACTGTGTTAGTTAACCTGAAAAGGCATGAGAAACTACACTCTGGAGTAAAGCCATTCCACTGTTCCCAGTGTGGAAAGAGTTTTACTCAGTTAGGGAACCTAAAACAGCATGAGTGGACACACACAGTAGAAAAGCCTTACCACTGCTTCCAATGTGAAAATAGATTTTCACGATTAGTGGACCTAAAAGCTCATGAGAGAACACACACAGGAGAAAAGCCTTTCCAATGTTCCCAGTGTGGAAAGAGTTTTACTGTTTTAGCTAACCTGAAAAGACATGAGAGAATACACACTGGAGAAAAGCCATTCCAATGTTCCCATTGTGGAAAGCGTTTTACTCAGTTAGGGCACCTAAAAAAGCATGAGTGGACGCACACAGGAGAAAAGCCTTACTACTGCTCCTAATGTGGAACCAGTTTTACCTGGTTAGGGAATCTGAATTCACATGAGTGGACACACCTAGAAGAGAAGCCCTACCACTGTTCCCAATAAGGAAAACGTTTTAACCAGTTAGAGAACCTTAAATCACATGAAAGAACACATTCAGGAGAGAAGCCTTTCCACTGCTCTAATTGTGGAAAGACATTTTCCCGGTCAGAGGACCTGAAATCACATGAGAGAATAGAGAGGCTGTGTTCTGACTTATGTTTTTGACTGAGAATTTGTGTTTTTGTTTATGCCACAGGAAATCAAATTGTTTAAATGAAATCTTCATCAAAAATAGGCTTTTTATTTGTTTTTTCATCTTGAGACATGATCATTAACAAATAGTTTAAAATGGATAGAATGGTGGGAGGTAACCCAATGGGTATGTCTGGGGAGCCTTTTGACCTTTTATTTAAACAGGTTTTGCTCTTTGGTCTTCAAGGCTTCATGGGTGGATAGATGACTGTAGGTGTAATTATGGTTTTACTAGGGTGACTAGATGTTTGTAGATGTAAGGACGGTTTCACTAGGATATTGAATGGAAACAGAAAGTGTCAAACAAGGAATATCCACACGGGCACTAAATGTAATACACCTCAACAAAGTTCTAAATCTATATACAATACACTTGGTAATGTTTCTAGCAATAAACAGGCTTTGAATATTACGTAGCACTCTTAATCAGAGGTAACTACAAACAATTTACAGTAGTACATCTACTATGACAATACTATAGAGTTACCTTGGCCACCACACACCACATTCATGCAATACTCAGAGGCAATAAACACATCTCCAGGGTTCCATGCTGGTTTGGCAGAAAGAGGACTAATTCCTTTAAAGGGCTAGCCCCTCCCCTTTCAGGTTGATGAGGTGAAAAGCCAGGATGAGGTGAAAAGCCAGGAGTGTATTTATTTAATTGATGGATATCATGGCAGTGTATTTCTTTCATTGATGGATATCATAGCAGTGTATTTCTTTAATTGATGGATATCATAGCAGTGTATTTCTTTAATTGATGGATATCATAGCAGTGTATTTCTTTAATTGATGAGGTATCATGGCAGTGTATTTATTTAATTGATGGATATCATAGCAGTGTATTTCTTTAATTGATGGATATCATAGCAGTGTATTTATTTAATTGATGAGGTATCATGGCAGTGTATTTATTTAATTGATGGATATCATAGCAGTGTATTTCTTTAATTGATGGATATCATGGCAGTGTATTTCTTTAATTGATGGATATCATAGCAGTGTATTTCTTTAATTGATGAGGTATCATGGCAGTGTATTTCTTTAATTCATGGATATCATAGCAGTGTATTTCTTTAATTGATGGATATCATAGCAGTGTATTTCTTTAATTGATGGATATCATAGCAGTGTATTTCTTTAATTGATGAGGTATCATGGCAATGTATTTCTTTAATTGATGGATATCATAGCAGTGTTTCTTTAATTGATGAGGTATCATAGCAGTGAATTTCTTTAATTCATGGATATCATAGCAGTGTATTTCTTTAATTGATGGATATCATAGCAGTGTATTTCTTTAATTGATGGATATCATAGCAGTGTATTTCTTTAATTGATGAGGTATCATGGCAATGTATTTCTTTAATTGATGGATATCATAGCAGTGTTTCTTTAATTGATGAGGTATCATAGCAGTGAATTTCTTTAATTGATGGATATCATAGCAGTGAATTTCTTTAATTGAACAGGATTAGACTACATGTACATCAGTTCACATTAATTTCTGGGTAAACAATCTGCCAAGCAGTCAAATGCGGTTTCCTGACACTGTTTAAGCCTTGTCCTGGACCTAAAAACAAACTTAATGGAAATTCTACATAGAACATTAGTCTGGACTAGGCTCTGTGTCTGTGAAACTGGCCCTTAATGATTTATGTCTGCATGCCATTTAATGCATTCAAGTGAAATTACTGATTTTAAAAGGACATTTCATTTAACATTGAGCTGTAGAATACAATTTTACTGAATAAACCTCTTGACTCTAAAATTGGCAATAATATCAGCGCGTTTTAGCATTTTATTTGCATATTTCCGTTAGGGAACGCCCTTGCAATCCTTAACAATGACATTCTTAGAAACATTTAGAAAAGGGTGAACTCTACAAAACTTAGTGCACTCTGCTCGTAACAGATTGTATTTTTGAGAACAGAAAACTTGATTGAGTTTGAATGTTTTTAATCGGAGAGAAAATTAGCAGAATGTCGCCAAGTTTCATCTACAGTGGGGAAAAAAAGTATTTAGTCAGCCACCAATTGTGCACGTTCTCCCACTTAAAAAGATGAGAGAGGCCTGTAATTTTCATCATAGGTACACGTCAACTATGACAGACAAAATGAGAAAAAAAATCCAGAAAATCACATTGTAGGATTTTTTATGAATTTATTTGCAAATTATAAAAATAAAAAAAATATGCCATTTAGCAGACGCTTTTATCCAAAGCGACTTACAGTCATGCGTGTATACATTTTTACGTATGGGTGGTCCCGGGGATCGAACCCACTACCTTGGCGTTACAAGCGCCATGCTCTACCAGCTGAGCTACAGAGGACCACGGTGGAAAATAAGTATTTGGTCAATAACAAAATGTTCTCAATACTTTGTTATATACCCTTTGTTGGCAATGACACAGGTCAAACGTTTTCTGTAAGTCTTCACAAGGTTTTCACACACTGTTGCTGGTATTTTGGCCCATTCCTCCATGCAGATCTCCTCTAGAGCAGTGATGTTTTGGGGCTGTCGCTGGGCAACACGGACTTTCAACTCCCTCCAAAGATTTTCTATGGGGTTGAGATCTGGAGACTGGCTAGGCCACTCCAGGACCTTGAAATGCTTCATACGAAGCCACTCCTTCGTTGCCCGGGTGGTGTGTTTGGGATCATTGTCATGCTGAAAGACCCAGCCACATTTCATCTTCAATGCCCTTGCTGATGTAAGGAGGTTTTCACTCAAAATCTCACGATACATGGCCCCATTCATTCTTTCCTTTACACGGATCAGTCGTCCTGGTCCCTTTGCAGAAAAACAGCCCCAAAGCATGATGTTTCCACCCCCATGCTTCACAGTAGGTATGGTGTTCTTTGGATGCAACTCAGCATTCTTTGTCCTCCAAACACGACGAGTTGAGTTTTTACCAAAAAGTTATATTTTGGTTTCATCTGACCATATGACATTCTCCCAATCCTCTTCTGGATCATCCAAATGCACTCTAGCAAACTTCAGATGGGCCTGGACATGTACTGGCTTAAGCAGGTGGACACGTCTGGCACTGCAGGATTTGAGTCCCTGGCGGCGTAGTGTGTTACTGATGGTAGGCTTTGTTACTTTGGTCCCAGCTCTCTGCAGGTCATTCACTAGGTCCCCCCGTGTGGTTCTGGGATTTTTGCTCACCGTTCTTGTGATCATTTTGACCCCACGGGGTGAGATCTTGCGTGGAGCCCCAGATCGAGGGAGATTATCAGTGGTCTTGTATGTCTTCCATTTCCTAATAATTGCTCCCACAGTTGATTTCTTCAAACCAAGCTGCTTACCTATTGCAGATTCAGTCTTCCCAGCCTGGTGCAGGTCGACAATTTTGTTTCTGGTGTCCTTTGACAGCTCTTTGGTCTTGGCCATAGTGGAGTTTGGAGTGTGACTGTTTGAGGTTGTGGACAGGTGTCTTTTTATACTGATAACAAGTTCAAACATGTGCTATTAATACAGGTAACGAGTGGAGGACAGATGAGCCTCTTAAAGAAGAAGTTACAGGTCTGTGAGAGCCAGAAATCTTGCATGTTTGTAGGTGACCAAATACTTATTTTCCACCATCATTTGCAAATAAATTCATTAAAAATCCTACAATGTGATTTTCTGGATTTTTTTTCCTCAATTTGTCTGTCATAGTTGACGTGTACCTATGATGAAAATTACAGGCCTCTCTCATCTTTTTAAGTGGGAGAACTTGCACAATTGGTGGCTGACTAAATACTTTTCCCCCCACTGTAGCTCCATCTTCTCCCATTTCCTGCCACTGGACTTCCTCTAATCACCATATCTGATGGTGAGACTAAGTTTTAAACGGATGCTTCAGTTTTATACCTTAACGCGGCATTCCGACAATCTGATTTCCGTTCGTTCTGATAACGTTGATAAGATGTTGTCATGAAAAACATTCACACTGAATGTTCCCATCAGTATTATTCCACCATGTCAGCAAAAAACACTGTTGATGAGTGTAAAAAGGATTTCCATTAATGCAACATATTTTTCTGAAATAAAAATAATATTCATATAGTTGAATTGTGTTAGCCACTAGTGGATGGTCATTATATACATGTATATATATATATATATATATATATATATATATTGTTACGCTATATACCTAGAGGAGTATAGACCTAGCTGTTCATTTTTATATCTGTTTAAGTGAATTAATATGAAATTGCATTAAATGCTTATGCAGATGATAAAAAAAAAAAAATGTTTAGTCATTTAGCAGACGCTCTTATCCAGAGCGACTTACAGTAGTGAATACATACATTTTCATTCGTACTGGTCCCCCGTGGGAATCGAACCCACAACCCTGGCATTGCATGTGCCATGCTCTACCAGCTGAGCAGTAGGATACTATTTAAATTCTCACTCATGAAAAATCTGCACTAATCAATCAACACATGCTTCTCTTTGTACGTTTCCATATAATATCACACTTCAATAAAAAAATAAAAAACGTTTTGTCTTAAAATATATAATAATGGAATTATGTTTCTAAATCACGTGATTGGCCATCTGGCAGTTCTGGAAAACAGATGTCTATGCTGAGGCAGATTGGCCATCTGGCAGTTCTGGAAAATGCCAGATGGGATGGATCCTTTTTTAGTTGGGTGGGCTTTTCGAAATTGACACATACAAAAATATATTCATAAGCGTTGGAGCTTCGGAGTGAAGCGTTGGTGCTTCGGAGTGAAGCGTTGGAGCGAAGCGTTGGAGCGAAGCGTTGGAGCGTTGGAGCGAAGCGTTGGAGCGTTGGAGCGAAGCGTTGGAGCGAAGCGTTGGAGCGTTGGAGCGAAGCGTTGGAGCGTTGGAGCGAAGCGTTGGAGCTTCGGAGCGAAGCGTTGGAGCTTCGGAGCGAAGCGTTGTCAAGAGGAGGTGGCGCCTCTGGTCAAAACCCACTGTAAGACAGCTAGTTCTTATGATCTTTTAGACACTCATACACTTGGAAACAAAGCTACTTTGCTATCTTACTACTAACAGGCACCCGTCAAGCTAAAATGAACTTGCTAGTATTCCTTTTTGTCGAGCTTTCCTGTAAACACAGCCAGAGCCATATAAAATATATGAGAATCAAATCATGTCATTAATATGAATGAATCATATCATAATACAGTATGGTCTTGGGACATTTTTGAAAACCTTTGAAAGACTTCTTCTCATTAACCGTAAGTCCAAATAACACCAAATTCGGTATGTAGGCCCATGGTACATCTCCTAACTTAGCTTGAGAGATGGCCGAGTTATTTATAAATCAGGAAATCTGATTTTACGTGTCCATTTAAATAAATGGACACACACTCCACAATGGCCTATAAATCCACTTCACAATGGCCTATCAACATGAAACTTTGTAGGGTCGTCGAAGACATGACCATGATGAACCAGGTTAAGTTTGGCTTAGTGATGTAACACTAAGGTTTCATAATCATAACACATTTTCTTCTCCTGGACTAAAAGTCAGATTCACTCCCAATGTGTTCTTTGGACTCATCACAACAGTCCCTAAAGAGTTTGAGAAAATAACGTTGTGTGATGAGGTGGTGTTGAAGAAGTCAGGCGCAGGAGGGTAAAATCACAGAATAACAGGCTTTAATCCGCAAAATACAGGTTTACGCAGAAATGCGTCAAAAACACTCCAGGGCACAAAACAGGTGCACTGGAAAATACTCCTGTCAATACACGAGCTCCACCGAGCTTCACAAACCTCCACAATAAACAATCACCCACACAGACAAGGAAACAGAGGGAACACTTATACCATGACTAATGAGGGAATAAGGACCAGGTGTGTGTGATTTGAAGACAAGACAAATGGAGTGATGATAAATGGATCGGCAGTAGCTAGTAAGCCGGTGACGCCGAACGCCAAAACCTGCCCGAACAAGGAGGGGAGGCAGCCTCGGCGGAAGTCGTGACACGTTGATGCATTTAAAGATGGCCACACTATATCAGTGGACGCATATGAACACATACGCTAATATGCAAAAATATCTTTTTTTAATACTTTTTTAAAACTTTTTTATTTTTTGGGGTGGTCCTCTGTAACTCAGCTGGTAGAGCACGGCGCTTGTAACGCCAGGGTAGTGGGTTCGATCCCCGGGACCACCCATATACAAAAAAATGTATGCACGCATGACTGTAAGTCGCTTTTGATAAAAGCGTCTGCTAAGTGGCATATCATATCATATCGTATCGTATCATATCATATATCATATCATATCATATCATATCATCTCCATTTAAACCACTGTAAATCCACTCCACAGTGGTCTATCATCTTGAAACTTGTCATCTCTATCGTGGGCCTAAGATGAACCACGCTAACAACAAGGAAACTATTAACAACTCGTTGTGAAATCCATAGATTAGGGCCTAATTTATTTATTTTAATAGACTGTTATCCTTATATGAACTGTAACTTAGTAAAAATCTTTGAAATTGTTCCATGTTTGCGTTTATAGTTTTGTCCTGTGTATAAAACAGTTGCCAAGATATTTAAAAAAGGTTAACAGCATTTTTCATGAACTTTATTTTAACCTGGGTTTTATTTCATCCTACCACGGTACATTATAGTCCGGGCTAAAACCAGTCGCTAGTTCTGAGATTCTGGTTGTCCATTCTTTTTGGCATGGTTGTTTGCCAAGCACGCTATTTCTCCTTAGCTAGCTAGCTACACTAAAACTAACACACAATCACATCAAGCAGCTAAAATGACAGCGAACCATGTGCGTTTCGTTTGTTTGTATTGCTATCGTTTGTTTCTTTTCACAACCGTTCCATGTGTTTGATCTATCCTACAGCTAGCTCACCTGATTAAACTTGTCAACTAATCATCAAGCCCTTGACTAGGTGAATCAATCATCAAGCCCTTGACTAGGTGAATCAACTTGTCAACTAATCATCAAGCCCTTGACTAGGTGAATCAATCATCAAGCCCTTGACAAGGTGAATCAACTTGTCAACTAATCATCAAGCCCTTGACTAGGTGAATCAATCATCAAGCCCTTGACTAGGTGAATCAACTTGTCAACTAATCATCAAGCCCTTGACTAGGTGAATCAATCATCAAGCCCTTGACTAGGTGAATCAACTTGTCAACTAATCATCAAGCCCTTGACTAGGTGATTCATGCCATCGGAGTGGGTTAGGGTTAGGACAATGCCGTCCATCGGAGTGGTTTAGGACACTGCCGTCCATCGGAGTGGGTTAGGACACTGCCGTCCATCGGAGTGGGTTAGGACACTGCCGTCCATCGGAGTGGGTTAGGACACTGCCGTCCATCGGAGTGGGTTAGGACACTGCCGTCCATCGGAGTGGGTTAGGACACTGCCGTCTATCGGAGTGGGTTAGGACACTGCCGTCCATCAGCGTGGGTTAGGACACTGCCGTCCATCGGAGTGGGTTAGGACACTGTCGTCCATCGGCGTGGGTTAGGACACTGCCGTCCATCGGAGTGGGTTAGGACACTGCCGTCCATCGGAGTGGGTTAGGACACTGCCGTCTATCGGAGTGGGTTAGGACACTGCCGTCCATCGGAATGGGTTAGGGTTAGGACACTGCCGTCCATCGGAGTGGGTTAGGACACTGCCGTCCACCGGAGTGGGTTAGGACACTGCCGTCCATCGGAGTGGGTTAGGACACTGCCGTCCATCGGAGTGGGTTAGGACACTGCTGTCCATCGGAGTGGGTTAGGACACTGCCGTCCATCGGAGTGGGTTAGGACACTGCCGTCCACCGGAGTGGGTTAGGACACTGCCGTCCATCGGAGTGGGTTAGGACACTGCCGTCCATCGGAGTGGGTTAGGACACTGCCGTCCATCGGAGTGGGTTAGGACACTGCCGTCCACCGGAGTGGGTTAGGACACTGCCGTCCATCGGAGTGGGTTAGGGTTAGGACACTGCCGTCCATCGGAGTGGGTTAGGACACTGCCGTCCACCGGAGTGGGTTAGGACACTGCCGTCCATCGGAGTGGGTTAGGACACTGCCGTCCATCGGAGTGGGTTAGGACACTGCCGTCCATCGGAGTGGGTTAGGACACTGCTGTCCATCGGAGTGGGTTAGGACACTGCTGTCCATCGGAGTGGGTTAGGGTTAGGACACTGCCGTCCCATCGGAGTGGGTTAGGGTTAGGACACTGCTGTCCATCGGAGTGGGTTAGGGTTAGGACACTGCCGTCCATCGGAGTGGGTTAGGGTTAGGACACTGCCGTCCATCGGAGTGGGTTAGGGTTAGGACACTGCTGTCCATCGGAGTGGGTTAGGGTTAGGACACTGCTGTCCATCGGAGTGGGTTAGGGTTAGGACACTGCTGTCCATCGGAGTGGGTTAGGGTTAGGACACTGCCGTCCATCGGAGTGGGTTAGGGTTAGGACACTGCCGTCCATCGGAGTGGGTTAGGGTTAGGACACTGCTGTCCATCGGAGTGGGTTAGGACACTGCTGTCCATCGGAGTGGGTTAGGGTTAGGACACTGCCGTCCATCGGAGTGGGTTAGGGTTAGGACACTGCCGTCCATCGGAGTGGGTTAGGGTTAGGACACTGCTGTCCATCGGAGTGGGTTAGGGCTAGGACACTGCTGTCCATCGGAGTGGGTTAGGACACTGCTGTCCATCGGAGTGGGTTAGGGTTAGGACACTGCCGTCCCATCGGAGTGGGTTAGGACACTGCTGTCCATCGGAGTGGGTTAGGACACTGCTGTCCATCGGAGTGGGTTAGGACACTGCTGTCCATCGGAGTGGGTTAGGTTAGGACACTGCTGTCCATCGGAGTGGGTTAGGACACTGCTGTCCATCGGAGTGGGTTAGGACACTGCTGTCCATCGGAGTGGGTTAGGGTTACGAAGTTTATTCCACAGAGGGGCATCTGAACTGTCTGAAAAAATGACAACCAGTGATATCAACATAACATTTATAATTCTAATGCCTGATTTCAGGGAATGTAATCTTAACTGTTGATGGATGCACTCTGCATTAGAGCATCTTCTAAACGACTAAAATATCAAAGTAAAATATCAGGTCTCTATTTAACTAAATATTACGTTTTCTCTTATCAGTAGCTATTGAACCAAGCATGGCATGACAATGAAAATATTTTCTGAATTAGAGGAGGATGGAGAACTATCCACTTTTTTGTTTGTTGTTGTTGGATATTATATATTTTTTGAAGATTTAAATTCAAATTTAAAAGAGGAAACAAACACAGCTGACCGACTGTTGTCATGGCAATGGAGCGAGAGAGAGAGAGACGTAGACCCTACCGTGCCATTGATACTACATGGTTTATGTGTATGTTAACGAACGCTTTAAATGATATGTGGATACCAGCACTTGCTTTATACCAGTCTACCTATCAATGATATGTTCAAAAACACTGTTTGATGTAAAAAAAAAAAAGGTTACAAAATGGCACTGTTTGTACTGTAATGTTACAGCAATGAGAGCTGTGTTCAGTCTCGTCCTGCGTGATAGAGCTGAACATTACAGCTCATGATGTCACGGTAGATTAACCAATACCTACAGGCAATATATTAAGGAAGCAATAGCTAATATATCATTTTGATTAACTATCTGTATTGATTATTATTACACTTCTGGTAATTGGATAACACACTGGTAATAAAAATACATTTTTGGTTACGACATGATTCCATATGTGTTATTTCATAGTTTTGATGTCTTCACTATTATTCTACAATGTAGAACATTGTAAAAAAAATTAAGAAAAACCCTTGAATGAGTAGGTGTGTCCAAACATTTGACTGGTACTGTACATCTACAAGCAAAAGTATATTGTGTTAAGTATAACACAGGGATATATTCAATCTCTCTTCCCCATTCAACTAGTGTTATTATGGTTGGAGTTTATATGTTACAGGAGCTGATGGTAACAAATAATATCATAATTTAATGTGCCGTATGTTCACTGAAAATCTATGATATATTCATCCAGTAAGCTGGCAGCAATTCTCATACTTCTGTCTTTGTTTACAAAGATTAATCAACAACACATGGACAACATGGTAGACCAGGGATGGCCAATGTCAGTCCTGGAGGGCCGAAACACTTCTGGTTTTTGTTTCTACCTGGTAGTTAATTGCACTCACCTGGTGTCCCAGGTCTGAATTAGTCCCTGATTAGACGGAACAAATTGGCTCTTCTAGTAACTCCCCAAACTGCCTAGAAAATTAAACTGACAGGCCATCAGGGCCAGGTGATTTCCCTCCTTTCATTGAATTCAAAGCCTCTTTTGTTATTTGCGTACTGAGTCGAATTCATCCTCAATCACAGGGACATAGTGTCGTTCTGAATGTGGCAAATGTAGCTTTCACAACCATCTTCCTGAAATTGTGAGTTGTAAACGTTTTCATAAAAGGAATTGACAAACGTTGATATTTCAATGGGATCTTTGCGTATTACGTAATTCATTTTGAGTGCCGTTATATATTTTCTTTTGTAGTTTCTCTTTTCTCAAGTGCAACGAAATAACGCATGTTTCTTTCCTCCCCTCTTCAATAATTTTTTGCTCTTGATCTGACAGAAGCAGCCTTTGATCTGTGTAAAACTGTTCTAACTCAAGTTGTAAAGATTTAAGTTCAGACTCTTCTTCTTCTTCTTCTTCAGATAAAGTGTCTTTCTTTAGAAGACTGTCAAGATTGCTCATATGTTTTCTTCTTCTCTAAGGTGCTTCAGCTCTTTGGCACGTTTAATAGCTAAAACTCTTGACTTTATATTAGAAGAATTCCCATTTACTCCCATGACCCAAATCTTGTCTTGCAAAAATATATTTGGCTAACACTTTGATGTTTGCATTGAAAATAGGATCTTTAAGAAGTGTTTTGTTTCATTTCCAATAGCCTCGAATACCCTTAGAGTTTTTTAACAGCTTGTAAATTCAGGGAAATCAAATGATGATCCTTAAAGGGAGCAAATTAATGATCTACATCTATAACACATTGATATACATCTATAACACATTGATGATCTACATCTATAACACATTGATGATCTACATCTATAACACATTGATCTACATCTATAACACATTGATCTCCATCTATAACACATTGATGATCTACATCTATAACACATTGATCTCCATCTATAACACATTGATGATCTCCATCTATAACACATTGATCTACATCTATAACACATTGATCTACATCTATAACACATTGATGATCTCCATCTATAACACATTGATGATCTACATCTATAACACATTGATGATCTACATCTATAATCAATGAACACATTGATCATACATTATCCACATCTATAACACATTGATCTACATCTATAACACATTGATGATCTACATCTATAACACATTGATGATCTACATCTATAGATCAATGTAACACATTGATCTACATCTATAACACATTGATCTACATCTATAACACATTGATGATCTACATCTATAACACATTGATCTACATCTATAACACATTGATGATCTACATATATAACACATTGATCTACATCTATAACACATTGATCTACACCTATAACACATTGATGATCTCCATCTATAACACATTGATCTATATACATTTACATTTACATTTTAGTCATTTAGCAGACGCTCTTATCCAGAGCGACTTACAGGAGCATTTAGGGTTAAGTGCCTTGCTTAAGGGCACATCGACAGATTTTTCACCTAGTCGGCTCGGGGATTAGAACCAGCGACCTTTCGGTTACTGGCACAACGCTCTTACCCACTAAGCTACCTGCCGCCCTATATCTATAACACATTGATCTACATCTATAACACATTGATCTCCATATATAACACATTGATCTACATCTATAACACATTGATCTACATCTATAACACATTGATCTCCATCTATAACACATTGATCTACATCTATAACACATTGATGATCTACATCTATAACACATTGATGATCTCCATCTATAACACATTGATCTACATCTATAACACATTGATCTCCATCTATAACACATTGATCTCCATCTATAACACATTGATCTCCATCTATAACACATTGATCTCCATCTATAACACATTGATCTACATCTATAACACATTGATCTACATCTATAACACATTGATGATCTACATCTATAACACATTGATGATCTACATCTATAACACATTGATGATCTACATCTATAACACATTGATCTCCATCTATAACACATTGATCTCCATCTATAACACATTGATCTACATCTATAACACATTGATCTCCATCTATAACACATTGATCTCCATCTATAACACATTGATCTACATCTATAACACATTGATCTACATCTATAACACATTGATCTCCATATATAACACATTGATCTCCATCTATAACTCATTGTAACAAAGACGGTGAAATTAGGAATACATCTATTCTACACTTAACCAAAATATAATCCCAACATTGCAACAATTTCAAAGTTTTTACTGAGTTACAGTTCATATAAGGAAATCAGTCAAATTGAAAAAAATGCATTATGCCCAAATCTATTTGACATGACTGGGAATACAGATATGCACCTGTGGGTCCCACATACTGTGTTTGCTTACGTTTAAATTAAAGCTGCAATATGTAACCTTTTAGTGCTTCTACACCTGCATTACTAGCTGTTTGGGGTTTTAGGCTGGGTTTCTGTACAGCACTTCGAGATATTAGCTGATGTAAGAAGGGCTATATAAAATAAAATTGATTGATTGATTGATTTAGGCGACCCGACCAAATTCACATGAGAGTTATAGATCTGTCATTCTCGTTGAAAGCAAGTCTAAGAAGCGGTAGATATGTTCTATGTGCGCTATTTCTATGCTTTTGCGTCTTTTACATTCGGTTTTGTACACCAGCTTCAAACAGCTGAAAATAGAATATTTTTGGTTATGGAAAATGTATGTTCACAGCGGTTTAGATGGTACAATGATTCTCTACAAGTATACTTGCTTGTTTTGTTACAAACTGAAATTAGGCAAAATAATAGAATTTTTGCAACCTGGAAATGGCGGAGCATAAGTGCATCTTGAATAAACAATATAGTGAATATTTTTCTAAACTGCGTTACCCACTCCAGTCAGCAGATGGCGATATGCGTCGTTTAGATGGGCTTCTTGCACAGCACCGGAAGCTTCAACGACAATACGGCTACTGATTCATTCAGGCACCTTGGGAACAACATAAAACCGAAACAATTAAGCGCTTTTGACCATTTTTATGTATATTGATCTGAGTGTTTTTAACACAGTCCCGTGGCTACTAGTCAACTTAAACGTAATTTGCTTGTTAAATTGTTAAGATTGATTATACTGAGCCTAGCACTAGGCTAATCGCTAATGCTAATATCCCGACCATGAGCTCACAAATATACTCCCCGCTTCTAAAGAAGAGGAGGTCTGCTGGACGGAGAAAGACGCAGAGGGGCTGAACATTGTCGTGAAAGAAGAAGAAGAAGAGGAGGATATTACAGTGAAAGAAGAGGAAGAACATTTTGGAGTGAAAGAGGAAGATGGGGTAGAGACTGCCACATTGGAAGAGGAGGAGGTAGAAGCTTTCAGAATCAAAAAGGAGGAAGAGGAAGATTACACAGTGAAAGAAGAGAAAGAACCTTTTGGAGTGAAAGAGGAAGAGGAGGCTATCTCAATAAAAGAGGAGGAGGAAGACGTTTTGGGAGTGAAAGAAGAGGAGGAGGAAGGAGAGGAGGAGGAGACTGAAGATCTGATTGACACCAGTGAGTACTATCTTAAAAACAGGGGCACAAACTCTGTAATTGTTGAACTTGTGTGGTTTTAAAGCCAAAAGGGCATTCCACTGAATTTCTAGACTTAAAGGGATACTTCAGGATTTTGGCAACGAGGCCCTTTGTTCACTAACCCTAGAGTCCAATGAACTCGTGGATACCATTTTTATGTCTCTGTGTCCAGTATGAAGGAAGTTAGATGTAGTTTTGGCGAGCCAATGCTAATTAGTGTTAGCGCAATAACTGGAAGTCAATGGGTATCTGCTAGCATGACTTCCATAGACTTCCAGTCATTGCGCTAATGCTAGTTAGCAACTTTTTTTTTTCAAACTGCACACAGAGACATAAAAATGGCATCCATAAATTCCTCTGACTCTGGGGAGGAGATAAAGGTGCCAAAAATGCCAAAGTATCCCTTTAAAAAAATACGTTGTTCAGTGCTGTAGGAATAGTTAAAGGGGCAATCTGCGATTGGTATGTACATTTTTGGACTTTAGAATTAATGATGTAGAACCCAAAATATAAGCATGTTTTACTCCATTGTGTGTAAACAATGTAATTGTAAACAAAAACACTGTAAAGACTCAAAAACGTGGTTAAAACTGATATAATGTTTATATCATGGATGGTCGGTCCTTGCCTCCGTAGCGCTGTCTCTGAATTTGAGTCATTACATTTCTCCAAACCCACCCCTCAGCGACACTACCCTGTGTATTTATTTAGACAGTGAAGCTAAACCATTTAATTTAGCTCCTTAACCCCCAGCATTTTGGATTTGAGCTCAAATGTTTCATATGAGGTGACAGTACAGAATGTATTTTTTTCCCCCCGGGTATTTTCATACATATCTGTTTTACCTTTTAGAAATGAAAAGTCCTTTATGTATCTTGTCCCGCACATTTGAAGGTGTCATAAGAATTTGAACAAATCAGTCTTGTGAGTAGGGCTGTTGCTGTGGTGACCATATTGGCGCCACACCGGTAGTCATGACAACAGTCAAATTCCACATGACGGTTGAGTCACGGACATGCGTTGGTAGAACCCGACTCGCTAACGATCACCAGGTCGCTAATGGACTGGTACTCAGGGCTCTATTGTCCCCTCTAACCATCAGGTCCTAATGGCCTGGTACTCAGGGCTCTATTGTCCCCTCTAACCATCAGGTCCTAATGGCCTGGTACTCAGGGCTCTATTGTCCCCTCTAACCATCAGGTCCTAATGGCCTGGTACTCAGGGCTCTATTGTCCCCTCTAACCACCAGGTCGCTAATGGCCTGGTACTCAGGGCTCTATTGTCCCTCTAACCATCAGGTCCTAATGGCCTGGTACTCAGGGCTCTATTGTCCCCTCTAACCATCAGGTCCTAATGGCCTGGTACTCAGGGCTCTATTGTCCCCTCTAACCACCAGGTCCCTAATGGCCTGGTACTCAGGGCTCTATTGTCCCCTCTAACCACCAGGTCGCTAATGGCCTGGTACTCAGGGCTCTATTGTCCCTCTAACCATCAGGTCCTAATGGCCTGGTACTCAGGGCTCTATTGTCCCTCTAACCATCAGGTCCTAATGGTCTGGTACTCAGGGCTCTATTGTCCCCTCTAACCATCAGGTCCTAATGGACTGGTACTCAGGGCTCTATTGTCCCTCTAACCATCAGGTCCTAATGGCCTGGTACTCAGGGCTCTATTGTCCCTCTAACCATCAGGTCCTAATGGCCTGGTACTCAGGGCTCTATTGTCCCCTCTAACCATCAGGTCCTAATGGTCTGGTACTCAGGGCTCTATTGTCCCTCTAACCATCAGGTCCTAATGGCCTGGTACTCAGGGCTCTATTGTCCCTCTAACCATCAGGTCCTAATGGCCTGGTACTCAGGGCTCTATTGTCCCCTCTAACCACTCTGGCATCAATGCAAACGCGATCGAAAAACACATAAAAAAAAAAACGTATCATCAAAACAGTATCATGCTTTTAAAACTCACCGTTGGTCTACATTTTTGACCTCACTGTGATCATCAGTTTGAAGAAAGAAGTTCAACAACAGGTTGAAACTGAGTGGAAAACACGGTTTCTAAGGTGATGACTCACTCTGTGTACAATAAGTGTTTAACATGATGTTTGAATGACTACCTCATCTCTGTACCCCACATATACAATTATCTTTAAGTTCCCTCAGTCAAGCAGTGAATTTCAAACACAGATTCAACCACAAAGACCAGGGAGGTTTTCTAATGCCTCCCAAAGAAGGGCACCTATTGGTAGATGGGTATACATCTTTAAAAAGCAGACATTGAATTAGGGCTGACCCCAATTAGTATTTTGGTCGATAGGCTATTAGTCGCGCAGCAGCAAATATATTAGCTGTGCTAACATAATTGCAAAAGGGTTTTCTAATGATCAATTAGCCTTTTAAAATGATAAACTTGGATTAGCAAACACAACGTGCCATTGGAACACAGGACTGATGGTTGCTGATAATGGGCCTCTGTACGCCTATGTAGATATTCCATAAAAAATCAGCCATTTCCAGCTACAATAGCCATTTACAACATTAACAATGCCTACACTGTATTTCTGATCAATTTGATGTTATTTTAAATGGACAAAAAAATTGCTTTTCTTTCGGAAACAAGGACATTTCTAAGTGACCCCAAACTTTTGAACGGTAGTGTACGTTTTTCCAGCAGCAGACTATGATCGATAATGTCAAAAGCCGCACTGAAGTCTAACAAAACAGCCCCCACAATCTTTTTAACATACATTTCTAATTTGTATATATTTATTGTTATGGCACTCGCCCATCTTGTACAGTCCAAGAAGAAGAGGAGGAGTTAAGATGCACAATGGACTTCTCTCTCCAGAATGCACTTCTCTCTCTAGAATGCACTTCTCTCTCTAGAATGCACTTCTCTCTCTAGAATGCACTTCTCTCTCCAGAATGCACTTCTCTCTCCAGAATGCACTTCTCTCTCCAGAATGCACTTCTCTCTCCAGAATGCACTTCTCTCTCCAGAATGCACTTCTCTCTCCAGAATGCACTTCTCTCTCCAGAATGCACTCCTCTCTCCAGAATGCACTTCTCTCTCCAGAATGCACTTCTCTCTCCAGAATGCACTTCTCTCCCCAGAATGCACTTCTCTCTCCAGAATGCACTTCTCTCTCCAGAATGCACTTCTCTCTCCAGAATGCACTTCTCTCTCCAGAATGCACTCCTCTCTCCAGAATGCACTTCTCTCTCCAGAATGCACTTCTCTCTCCAGAATGCACTTCTCTCTCCAGAATGCACTTCTCTCTCCAGAATGCACTCCTCTCTCCAGAATGCACTTCTCTCTCCAGAATGCACTTCTCTCTCCAGAATGCACTTCTCTCTCCAGAATGCACTTCTCTCCCCAGAATGCACTTCTCTCACGCCAATTAGTGCACGTTCATTGTTTCATAACTTCATTGTGTGAATTGTTTGCGTTTGATTGTTAGTGTCTATCAATTCCCCCAATACATATATCACCAGTAGTACATTTACCATTCATTCCCATTTTGGTAACTTCTGTTAATGCATTCAATATATTATTATTACAGTCTTTAAACATTCTCATTGTCAGAGTGGACAACCTATGCTACACTTGTGAGAAACAAGTTTTGGTGTATTTTATTCAATTTTCGTCAATTTAGTTATTGTCTTTTGTTTGGAGCGCTCCTGTCAATGTTGAGTTGCTCATAGAAGTGGGCCTATAGGCTACCTGACCTGCGCGCAGATGTTGCCTTATAAATGTGCCCATTTGGGGATCTGATAGTATTTCTGATTTGGCTTAACGCACCACCACTAATGAGCTGTGGAGCTTCTCAAAGTAGTGTTTTCTTCACCTCAAGCAAACAAAGTCTGTTTTTTACATCCATTGAGAATGACAATAGTTCCTCAATGTATTTGAAAAATCTTTCCAGCTCTCAACCTTTCGATAACCACTCAGCGTGAAAGGGGGAAAATGTCATAAAATAGGCCGATTAACTTCCTATCCCTTGTGCAAATAGCCTACAGCTGTGTCTGTCCCAAGCTCACTGGCGTGGGAAAACTCTTGAGGGCCCCGAATATTTTATACAATGTTGCAAATTTGCTAGCATGAGTTTCAAGTTTGTTGCAGACAGGCCATGCGTAGCCAATGTGATTTATATTATATTTATTTTTTCATCAGGATATTTTCTACCTGCAGACTGCAATGTTTTAATTTGTTGGCTTTATGTAGGCTATTTTTACATAGTTGGCAATGGAAATATAAAATGACTTAATACGTTTGTATAATAATAATAATATGCCATTTAGCAGACGCTTTTATCCAAAGCGACTTACAGTCATGCGTGCATACATTTCTTTTTTTTCTTTTTTTTTGTGTGTGTATGGGTGGTCCCGGGATCGAACCCACTACCTTGGCGTTACAAGCGCCGTGCTCTACCAGCTGTGTATCATTTTAATTTAGATTTGGATAGAACTTTGATTAACCACATGACAATTATTTTGAGATACAAAGACATTATAAATAAAATGAAACTGTTCCACAAAAAAATGTGCATATAAAAACCATAACTGGCAAACAGATCGGTAGAAATGGTAAGATAAATTGTCAAGATGAAGGTTGCAGACTCCTCGTGTAGCCTATTACCTTCAGGAGAGTAACGGCAGGAGTAGGAGGAGCTTGGTAATTGATCTCTTGCTCCCTCTTGAGTCGTTTGTGTCTTCATTCATAAAACAGTGAGCATAAAGCATCAGACAAGCTCAATGCATATAGTTGATTTTATTAAAACACATAGGGTATGTCTATGTATACACTACCGGTGAAAAGTTTTTGAACACCTACTCATTCAAGGGTTTTTTCTTTATTTGTACTATTTTCTACATTGTAGAATAATAGTGAAGACATCAAAACTATGAAATAACACATATGGAATCATTTAGTAACCAAAAAAATATATTTTATATTGAGATTCTTCAAATAGCTACCCTTTGCTTTGATGACAGCTTTGCACACTCTTGGCAAACAGCTCAGAGATTTTACCATGAGGCCAATTGTGACTTTAAAACAGTTACAGAGTTTAATGGCTGTGATAGGAGAAAACTTAGGATGGAGCAACAACATTGTAGTTACTCCACAATACTAACCTAATTGACAGTGAAAATAAGAATATTCCAAAACATGCATCCTGTTTGCAACAAGGCACTAAAGTAATACTTCAAAAAATGTGGCAAAGTAATTCACTTTTTTGTCCTGAATACAAAGTGTTTTGTTTGGGGCAAATCCAATCCAACACGTTACTGAGTACCACTCTTCAAATTTTCAAGCTTAGTGGTGGCTGCATCATGTTATGGGTATGCTTGTAATCGTTAAGGACTGGGGAGTTTTTCAGGACAGAAATCCTAGAGGAAAACCTGGTTCAGTCTGCTTTCCACCAGACATTGGGAGATGAATTCACCTTTCAGCAGGACAATAACCTAAAACACAAGGCCAAAATCTACACCGGAGTTTCTTACCAAGAAGACAGTGAATATTCCCAAGTGGCCGAGTTACAGTTTTGACTTAAATCTGCTTGAAAATCCTATGGCAAGACTTGAAAGTGGTTGTCTAGCAATGATCAACAACCAATTTGACAGAGCTTGAAGAATTTCGAAAATAATAATGGGAAAATGTTGCACAATCCAGGTGCTCTTAAAGACTCACAGCTGTAATCACTGCAAAAGGTGCTTCTAACATGTATTAACGCAGGGGGTAGACAAACACATTTTAAAATTGCACTGGACTGTTGCATTTATAACATCTGCTCTTTTATTGAGGGATCTAGTCTGGATTAAACCTCATAGGAAGACAGTTTTATCATGTGGAGGTTTTCATTCATGTCTCTGTTTAACTAAATCATCTGTTTTGTCTTTGGCAGAAGAGAGACCAGACTCTCACTCTGATAGTGGGAAGAGTCCTTCAGGGGAACCAGACCCAGAGACGTCCAAACCAGCGAGACAACACCACTGCTCCCACTGTGGAAAGAGTTTTAGCTGGTTAGGGTACCTAAAACGGCATGAGAGGACGCACACAGGAGAAAAGCCTTTCCAATGCTCCCAGTGTGGAAAGAGTTTTACTTGGTTAGTTAACCTGAAAAGTCATGAGAAAATACACTCTGGAGAAAAACCTTTTCACTGTTCCCACTGTGGAAAGAGTTTTACCCGTTTAGGGAACTTAAAAGAGCATGAGTGGACGCACACAGGAGAAAAGCCCTACCACTGCTCCCAATGTGAAAAGAGATTTTCACGATCAGGGGACCTAAAAGCTCACGAGAGAACACACACAGGAGAAAAACCTTTCCAATGCTCCCAGTGTGGAAAGAGTTATGTTAAGTTACGGTACCTAAAAGAGCATCAGAGGATACACTCAGGAGAAAAGCTTTTCCAATGTTCTTAGTGCTAGTTGAGAACGAAGGCTTATATCCCTACAGTGGAGATTGTTTTACCATGTTAGTTAAACTGAAAATACATAAAAGAATACACTGTGGAGAAAAGCCTTTCCACTGCTCCCAACTTTTACCTGGTTAGGGAGTCTGGATTCCCGTGAGTGGACACACAGATAGGGCCCTATAAAATCCGCGATACAAAGAACGCGGATGGAATCACAGAATCCAGAAAATAAAACGGAATTCAACAATATTCTAAAATGTATTGAGCTTATTAGTAGGGAATCAACTAAATGTATTGAAAATTAATTAATTTGCCCATTTGTTCATCATAAGACGTGAACAGAATGCGTCAGCAATTCATATTTCCTGCAACGAGAACTCCTCCTGTTTGTGTGTGTGATGCACGCATCTACCACTTTGTGTAGCCGTTAGCGATGATGCTAATGAAAGAACACATTCTGGAGGGAAAGCCTTTCCACTGCTCTCATTGTGGACATTTTCCCGGTCAGAGGACCTGAAATCACATGAGAGAATAGAGAGGCTGTGTTCTGACTTATGTTTTTGACTGAGAATTTGTGTTTTTGTTAATGAAATCTAATTATTTATATGAAATCATACAACAAAATTATAATAAAATAAAATTGGCCTATTTTTGTTTTTGTTTTTTTCCGTCGTGAGACATGATCATTAACAAATAGTTTAAAGTCTGGGTAGGATGGGTTGGAGGTAACCCAATAGGTATGTCTGGGTATAATGGATGGGTGGGAGGTAACCCAATGGGTATGTCTGGGTAGAATGGATGGGTGGGAGGTAACCCAATGGGTATGTCTGGGTATAATGGATGGGTGGGAGGTAACCCAATGGGTATGTCTGGGTAGAATGGATGGGTGGGAGGTAACCCAATGGGTATGTCTGGGTAGAATGGATGGGTGGGAGGTAACCCAATGGGTATGTCTGGGTAGAATGGATGGGTGGGAGGTAACCCAATGGGTATGTCTGGGTAGAATGGATGGGTGGGAGGTAACCCAATGGGTATGTCTGGGTAGAATGGATGGGTGGGAGGTAACCCAATGGGTATGTCTGGGTATAATGGATGGGTGGGAGGTAACCCAATGGGTATGTCTGGGTAGAATGGATGGGTGGGAGGTAACCCAATGGGTATGTCTGGGTAGAATGGATGGGTGGGAGGTAACCCAATGGGTATGTCTGGGTAGAATGGATGGGTGGGAGGTAACCCAATGGGTATGTCTGGGTAGAATGGATGGGTGGGAGGTAACCCAATGGGTATGTCTGGGTAGAATGGATGGGTGGGAGGTAACCCAATGGGTATGTCTGGGTAGAATGGATGGGTGGGAGGTAACCCAATGGGTATGTCTGGGTATAATGGATGGGTGGGAGGTAACCCAATGGGTATGTCTGGGTAGAATGGATGGGTGGGAGGTAACCCAATGGGTATGTCTGGGTAGAATGGATGGGTGGGAGGTAACCCAATGGGTATGTCTGGGTATAATGGATGGGTGGGAGGTAACCCAATGGGTATGTCTGGGTAGAATGGTGGGAGGTAACCCAATAGAGCCCCACAGTGGAGGTGTCATAAAACCTAGCGGTCAAACAGGGAAATGGTTCCAATAATTTTTCCACCATTCATGTTTCCAACAGGGGATTTTAGAAACACTTAAAATAAGGGCTGTGGTTGGTGTAGGCTTACCCTGAGGTGATGTTTTGATAACCATGAATATCTCTCTCGGACAATCTACACACAATACCCCATAATGACAAAGCAAAAACGTTATTTTGGAAATTGTAGCTAATTTATTAAAAACAAAAAACGTATAATATCACATTTACTTAAGTATTCAGACCATTTACTCAGGACTTTGTTGAAGCACCTCTGGTAGCGATTACAGCCTTGAGTCTTCTTGGGTATGACGCTACAAGCTTGGCACACCTGTATTTGGGTAGTTTCTCTCATTCTTCTCTGCAGATCCTCTCAAGGCTGTCAGGTTGGATGGGGAGCGTTGCAGCACAGCTATTTTCAGGTCTCTCCATAGATGTTCGATCGGGTTCAAGTCCGGCCTCTGGCTGGGCCACTCAAGGACATTCAGAGACTTGTCCCGAAGCCACTCCTGCGTTGTCTTCGCTGTGTGCTTATGGTCGTTGTCCTGTTGGATGGTGAACCTTTGCCCCAGTCTGAGGTCCTGAGCGCTCAGGAGCAGGTTTTCATCAAGGATCTCTCTGTACGTTGCTCCGTTCATCTTTCCCTCAATCCTGACTAGTCTTCCAGTCCCTGCCGCTGAAAAACATCTCCACAGCATGATGCTGCCACCATGCTTCACCGTAGGGATGGTGCCAGGTTTCCTCCAGACGTGACGCTTGGCATTCAGGCCAAAGAGTTCAATCTTGGTTTCATCAGACCAGAGAATCTTGTTTCTCATGGTCTGAGAGTCCTTTAGGTGCCTTTTGGCAAACTCCAAGCGGGCTGTCATGTGCCTTTTACTAAGGAGTGGCTTCCGTCTGGCTCCACTCTACCATAAAGGCCTGATTGGTGGGGTGCTGCAGAGATGGTTGTCCTTCTGGAAGGTTCTCCCATCTCCACAGAGGAACTCTGGAGCTCTGTGAGAATGACCATCGGGTTCTTGGTCACCTCCCTGACCAAGGCCCTTCTCCAAACGATTTCTCAGTTTGGCCGGGCAGCCAGCTCTAGGAAGAGTCTTGGTGGTTCCAAACTTCTTCCATTTAAGATGGAGGCCACTGTGTTCTAGGGGACCTTCAATGCTGCAGACACTCTACATAACTTAGTGCACTCTGTCGGTAACAGATTCTAATTTTGGGGAACAGAAAACTATATTGAGATTGAATGATTCATCTATGGGAAAATGTGCAGAATGTCGGCCAAGTTTCAGCTCACTCCATCTTCTCTCACTTCCTGTCCGTCTTCTCCCACTTCCTGTCCATCTTCTCCCACTTCCTGTCCGTCTTCTCCCACTTCCTGTCCGTCTTCTCCTACTTCCTGTCCGTCTTCTCCCACTTCCTGTCCATCTTCTCCCACTTCCTGTCCATCTTCTCCCACTTCCTGCCACTGGACCTCCTCTCGTCACCACATTTTGTGGTGAGAAGAAGTTCTAAATGGATCTTTCAGATTTCTGGCCCCTGTGATGTGTCTGGGTTTCCCCCTTCTGGCTGTGATAAAAGTCTATGACAACGTGATAATAATATAATATAATATGCCATTTAGCAGACGCTTTTATCCAAAGCGACTTACAGTCATGTGTGCATACATTTTTACGTATGGGTGGTCCCGGGGATCGAACCCACTACCATGGCGTTACAAGCGCCATGCTCTACCAATTGAGCTACAGATGATGTTGTTCTGATAACAACATTTGGTAAGTTGTTGACATTTAAAAAAACATTCACTACCTCATGAATGTTCCCATCAGTATTATTCCACCATGTCAGAGAAAACACTGTTGATGAGTGTAAAAAGGATTTGATTAATGCCACATATTTTAACATATCTTTCTGAATAAAAATAATATTCATATAGTTTAATTGTGTTAGTGGATGGTCATTATATACATCTAAATATTGTTACACTATTTAGGAGTATTGTTGTGTCTTACTTTAATGTATTGACTGTTATTTATCGAATAAACTAACTATGTTTAATTTAATCACTAGATTAAATTAATAATGTAACAATTAACTCATTAGGAATTTTGGGGCACCACGGAAGAAGTTGTTTAACCAGTTGCCATCTCCCGAATTAAACTCTTAGAAGATATATATGTTATATATCGATAACAGTCACTTAATAAATATTTACCACTTATCAGTCTCATTCTGAACGTCGTATAATCCTTGAACCTGCAGGAACCCTAACCTTATTGATGAATCAGCAATACACAAATTGGCTTAATTATTTATTTACTAACTAACTAAATAATAACACAATACACACACACACACACACACATAGGTTATTGATTACTAATGTAATACAATGAAAACAGGTCCCTAGTGGACTGGACTAACAATAGCATGAATGCTTGGAAGGGAGAGACAGAGATTCAAGCTATCGTTATCACTTTGGAAACTACGCTCACGGAAATACAAATGCTTAGACCCTAATCACAACTCATTCGGATTAGAAATGCAACAAGTATTTACGTGTAGCTGTCCTCGATAGTTGAGTTGATTGATGTAGGACACTGGTTTGCCCACCAGAGATACTTCAGCGTACCCTGTAGTTCGTAGAGTTGATCTGTTTCGATAAGATATTTCAGATGTACCAACGGTTGTCAGAGAGGGATTGTCCTTCCCAACTCGTGTCTTTTAGTGAAAGTTCTCTAGACGACTATACATGCCAGCTGCAGACCGAAATGACAAGGTCTAGTACATTGTCTCCTTCTTCACCTCTTGTAGAGGTTGAGAGTTTCAGAGTTTCTCCATTTCAAACGTGTGGATTAACGACTCACGTTTCCTGGTCTTTCTGGTCTTAAACATTTTGTAACGTTTAGCTCACGCTTCACGTATCCTGGTCTGTAGCGTTTAAACCATTTTTAAGCCGTGGGGCTTCCTGGTCTGTAGCGTTTAAACCATTTTGCCATATTCAGCTCGCGCTGCATGTTGTCTGGTCTGATGTTAATTTGTTTTTCAAGGCTTTTTATGCTTGTTGGTAAAAAGGTGGAGTTCCATCACACCAACCCAATGTCTGCTGACTTGGGCGTGGTTACTGACTGGCAAACGTTTATATGGAAAAACCATCATCTCATTTAAAAGGTTAAAATCACGTCGCTATCTTCACAAAACGTATTCTCATACTTAATCATATATTTTATACACATTTAGATGCAAACCTGATAACATTTAAAAGGTTAAAATCACGTCGCTATCTTCACAAAACGTATTCTCATACTTAATCATATATTTTATACAACATTTAGACGCAAACCTGACAACTGAAATGTGTACACTTCCAGAGATGCAGTTATTTAGTAATACCATCCTTAATGACATCACAAAACAATAAAGAATATGACATTGTCATCCAATGTCCACAGAGACATTCAGATCGCCAATACCAGGGACCAACAAGAAGTCATTTGTTGCAAAACATTTAGGAAAGGCGAGAGGGGTCATAAAAACCCCCACATCAATCAATCAATCCTGTGTTCATAAAAGAGAGCGAGAGAGAGAGAGAGAGAGAGAGAGAGAGAGAGAGAGAGAGAGAGAGAGAGAGAGAGAGAGAGAGAGAGAGAGAGAGAGAGAGAGAGAGAGAGAGAGAGAGAGAGAGAGAGAGAGAGAGAGAGAGAGAGAGAGAGAGAGAGAGAGAGAGAGAGAGAGAGAGAGAGAGAGAGAGAGAGAGAGAGAGAGAGAGAGAGAGAGAGAGAGGACAGCAGGTTATCAGACTGCTGCTTCATGATCCCAAACATCTAGAGGAGAGAGAGAGAGAGAGAGAGAGAGAGAGAGAGGACAGCAGGTTATCAGACTGCTGCTTCATGATCCCAAACATCTAGAGGAGAGAGAGAGAGAGAGAGAGAGAGAGAGGACAGCAGGTTATCAGACTGCTGCTTCATGATCCCAAACATCTAGAGGAGAGAGAGAGAGAGAGAGAGAGAGAGAGAGAGAGAGAGAGAGAGAGAGAGAGAGAGAGAGAGAGAGAGAGAGAGAGAGAGAGAGAGAGAGAGAGAGAGAGAGAGAGAGAGAGAGAGAGAAGAGAGAGAGAGAGAGAGAGAGAGAGAGAGAGAGAGAGAGAGAGAGCAGCAGGTTATCAGACTGCTGCTTCATGATCCCAAACATCTAGAGGAGAGAGAGAGAGAGAGAGAGAGAGAGAGAGAGGACAGCAGGTTATCAGACTGCTGCTTCATGATCCCAAACATCTAGAGGAGAGAGAGAGAGAGAGAGAGAGAGGACAGCAGGTTATCAGACTGCTGCTTCATGATCCCAAACATCTAGAGGAGAGAGAGAGAGAGAGAGAGAGAGAGAGAGAGAGAGAGAGAGAGAGAGAGAGAGAGAGAGAGAGAGAGAGAGAGAGATCTGTAGACTGTTGCTTCTCTGTATTCTGATCTTGGGCTTCTCACGTGGGACCATCACGAGTCATGACAGTAATGACCTAGCTGTTAATTGTTATATCTGTTTAAGTGAATATGAAATAGCCTTAAATGCTTATGCAGATGTGCAGTAGTATAGTATTTCAATTTTCACTCATTAAACATCTGCACTAATCAATCAACACAAGCTTCTCTTTGTACATTTCCATATATCTCGCTTCAATTAAATAAATAAAATATTTTCCTCAACTGCTTTACCCACTCCAGTCAGCAGATGGCGATGCGCCTCTTTCAGGCGATTCTGCCAGTGTGACGTATAATCTAGTGGACAGGTGGACGCTTCTTCAACAATAACAAGTTAGTCAGCCACCTTGGTAGCCGACATAGCCGAAAACATTAAATCTCTTTAGACTGTTTTGGTGTATATTATTCAGTGTGTTTTAAACATACTTCTATCGTATCTATTTGTTGGCCCAATTAATGTCATATTTACGTTGTTTATTGGGTAGCTGGCTTGCTAAGTTAACAGTAGCACTAGGTTAGTTGCTAATGCTATCTAACTAGCTAACATCTCCGACCATGAGCTCACTAAGCTACTCTCCTCCTGCTAAAGAAGAGGAGGTCTGCTGGACGGAGAAAGAAGCTCTAGTGAAAGAGGAGGAGGAAGAGGAGGATGTTACAATACAAAAACAAGTAGAGGGTGAAGCTGTTATAGTGAAAGAAGAAGAGGAAGAAGCTTTCAGAGTGAAAGAAGAGGAGGAGGATGCAGTTTTTGGAGTGAAGGAGGAAGGAGAGATTACTGTCACGTTGAAAGAGGAGGAGGATACGGGAGATCTGATTAATACCAGTAAGTACTGTCTTACATTTTTTTTATAATTAATCTCATGTGAAGTTTTATGACATTGTTTACAAAAATGTTTAACACATTCAAATATAAAGTCCAGACTGGGCTTAATGGGTACTGAATGATTTAAAACCATGACTGTTCCAAATAAGACCACCTCTTAAATAATCCATTTGAATTCATTTCCAAGTGTTCAAAACTTACAAACGGACATTTCTTATGTAAAATGTGATTATATTAATCTCCCCTAAAGTTATAAAAATAAACTGATCATTACTATTCATAATGGAAGTAGCACTCATAACAAGGGGTCCAATCATATCCACAGAGATCATAAGAGGGGTGTGTCCAATCATATCCACAGAGATCATAAGAGGGGTGTGTCCAA
This sequence comes from Coregonus clupeaformis, assembly GCF_020615455.1. Lineage (NCBI taxonomy): Eukaryota > Metazoa > Chordata > Actinopteri > Salmoniformes > Salmonidae > Coregonus > Coregonus clupeaformis. The sequence continues at coordinate 63,004,101 of NC_059211.1, read as the reverse complement.
TCATATACACAGAGATCATAAGTGGGGTGTGTCCAATCATATCCACAGAGATCATAAGTGGGGTGTGTCCAATCATATCCACAGAGATCATAAGAGGGGTGTGTCCAATCATATCCACATAGATCATAAGAGGGGTGTGTCCAATCATATCCACAGAGATCATAAGAGGGGTGTGACCTGATTCAACTAATCATAGACTTCAATCAAGGCATGATTAGTTGAATCTGGTGCGTTATTGCTTGGTTAGAACAAAAACCTGCATAAGAAGCCACCATGCACAGACCATAACACACACGACTTTCAATGAATTATCTGAAAGCTGATTCACATTTTCTGCTGTTGTTGTTAATTAGTTCAACTTGTCTTCCTAAAGCCTGTCTGAAGACAGTTTCAAATATCCCTCTCTACTGTTGTGTTATTGGACCAAAAAACAGAATCACCTGGATGAATGCAGGACAGCAATATGACAATGCCCCGGGGCCCTAACTAACTGCATGAGTAGTCGTCCAATTGTAATAATTTGTTTCCATATTTGTCCAGCCCTAACTATCCCTGATGTCCTTCAACCCTCATCTTATTCTTATCTCATCAATGACTTCCGTCTTCAACCCTCATCTTATTCTTCTCTATCTGCATCAATGACTTCCTGTCCTTCAACCCTGATCTTATTCTTCTCTATCTGCATCAATGACTTCCTGTCCACTCCAAACGTCTTGGAGAGAGGACAGAGGTTTCTGATTGTTCCTAATGATTTAATCTCTTAGTAAAGGCACTATGGCTAGATGAATAACTGTCTTTTTGTGTGTTTTAATCAACTTAAATCTGAACAAATACATATTTATGCTCATGTTTGTTGAATAATAGGAATATCAACACACTATCCCAGTGTTTCAATACATACTGGGGCTCAATAGGAGCGTACTGGGGCTCAATAGGAGCGTACTGGGGCTCAATAGGAGCGAACTGGGGCTCAATAGGAGCGTACTGGGGCTCAATAGGAGCGTACTGGGGCTCAATAGGAGCGTACTGGGCTCAATAGGAGCGTACTGGGGCTCAATAGGAGCGCACTGGGGCTCAATAGAGCGTACTGGGGCTCAATAGGAGCGAACTGGGGCTCAATAGGAGCGAACTGGGGCTCAATAGGAGCGAACTGGGGCTCAATAGGAGCGAACTGGGGCTCAATAGGAGCGAACTGGGGCTCAATGCGACTGGGCTCAATAGAGCGAACTGGGGCTCAATAGGAGCGAACTGGGGCTCAATAGGAGCGAACTGGGGCTCAATAGGAGAGTACTGGGGCTCAATAGGAGCGTACTGGGCTTATTTGTAACAACAGTGATTTATGGTGAAAAGGACAGAATATCAAAGTCTACTCATGAAATATTTGGAAACCAATGGTTTGGGGTATAAATATACACTATAGACTACAATATTATGCACAGTTAGTATTGGTCATGCTGAACAATATTTATTTATTGCCGTTTACATTCTGTATAGAGGGAGTCCTTCAACCCTCATCTTATTCTTCTCTATCTGCATCAATGACTTCCTGTCCTTCAACCCTCATCTTATTCTTCTCTATCTGCATCAATGACTTCCTGTCCACTCCAAACGTCTTGGAGAGAGGACAGAGGTTTCTGATTGTTCCTAATGATTTAATCTCTTAGTAAAGGCACTATGGCTAGATGAATAACTGTCTTTTTTGTGTGTTTTAATCAACTTAAATCTGAACAAATACATATTTATGCTCATGTTTGTTGAATAATAGGAATATCAACACACTATCCCAGTGTTTCAATACATACTGGGGCTCAATAGGAGCGTACTGGGGCTCAATAGGAGCGTACTGGGGCTCAATAGGAGCGAACTGGGGCTCAATAGGAGCGTACTGGGGCTCAATAGGAGCGTACTGGGGCTCAATAGGAGCGTACTGGGGCTCAATAGGAGCGTACTGGGGCTCAATAGGAGCGAACTGGGGCTCAATAGGAGCGTACTGGGGCTCAATAGGAGCGTACTGGGGCTCAATAGGAGCGTACTGGGGCTCAATAGGAGCGTACTGGGGCTCAATAGGAGCGTACTGGGCTCAATAGGAGCGAACTGGGGCTCAATAGGAGCGTACTGGGGCTCAATAGGAGCGTACTGGGGCTCAATAGGAGCGTACTGGGCTCAATAGGAGCGAACTGGGGCTCAATAGGAGCGTACTGGGGCTCAATAGGAGCGAACTGGGCTCAATAGGAGCGTACTGGGCTCAATAGGAGCGTACTGGGGCTCAATAGGAGCGTACTGGGGCTCAATAGGAGCGAACTGGTGCTCAATAGGAGCGTACTGGGGCTCAATAGGAACGTACTGGGACTCAATAGGAGCGTACTGGGGCTCAATAGGAGCGTACTGGGGCTCAATAGGAGCGTACTGGGGCTCAATAGGAGCGTACTGGGGCTCAATAGGAGCGTACTGGGGCTCAATAGGAGCGTACTGGGGCTCAATAGGAGCGTACTGGGCTCAATAGGAGCGTACTGGGCTCAATAGGAGCGTACTGGGGCTCAATAGGAGCGTACTGGGCTCAATAGGAGCGTACTGGGGCTCAATAGGAGCGTACTGGGCTCAATAGGAGGGAACTGGGGCTCAATAGGAGCGTACTGGGGCTCAATAGGAGCGAACTGGGGCTCAATAGGAGCGTACTGGGGCTCAATAGGAGCGTACTGGGCTCAATAGGAGCGTACTGGGGCTCAATAGGAGGGAACTGGGGCTCAATAGGAGCGTACTGGGGCTCAATAGGAGCGAACTGGGGCTCAATAGGAGCGTACTGGGGCTCAATAGGAGCGTACTGGGGCTCAATAGGAGCGTACTGGGGCTCAATAGGAGCGTACTGGGCTCAATAGGAGCGTACTGGGGCTCAATAGGAGCGTACTGGGGCTCAATAGGAGCGTACTGGGGCTCAATAGGAGCGTACTGGGGCTCAATAGGAGCGTACTGGGGCTCAATAGGAGCGAACTGGGGCTCAATAGGAGCGAACTGGGGGCTCAATAGGAGCGAACTGGGGCTCAAGAGCGTACTGGGGCTCAATAGGAGCGAACTGGGGCTCAATAGGAGCGAACTGGGGCTCAATAGGAGCGAACTGGGGCTCAATAGGAGCGTACTGGGGCTCAATAGGAGCGTACTGGGCTTATTTGTAACAACAGTGATTTATGGTGAAAAGGACAGAATATCAAAGTCTACTCATGAAATATTTGGAAACCAATGGTTTGGGGTATAAATATACACTATAGACTACAATATTATGCACAGTTAGTATTGGTCATGCTGAACAATATTTATTTATTGCCGTTTACATTCTGTATAGAGGGAGTGATTTTTGTGCTACTTCATCCTGTCAATGACTTAATGATAAAACATCTGATTGACTTAGAATAAAAACTGTTATGATATAACATCAGACGAATTGGTTGAAACATTAAACAGCAGCACATGTTATTTCTTATTTGTATCCAAAGATGGAAGTGGGCTTAATGGATACGCTTAAACCTAAAGTAAAAATGTTTGCCACATTTTGAGCGGTTTCCTTCCTCTACGGCAACTAAGTTAGGAAGGACGCCTGTATCTTTGTAGTGACTGGGTGTATTGATACACCATTCAATGTGTAATTAATAACTTCATCATGCTCAAAGGGATAGTCAATGTCTGCTTTTTTTATTTTTACCCATCTACCAATAGGTGCCCTTCTTTGCGAGGCATTGGAAAACCTCCCTGGTCTTTGTGGTTGAATCAGTGTTTGAAATTCCCTGCTCGACTGAGGGACCTTACAGATAATTGTATATGTGGGGTATAGAGATGAGGTAGTCATTCAAAAATCATGTTAAACACTATTATTGCACACAGAGTGAGTCCATGCAACTTATTATGTGACTTGTTAAGCACATTTTTACGCCTGAACATATTTAGGTTTGCCATAAAAAAGGGGTGAATACTTATTGACTCAAGACATTTCAACTTTTCATTTTTAATGAATTTGTAAAAAATGTCTAAAAACATAATTCCACTCTGACATTAATGGGGTATTGTGTGTAGGCCAGTGACAAAAACATCTCAATTTAATCAATTTTTAAATGCAGGCTGTGACACAACAAAATGTGGAAAAAGTAAAGGGGTGTGAATACTTTCTGAAGGCACTGTATAATATATGAGAATCAAATCATATCATTAATATGAATGAGTGAATCACATCATAATACAATATGCATATTACATGGAACAATTCATGCTTAGTGTTTCCTTTACAATGTTATGTGTGTTACCATGGTGATTTCCATCCTTTGGTGGGCAAATTTTCACAATTAAAAATTAGTCAGCACATTCACAAACGGTGGCTTTGATCACAGTTTTAAAGTTTAGGTTTAGGTTGATTGAAGGTTCATAGCTAGGTAGCAGCTAGGACTGCTAGCTGCAGGACTGTTTTGTGAATACTGATTTGGAATATGTTCAAAGATTCATTTACCTAGGACTCCTCCATCAACATTGAGGAATATGCATCGTCAGTCACAGGCTTCATCAGGAAATGTGTTGTTCCCAACAATAACAATTCGCTCATACCCCTACCAAAAAAAAACCTGGATGAACAGAGAAATCTGTGCCATGATGAGAGCCCGTACTGCAGCATTCAATGCCAGCAGGAAAACTATCAAAATAATAAAATACTTAAAAAGCCGCCGGCCAAGATGGCATCCCCGGTCGTGTCCTCAGAGTGTGCGCTGCGGACCTCTTCAACCTGTCCCTGTCCCTGGCTGTAGTCCCCGCTTGGTTGCTTATTCCCGGGGTGACGTACATGTTTAAATCCAGAGTTGTATTTCTGCCTAATCATGGGGTTAGCACCTTTATTGAGATGGATGCTTATGGTAATATATGATAATATATGTATGTTTATGATCTGAACATGTGTGTTATGGTAATATATGATAATATATGTATGTTTATGATCTGAACATGTGTGTTATGATAATATATGTATGTTTATGATCTGAACATGTGTGTATTGTAACGCTTGGCTTCATGATGTTAGTTGAACGTGATGTGATGTGGCTGTTTCTCACTGGCTGTTGCATTATGGGAAGAGCAACTTTAACAGGTCGGTATGCTGCCGGGTTAACAGGCATATGTGACCGACCAGCTCGATTCGGTCTTATGTAGCAAAATTTGAAATAGTGTTTTTTACATTGGATAAAAGTAGAGACTCAGAGCTAGAACATGGTATATCATAGAGTAGAGACTCTAGAACATGGTATATCATAGAGTAGAGACTCTAGAACATGGTATATCATAGAGTAGAGACTCTAGAACATGGTATATCATAGAGTAGAGACTCTAGAACATGGTATATCATAGAGTAGAGACTCTAGAACATGGTATATCATAGAGTAGAGACTCTAGAACATGGTATATCATAGAGTAGAGACTCTAGAACATGGTATATCATAGAGTAGAGACTCTAGAACATGGTATATCATAGAGTAGAGATATGGTATCATACACTACTGTTGAGGAACAACAGGAAAGTAATTCTACTTTGAAAGTTGATAAACTTGTAACCCCACTTTTAAGAAAATGGCCCCTTGAATGTTTTGGTCGACCTACTAGAGAGCTCTTCTTTATCTACACCCATTCAGCATCGTTCACACCCTGTAAAGCCTTTAGCCCCACCCATCTCTTTAAGGATTCCCATGTGAGGCCATGTGTTAAACAGAGTGAGTACGGTAGTGGCAGGGTAGACCATTTGAGGCCATGTGCTAAACAGAGTGAGTACGGTAGTGGCAGGGTAGACCATGTGAGGCCATGTGCTAAACAGAGTGAGTACGGTAGTGGCAGGGTAGACCATGTGAGGCCATGTGCTAAACAGAGTGAGTACGGTAGTGGCAGGGTAGACCATGTGAGGCCATATGCTAAACAGAGTGAGTACGGTAGTGGCAGGGTAGACCATGTGAGGCCATGTGCTAAACAGAGTGAGTACGGTAGTGGCAGGGTAGACCATGTGAGGCCATGTGCTAAACAGAGTGAGTACGGTAGCGTACTAAACAACCAAAGATATCAAGGCTAAAGGCTGGTTTGGACTACGTCTATCGACATGCCTGTATACAGTTGTTGCAGTGATATCCTGAACATTCTATTGTCGTCCGACATCAAACTTGTCGTTGTCGTCATGAAAAAAGTATGAACACAAATGACAGGCTGCATGACATCATCAGCAGCCTGGTGGTCCAAAATAATAATAATAATATGCCATTTAGCAGACGCTTTTATCCAAAGCGACTTACAGTCATGCGTGCATACATTTTTGTGAATGGGTGGTCCCGGGGATCGAACCCACTACCTTGGCGTTACAAGCGCCGTGCTCTACCAGCTGAGCTACAGAGGACCACAAAATAGCATACCTGGTGTATTTTATCACCAATAAACCCATCCGTTTAAAAATGAATTTAGTATATGTCAATCTAGCAAACCAGGCAACTAAAAGCAAACTTTCCAAACAATGTTTCGATTTGTTTCTAGTTTGTTAGCTAGCTAGCTAACAATAAGTTAGCTGGCTAGCCAGTTCAAATAATGATCATATACAGTGGGGGAAAAAAGTATTTAGTCAGCCACCAATTGTGCAAGTTCTCCCACTTAAAAAGATGAGAGAGGCCTGTAATTTTCATCATAGGTACATGTCAACTATGACAGACAAAATTAGAGAAAAAAATCCAGAAAATCACATTGTAGGATTTTTTATGAATTTATTTGCAAATTATGGTGGAAAATAAGTATTTGGTCAATAACAAAAGTTTCTCAATACTTTGTTATATACCCTTTGTTGGCAATGACACAGGTCAAACGTTTTCTGTAAGTCTTCACAAGATTTTCACACACTGTTGCTGGTATTTTGGCCCATTCCTCCATGCAGATCTCCTCTAGAGCAGTGATGTTTTGGGGCTGTCGCTGGGCAACACAGACTTTCAACTCCCTCCAAAGATTTTCTATGGGGTTGAGATCTGGAAACTGGCTAGGCCACTCCAGGACCTTGAAATGCTTCTTACGAAGCCACTCCTTCGTTGCCCGGGCGTTGTGTTTGGGATCATTGTCATGCTGAAAGACCCAGCCATGTTTCATCTTCAATGCCCTTGCTGATGGAAGGAGGTTTTCACTCAAAATCTCACGATACATGGCCCCATTCATTCTTTCCTTTACACGGATCAGTCGTCCTGGTCCCTTTGCAGAAAAACAGCCCCAAAGCATGATGTTTCCACCCCCATGCTTCACAGTAGGTATGGTGTTCTTTGGATGCAACTCAGCATTCTTTGTCCTCCAAACACGACGAGTTGAGTTTTTACCAAAAAGTTCTATTTTGGTTTCATCTGACCATATGACATTCTCCCAATCCTCTTCTGGATCATCCAAATGCACTCTAGCAAACTTCAGACGGGCCTGGACATGTACTGGCTTAAGCAGGGGGACACGTCTTGCACTGCAGGATTTGAGTCCCTGGCGGCGTAGTGTGTTACTGATGGTAGGCTTTGTTACTTTGGTCCCAGCTCTCTGCAGGTCATTCACTAGGTCCCCCCGTGTGGTTCTGGGATTTTTGCTCACCGTTCTTGTGATCATTTTGACCCCACGGGGTGAGATCTTGCGTGGAGCCCCAGATCGAGGGAGATTATCAGTGGTCTTGTATGTCTTCCATTTCCTAATAATTGCTCCCACAGTTGATTTCTTCAAACCAAGCTGCTTACCTATTGCAGATTCAGTCTTCCCAGCCTGGTGCAGGTCTACAATTTAGTTTCTGGTGTCCTTTGACAGCTCTTTGGTCTTGGCCATAGTGGAGTTTGGAGTGTGACTGTTTGAGGTTGTGGACAGGTGTCTTTTATACTGATAACAAGTTCAAACGGGTGCCATTAATACAGGTAACGAGTGGAGGACAGAGGAGCCTCTTAAAGAAGAAGTTACAGGTCTGTGAGAGCTAGACATCTTGCTTGTTCGTAGGTGACCAAATACTTATTTTCCACCATAATTTGCAAATATATTCATAAAAAATCCTACAATGTGATTTTCAGGATTTTTTTTCTCAATTTGTCTGTCATAGTTGACGTGTACCTATGATGAAAATTACAGGCCTCTCTCATCTTTTTAAGTGGGAGAACTTGCACAATTGGTGGCTGACTAAATACTTTTTTTCCCCACTGTAGCTGACAACTGCTTAACTTTTGCTAATTTGTATTCATTATTACAGGAAAATAAACTCGCAACAAGATCATTGTTTACAAGTTAATGGCGAGCTAATTGCAGAAAATAGCTTATGGTTGTGAGAGTGATTAAATAAAAGTAGGGCATTCTACAGGAGAATTCTAGAACTCGGACACTGTATTGTTGGCTTAACGTTATATCCTAATTTGACTTGGGTGCAGGTCATGTTGTTCTTCACATTACCGTCTCTGGTAAACACACACACTATATCAATTAAAATATAAGTTTATTTGTCACATGCACAGGATACAGAAGGTGTAATTGGTACAGTGAAATGGTTACTTGCATAGTGGAGTCTTTTGTTTAGACATGTAGCTAGCTAAACAATGAACCATAATCCCAACTCACAACGTTACTACCCTGCATGAATCTGCAGGTAGCTAAAGCGAACCAACTATCTAGGTTCAATGTTAGCTAGCTAGCTACCATTTAAGGCTATAACTAGCAATGCAAATGGCTCTGAGATACGGAATAATATTACTACACAGACCATACACGTAACGTTAGCTAGCGAGCCAGCCAGCTAACCTTTAGCTAGCTAACGGTACGCTTTAACTTGCAATGAAAACGCCTTGCAGCTTTATGACGTTTAGAGCTCCTAAGGACATACACAGATTTCATGGCTCCGTGTCCATCTATTAAATTCATAGAGCCCTGGTGTGATATGGTGCCATTTAGTGTAGCGTGGCCGACTTTGAATGCAGCAAACTAATCATTCTCAAATTCATTAGAGGCTAATTCATTGAGTGTATATATATATACCAAATCTGGAGTCAATCTGACTTATGGTTCATGAGAAATAAGTAATTTTTAGCATTAGCTACTAGTCAAAAGTTTTGGACACACACCTACTCATTCAAGGGTTTTTCTCTATTTTTACTATTTTTTTGCACTCTGGATAAGAGCGTCTTCTAAACGACTAAGATGTCAAAGTAACATGTATGTGGAGGTTTCATTCAGGTCTCTAACTAAATACTCTCTCTCTGTTTAACTAAATACTATATCTCTCTGTTTAACTAAATACTCTGTTGAACTAAATACTCTGTTTGTCTTTGGCAGGAGAGAGACCCGACTCTCACTCTGACAGCAGGAAGAGTCCCTCAGAGGAATCAGGCACAGAGACGTCCAAACAAGCGAGACAGCGCCACTGCTTCCACTGTGGAAAGAGTTTTACTAAGTTAGCAAGCCTGAAAATACACAAGAAAATACACACAGGAGAGAAGCCTTACCACTGTTCCCACTGTGGAAAGAGTTTTAGGTTGTTAGGGAGCCTTAAGGAGCATGAGAGAATACACACAGGAGAGAAGCCTTTCCAATGCTCTCAGTGTGAAAAGCGTTTTACCCAGTTAGGGAGCCTAAAAGATCATGAGAGAATACACACAGGAGAGAAGCCTTTCCAATGCTCTCAGTGTGGAAAGTGTTTTACCCAGTTAGGGAACCTAAAAGATCATAAGAAAATACACACAGGAGAGAAGCCTTTCCACTGCTCCCAGTGTGGAAAGAGTTTTACGTACTTAGGGCATCTGAAAAAACATGAGCGAACACACACAGGAGAGAAGCCTCACCTCTGCTCCCAGTGTGGAAAGAGTTTTACCCAGTTAGGGGACCTGAATAGGCATGCGAGGACACACACAGGAGAAAAGCCTTTCCAATGTTCCCAATGTGGAAAGAATTTTACCCGGTTAGGGAACCTAAAAGAGCATGAGAAGACACACACACGAGAAAAGCCCTACCCATGCGCCCTGTGTGGGAAGAGTTTTACCCAATTAGGGTATCTGAAAAAACATGAGAGAACACACACAGGAGAGAAGCCTCACCTCTGCTCCCAGTGTGGAAAGAGTTTTACCCAGTTAGGGGACCTGAATAGGCATGCGAGGACACACACAGGAGAAAAGCCTTTCCAATGTTCCCAGTGTGGAAAGAATTTTACCCGGTTAGAGAATCTAAAAGAGCATGAGAGGACACACACGCAAGAAAAGCCTTTCCAATGTTCGCAGTGTGGAAAGAGTTTTACCCGGTCAGGGAACCTAAAAGAGCATGAGAAGACACACACGCGAGAAAAGCCCTACCAATGCTCCCTGTGTGGAAAGAGTTTTACCCACTTTGGGTATCTGAAAAAACATGAGAGAACACACACACAGGAGGGAAGCCTCACCTCTGCTCCCAGTGTGGAAAGAGTTTTACCCAGTTAGAAGCCCTGAATAGGCATGACAGGACACACACTGGAGAGGGTAAGCCCTACCACTGCTCCCCTGTGTGGAAAGAGATTTAAGCGGTTAAGGCATCTTAAGAAGCATGAAAGAATACAGGAATAGAAGACACACCACTGCTCTCATTGTGGAAAGACATTTACCCGATCAGGGGACCTAAAAAGAATTGAGGAGCTATGCTCTGTCTGATGTCTTTGACTGAGAATTTGTGTTTTTTGTTTGTCACATGAAATCAAATTGTTTATATGGGTGATTCTCATGAAACCAGTTTTAAACATGTCTGTAGCAAATTGAGTTACAAAACCATGATGCATCTGCAAAAATCAACTATCATTCTGAGGACTAGTATATCTAGTTTTGTCTTATTTTCAATACATTTTTCATTTTCGTCTGAATTTTGTACATTTTCAACCCAAATTCTCCGAAATGCGTCTGGATTAAATATCGTGATTTTATACCATTTTACTTTAGAAAAACCTAATTTATTTAGATAAAACCCAAAATATGTTGCTGTAGTTTGTCCATAAATCATTAAAATGGTAACTACAGTGGGGAAAAAAAGTATTTAGTCAGCCACCAATTGTGCAAGTTCTCCCACTGTAAAAAGATGAGAGAATGTAATTTGTCATCATAGGTACACGTCAACTATGACAGACAAAATGAGAAAAAAATTCCAGAAAATCACATTGTAGGATTTTCTAATGAATTGATTTGCAAATTATGGTGGAAAATAAGTATTTGGTCAATAACAAATGTTTCTCAATACTTTGTTATATACCCTTTGACACTGGTCAAACGTTTTCTGTAAAGTCTTCACAAGGTTTTCACACACTGTTGCTGGTATTTTGGCCCATTCCTCCATGCAGATCTCCTCTAGAGCAGTGATGTTTTGGGGCTGTCGCCAGGCAATAGACTTTCAACTCCTCGAAAGACTTCCTATCGGGTTGAGATCGGAGACTGGCTAGGCCACTCCAGGACCTTGAAATAGCTTCATACTGAGCCACTCCTTATTGCCCGGGCGGTGTGTTTGGGATCATTGTCATGCTAAAAGACCCAGCCACGCTTTCATCTTCAATGCCTTGCTGATGGAAGGAGGTTTTCACTCAAAATCTCAACGATACATGGCCCCACATTCTTTTCTCTTACACGGATCAGTGGTCCTGGTCCCTTGCAGCAAAAAACAGCCCCAAAGCATGAGTCTCTTCCACCCCCATGCTTCAAAGTAGGTATGGTGTTCTTTGGATGCAACTCAGCATTCTTTTGTCCTCCAAACACGATTAGTTGGAGTTTTTACCAAAAAAGTTCTATTTTGGTTTCATCTGACCATAAGACATGACCAATCCTCTTCTGGATCATCCAAAATGCACTCTAGCAAACTTCAGACGGGCCTGGACATGTGACTGGCTTTTAAGCAGGGGGACACGTCTGGCACTGCAGGATTTGAGTCCCTGGGACGTAGTGTTACTGATGGCAGGGCTTTGTTACTGGTCCCAGCTCTCTGCAGGTCACTCACTAGGTCCCCCCGTGTGGTTCTGGGATTTTTGCTCACCGTTCTTGTGATCATTTTGACCCCACGGGTGAGATCTGCGGGAGCCCCAGATCGAGGGAGATTATCATTGGTCTTGTATGTCTTCCCATTTTCTAATAATTATACAGTTGATTCCTTTCAAATCAAGCGCTTACCTATTGCAGATTCAGTCTTCCCAGCCTGGTGCAGGTCTACAATTTTGTTTCTGGTGTCCTTTGACTCTTTTGGTCTTGGCCAATAGTGGAGTTTGGAGTGTGACTGGCTGAGGTTGTGGACAGGTGTCTTTTATACTGATAACAAGTTCAAACAGGTCATTAATACAGGTAATAGAGGAGCCTCTGAAAGAAGAAGTTACAGGTCTGTGAGAGCCAGAAGTCTTGCTTGTTTGCTAGGTGACCAAATACTTATTTTCCATCATAATTTGCTAATAAATTCATTAAAATCCTACAATGTGATTTTCTGGATTTTTTTTCTAAATTTGTCTGTAATAGTTGGACGTGTACCTAGAAGGAAAATTACAGGCTCTCTCTCATCTTTTAAGGTGGGAGAACTTGCACAATTGGTGGCTGACTAAATACTTTTTTTCCCCACTGTACTTGAAGTTTACATTAAACTATAATATGTACAAACACAGTGTCTGTGGACATGTTGGGAAAAAGTCAGATTTAATTTAATTATAATATTATTTAATTTTAAACATTTTTATTGTCAGTGTTATTTAACTCAGACCTTTACATTAGGGGAGTAATATAAAAAAATATTAGAAATTACATTTTTTTATAACTGTTTTTGGACTGTTACGGTAATTAGGATTTTGTGGAAATTGTGGTAAAATGCATAATATCTTAAATATTAAATAGATAAGCACAGATCCTAATCTCAGTGATCCAAGAGGACATTTCGTGACAAATTACACTTGAGGAATTTTTTAGTCAAATATGACCTTACTCAAAGATAGAGCTACTTTTGTTTTTTCATCTCGAGATAAATTCAGATCACGCTGCATTCTAAAATCAGATAAAAAAAAAAAAGGTACAATAAGGTATTTTGTTTCGATTATGATTATTGATTGATTGATTGATTGATTGATTGATTACAAGTATAAAACCTCTGTTGTTCATTATATTATTTGGATATTGCTAAATGTAAATTATTATATAATTATATGTAAACTTCTGACCCACTGGGAATGTGATGAAATAAATAAAAGCTGAAATAAATCATGCTCTCTACTATTATTCTGACGTTTCACATTCTTTAAAAAAAAAGTGGTGATCCTAACTGACCTAAGACAGGGAATTTTTACTAGGATTAAATGTCAGGAATTGTGAAAAACTGAGTTTAAATGTATTTGGCTAAGGTGTACAGTGGGGGGAAAAAGTATTTAGTCAGCCACCAATTGTGCAAGTTCTCCCACTTAAAAAGATGAGAGAGGCCTGTAATTTTCATCATAGGTACACGTCAACTATGACAGACAAATTGAGAAAAAAAAATCCTGAAAATCACATTGTAGGACTTTTAATGAATTTATTTGCAAATTATGGTGGAAAATAAATATTTGGTCACCTACAAACAAGCAAGATTTCTGGCTCTCACAGACCTGTAACTTCTTCTTTAAGAGGCTCTTATGTCCTCCACTCGTTACCTGTATTAATGGCACCTGTTTGAACTTGTTATCAGTATAAAAGACACCTGTCCACAACCTCAAACAGTCACACTCCAAACTCCACTATGGCCAAGACCAAAGAGCTGTCAAAGGACACCAGAAACAAAATTGTAGACCTGCACCAGGCTGGGAAGACTGAATCTGCAATAGGTAAGCAGCTTGGTTTGAAGAAATCAACTGTGGGAGCAATTATTAGGAAATGGAAGACATACAAGACCACTGATAATCTCCCGCGATCTGGGGCTCTACGCAAGATCTCACCCCGTGGGGTCAAAATGATCACAAGAACGGTGAGCAAAAATCCCAGAACCACACGGGGGGACCTAGTGAATGACCTGCAGAGAGCTGGGACCAAAGTAACAAAGCCTACCATCAGTAACACACTACGCCGCCAGGGACTCAAATCCTGCAGTGCCAGACGTGTCCCCCTGCTTAAGCCAGTACATGTCCAGGCCCGTCTGAAGTTTGCTAGAGTGCATTTGGATGATCCAGAAGAGGATTGGGAGAATGTCATATGGTCAGATGAAACCAAAATAGAACTTTTTGGTAAAAACTAAACTCGTCGTGTTTGGAGGACAAAGAATGCTGAGTTGCATCCAAAGAACACCATACCTACTGTGAAGCATGGGGGTGGAAACATCATGCTTTTGGGCTGTTTTTCTGCAAAGGGACCTGGACGACTGATCCGTGTAAAGGAAAGAATGAATGGGGCCATGTATCGTGAGATTTTGAGTGAAAACCTCCTTCCATCAGCAAGGGCATTGAAGATGAAACGTGGCTGGGTCTTTCAGCATGACAATGATCCCAAACACACCGCCCGGGCAACGAAGGAGTGGCTTCGTAAGAAGCATTTCAAGGTCCTGGAGTGGCCTAGCCAGTCTCCAGATCTCAACCCCATAGAAAATCTTTGGAGGGAGTTGAAAGTCTGTGTTGCCCAGCGACAGCCCCAAAACATCACTGCTCTAGAGGAGATCTATGGAGGAATGGGCCAAAATACCAGCAACAGTGTGTGAAAACCTTGTGAAGACTTACAGAAAACATTTGACCTGTGTCATTGCCAACAAAGGGTATATAACAAAGTATTGAGAAACTTTTGTTATTGACCAAATACTTATTTTCCACCATAATTTGCAAATAAATTCATTAAAAATCCTACAATGTGATTTTCTGGATTTTCTTTTCTCATTTTGTCTGTCATAGTTGACGTGTACCTATGATGAAAATTACAGGCCTCTCTCATCTTTTTAAGTGGGAGAACTTGCACAATTGGTGGCTGACTAAATACTTTTTTTCCCCCACTGTATGTAAACTTCCGACTTCAACTGTAAGCAGGCCTAAGGAAGTATGTAACCTTGCACCAGCCTTGGCTTGTCTGAGCCAACAGGAGCCTATCTCCTGTTTCTGTAGTGTGAGGCAGCTTGATCTACAAGTACTTCCACTGGGTTTAGATTAATGGAATTTTGCATTTCATGAATCCTCTTGAACTTGATTTGATATATGATTTGGATATTGCTAAATTAATTTGACTTAATTTGATTAGATATTTAATGTGTATATTGCAAAATATGAATTATTAATGAATAGAATGTGTGTTTCTTGATTCTAACCTTGAAACCTCTTTAATTTAGTAATTGTGTTTCATTTAGTTAGTGTACCAGTCCTCAAGCTAAAGGTGTATGAAAATGTGATGATGTTGTTCTGATAACATTGATACATTGTTGAAATGAAAAACATTCACTACTTCATGAACGTTCCCATCAGTATTATTCCACCATTTTCTGGGAAAAGACTGTGCTGATTATGAAAAGGATTTGATTAATGCAAATTTTTAGTCTGAATAAAAAATATTATTTTGTAACTGTGTTAGCCAGTAGTGGATGTTCATTATAATATAATAACACAAAATAATATGCCATTTAGCAGACGCTTTTATCCAAAGCGACTTACAGTCATGCGTGCATAAATTTTTTGTATATGGGTGGTCCCGGGGATCGAACCCACTACCCTGGCGTTACAAGCACCGTGTTCTACCAGCTGAGCTACAGAGGACCGCATCTATGTGATGTATTGTTACACCATGTAGGGGCAGTATAGACCTAGTCTGTTCATTATATACAGTACCAGTCAAAAGTTTGGACACACCTACTCATTCAAGGGTATTTCTTTATGTTTTACTATTTTCTACATTGTAGAATAATAGTGAAGACATCAAAACTATGAAATAACGCATATGGAATCATGTAGTAACCAAAAAGTGTTAAACAAATCAAAATATATTTTAGATTTTAGATTCTTCAAAGTAGCCACCCTTTGCCTTGATGCCATACAACACTCCTTCAGTAGCCTCCAACTGCTCTTAAACACTAGGAAAACTAAATGCATGCTTTTCAATCGAACGCTGCTGGCACCCGCCCACCCGACTAGAATCACCACTCTCGACGGGTCTGACCTAGAGTATGTGGACAACTACAAATACCTAGGTGTCTGGTTAGACTGTAAACTCAACTTCCAGACTCACATAAAGAATCTCCAATCCAAAGTTAAATCTAGAATCGGCTTCCTATTTCGCAACAAAGCCTCCTTCACTCATGCTGCCAAACATGCCCTCGTAAAACTGACTATCCTACCGATCCTTGACTTCGGCGATGTCATTTACAAAATAGCCTCCAACACTCTACTCAGCAAATTGGATGTAGTCTATCACAGTGCCATCCGTTTTGTCTCCAAAGCCCCATACACTACCCACCACTGTGACCTGTACGCTCTTGTTGGCTGGTCCTCACTACATGTTCGTCGTCAAACCCACTGGCTCCAGGCCATCTATAAATCACTGTTAGGCAAATCCCCGCCTTATCTTAGCTCATTGGTCACCATAGCAGCACCCACCCGTAGTCTGCGCTCCAGCAGGTATATCTCACTGGTCATTCCCAAAGCCAACACCTCCTTTGGCCGCCATTCCTTCCAGTTCTCTGCTGCCAATGACTGGAACGAATTGCAAACATCTCTGAAGCTGGAGACTCTTATCTCCCTCAATAACTTTAAGCATCAGTTGTCAGAGCACCTTACCGATCACTGCACCTGTACACAGCCCATCTGAAATTAGCCCACCCAACTACCTCATCCCTATATTGTTATTTATTTTGCTCTTTTGCACCCCAGTATCTCTATTTGCACATAATCTCTTGCACATCTAGCATTCCAGTGTTAATACTATTGTAATTATTTTGCACTATAGCCTATTTATTGCCTTACCTCCATAACTTGCTACATTTGCACACACTGTATATATATTTTCTGTTGTATTTTTGACTTTATGTTTTTTTACCCCATATGTAACTCTGTGTAGTTTTTATTGCACTGCTTTGCTTTATCTTGGCCAGGTCGCAGTTGTAAATGAGAACCTGTTCTCAACTGGCTTACCTGGTAAAATAAAGGTGAAATAAAAAATAAATAAAAAATGACAGCTTTGACTAGTCTCCCAGTCCCTGCCACTGAAAAACATCCACACAGCATGATGCTGCCACCACCATGCTTCACCGTAAAGATGGTGCCAGGTTTCCTCCAGACGTGACGCTTGGCATTCAGGCCAAAGAGTTCAATCTTCGTTTCATCAGAGGATCTTGTTTCTCATGGTCTGAGACTCCTTTGGGTGCCTTTTGGCAAACTCCAAGCGGGCTGTCATGTGCCTTTTATTGAGGAGTGGCTTCCATCTGGCTACTCTACCATAAAGGCCTGATTGGTGGAGTGCTGCAGAGATGTTTGTCCTTCTGGAAGATTTTCCCATCTCCACAGAGCAACTCTGGAGCTCTGTCAAAGTGACCATCGGGTTCTTGGTCACCTCCTGACCAAGGACCTTCTCCCCGATTGCTCAGTTTGGCCTGGCAGCCAGCTCTAGGAAGAGTCTTGGTGATTCCATACTTCTTCCATTTAAGAATGATGGAGGCCACTCTGTTCTTGGGGACCTTCAATGCTGCAGACATTTCTTGGTACCCTTCCCCAGAGCTGTGCCTCGACGCAATCCTGTCTCGGAGCTCTACGGACAATTTATTTGACCTCAAGGCTTGGTTTTTGCTCTGACATGCACTGTCAACTGTGGGACCTTATATAGACAGGTGTGCACCTTTCCAAATCATGTCCAATCAATTGAATTTACCACAGGTGGACTGCAATCAAGTTGTAGAAACATCTCAAGGATGATCAATGGAAACAGGATGCACCTGAGCTCAATTTCGAGTCTCATAGCAAAGGGTCTGAATACTTATGTAAATAAGGTATTTCTGTTTTTTATAAATGTGCCAAAATGTCTAAAAACCTGTTTTTGCTTTGTCATTATGTGGTAATGTGGGAAAGTCAAGGGGTCTGAATACTTTCCGAATACATTTAGATGTTTTTTGTCACTGGCCTACACACAATACCCCATAATGTCAACGTTGGAATTAGTCAGTAAGTCTTTAACCCTTTGTTATGGCCTAAAAAAGTTCAGCAGTAAAAATGTGCAAGTCACATAATAACACCTATTGGTAGATGGGTAAAAAAAAAAAGCTGACATTGAATATCCCTTTGAGCATGGTGAAGTTATTAATTACATTTTGGACGGTGTATCAATACACCCAGTCACTACAAAGATACAGGCGTCCTTCCTAACACAGTTGCCGGAGAGGAAGGAAACCGCTCAGGGATTTCACCATGAGGCCAATAGTGATTTTAAAACAGTTATAGAGTTGAATGGCTATAATAGGAGAAAGCTGAGGATGGATCAACAACATTGTAGTTTCTCCACAATACTAACCTAATGGACAGAGTGAAAAGAAGGCAGCTTGTACAGAATACAAATATTCCTGGGCCTCCCGAGTGGCGCAGCGGTCTAAGGCACTGCATCGCAGTGTTGAGGCATCAACTGGGGTTCGATCCCAGGCTGTGTCACAGCCGGCCGTGACCGGGAGTCCCGTAGGGTGGCGCACAATTGGCCCAGCGTCATCCGGGTTAAGGGAGGGTTTGGCCTGGGGGGGCTTTCCTTGGCTCATTGCGCTCTAGCGACTCCTTGTGGCGGGTCGGGCGCCTGCAAGCTGACTTCAGTCGTCAGTTGAACTGTGTTTCTTCCGACACATTGGTGCGGCTGGCTTGCGGGTTAAGCGAGCAGGTGTTAAGAAGCAGCGCGGCTTGACGGGTCATGTTTCAGAGGACGCATGACTCGACCTTCGCCTCTCCCGAGCCCGTTGTGGAGTTGCAGCGATGAGACAAAATCTTAACTACCAATTGGATATCACGAAAATGGGGATAAAAAAAAAAACATCAACAAGACTTACCAAGAAGACAGTGAATGCTCCTGAGTGGCCGAATTACAGTTTTGACTTTTGCTTGGAAATCTATGACAAGACCTGAAAATGGTTGTCTATCAACGATCAACAACCAATTTGACAGAGCTGGAAGAATTTAAAAACGAATAATGGGCAAATGTTGCACAATCCAGATGTACAAATCTATTAGAGACTTACCCAGAAACCCTCACAGCTGTAATCGCTGCCAAAGGTGCTTCTAACATGTATTGACTCAGGGGGTTGAATACTTATTTAATCAAGATATATTAGTGTTTTATTTCCCATGAATTCTTTACTAATGTTAGAATTTTTCTTCCACTTTGACATTACAGAGTATTTTGTGTGTAGATCGTTGACAAAAAAATGTCAATGAAATCCATTTTAATCCCACTTTGTAACACAACACAATGTGGAAAAAGTCTGGTGGTGTGAATACTTTCTGAATGTCAAAGTGGACGAACAATTCTATTGATTAATTAATTAAAAATAAAGCACGATTCTTTTCAAAATTCTCCAAGCTCTGTCTAGGTGTTGGGCTCATGGCTAGACAGTAATTTTCAAGTCTTGCCATAAATTGGCAATCAGATTTAAGTCAAAACTGTAACTTTTCCACTTAATTGATAATGCCAGAGAAGCCGGTGTTCGGAGGATATATTGGCACGGGTGTTGTTAGGCCCAAGACGAAGTCGAGGACCGGCAAACCGTGCCAATATATCCTCCAAACACCGGCTTCGAGGGCATTATCACTTTTATACAACGGGTTACCAACATATTCAAATAATGATTTACATATTTTCATTAAACACGTTATTTTGATTAATTTATTCATACTATTTCATCCTTCCACAAGATATAGTCCCGACACAAATATAGGGTTGCTACCCAAGCCCACTGGTTGTTCTATCGTTTCGGTTGCCAGAGACTCAACCCAGTCGTTCAGTCTTTTTGTTCAGTCGTTCTAAATGTTCCATTACTCTACTGGCTGGCAACGTTCTTATCCCTTGTTGCTCTACTAGCTAGCCAACGTCCGTATCCCTTGTTGCTCTACTAGCTAGCCAACGTTCTTATCCCTTGCTTTCTAGTGTCAAAGTCGCGTTAATTCAAATCTGGTATCAGGAACAAAAGAGGTCAACACGACTTCTAAGGTATACTAGTTATTTTAATTAATGCAAAAACCTTCAATGGTAAATATGATGTTTCGTATATACGGGCTCTCTGAGATGTCTCGCAGAACACCCCAGACAACTAACACATTGTTTCAGAAACAATACCCAAATACTCTGACAGAAAGTTTCCCACTTCTCTGCTGGCCAATTAGAGTAAAGACTTGAGCGTGGTTTAAACTTTCTCAGCCAATCCGTTGGTTCAGGGGTTGGTCTCATCTCTTCGGCGCCATTTGTTACACACTTCAGCCAGGCACAAGATTATCATAACAACCTATCATAGTGAGAAGAGCCAGCTCCCTTAGACATCATTCCTATGTCCAAGGAAGACTCATAGATCACAAAGAACCAGTATAGTCTAGAATTTGAAGACACATCCTTATCTAATTTTACCCCCTAAAGCAGCTCTTCACATCAATCACAGCCTCCCCAGGTGTCACAACCTACATTAGCCCAGTCAAGAATGCATTCTTTCTAAGTTAGTCATCCCATCAGTTTAGGAGAATAATAAATCCCCAATACTAGCTAGCCAAAGTTCTTATCCCTTGTTGCTCTACTAGCTAGCCAACGTTCTTATCCCTTGTTGCTCTACTAGCTAGCCAACATTCTTATCCCTTGTTGCTCTACTAGCTCACGTTCTTATCCCTTGTTGCTCCTACTAGCCACATTCTTATCCCTTGTTGCTCTACTAGCTAGCCAACGTTCTATCCCTTGTTGCTCTACTAGCTAGCCAAAATGATGCCATCTGATTCATGAATTCAACTGGCTGAGAAACGCTGTGTTGGTGAACACATAATTAGGAGAGGAAGTACAAACCAACGACGCTAGACAGAGAGGAATTTGCTTAAGCAAAAGGCAGTTTATTAAACACAGAGATATCTTGTACTGTTAGGCTACATGCATGGACCCCAATCAATTGCCTCTTATGGAGACAGTTGAGAAGGATGATTAAACAGAGTTTACAGCATTACTTTATACAATGTAACATAAAGGAAAGGGTCCTTCTTCTAGTCCCTTGATTGGTTCCCGAGGCGTAGGAGGCGGGTCTGCTCTGTCCAGAGCAGATGCCCCATTGGTGCACGGCAGAGTCCTCTGCCCTTGGCACCCGACCAGTAGACAGGGGAGTGGAGTTTGAGTGTGCGTGCACAGTGAAATGTCTGTGTGTGTCCAGGGAACTCGTGAGGAGTTGAGAATGAGTGTGCGTGAAAGTGAAATATTGGTGTGTGTCAAGGGAACTCGTGGGGAGTAACTGGTGGTTTATGGCCGGAGGTGGGGGTGTTGTCCTGTTATCGCATTTCTGCAAGACTAGGCCATCTGGTGACAAGATATGGTGTTCTCCTCTGTCCTTTGTTCTCTGACCTAAAACAGCATTTATTGAAAACAAGCTCCTAACACAAATGGGTCTTGCACAACATTTTAGTCAGGCCAATCTATAACATTTTATATTTACTACGACAGCTGTCTGTCTGTCTCATCCCGACTCCCGGCACGTTCATTACTATGGAACAGCTGGAGATCGAATTTGAATATTGAAACAATGTTACAAATGTCGGAGAGACAGACAGCAAGGATTATGTTAATCTCTGCTGTTTAAAACTAAATGTTAGTCTAAAAGAAATGTGAGATAATGTCTAGATGCTTTTTATAGTGGAGATCAAGTTTATGAAGTGCCTGGCTGGGCTGATGAGACAGTGGATTGTGCAGTCAGATGGAACAGAGTAAATAGGCATTTTAACGTCATAGATTTAGCTGGTGGTAACTTGTGGAATAGACGCCGGCTGGAATGCGGTTTTAACCAATCAGCATTCAGGATTAGACCCACCCGTCTTCTTGGTAAGCAGCAACAGCAGTATAGATTTGGCTTTGTGTTGTAGGTTATTGTCCTGATGAAAGGTCAAATCCTCTCCCAGTGTCTGGTGTAAAGCAGACTGAACCAGGTTTTCCTCTGGGATTTTGTCTGTGCTTAGCTCCATCCCATTTCTTTTCATCCTGAAAAACTCCCCAGTCTTTGCCGATGTCAAGCATTCCCATACCATGATGCAGCCATCACCATGCTTGAAAATAAGGAGGCA